>NC_143129.1:134645504-134959670 GCF_059928025.1 Delphinapterus leucas
ACAGGTGGGCGGCGCTCGGCCCGGGGGGCTCGGGCGAGAGAAGGGGACGCTTCGGGTCACCAGGGACGCGGTAGACGGGGTAGGAGGCGGCCGAGGGACGGGGACGTCTTAGCCTTAAGGAAGCTGGGCGAGAGGGAAGCTCGGGGCTTTCAGCTGCCTGGATCTCCCTCCTCAGCTGGGTGGTAACCGGCTTCTCGCCACGGCAAGAGCAGCCCGCGCGGAGAGAGGGGACGCGTGCACCTCCCACCCTCCTCCCAACTAGCCTCGGCCTCCTCCCTGGCGCGGTTAAGCCGCACGGCCGCGGGCCACCGGCTGCATGCGCCCCGGCACGTAGGAGCCTGCACTACCACACGCGGGCGGGGGAAGGGCGCCCGGGGACCGAAGAGACCCGGCCCCTCGCCGGCCCTTTGCCTTTGCCTCCCAGCCTCACCCGATCCCGCGTCGGCTCACCCCGCCCCTCGCCTCCGCACGTCCTCACCCGTGTTGGCCTTGATGTTCTCCCGCAAGAAGTGGCCGCTGGAGAGATGCTGGAGGCCAAAGTTCTCGGCGATCCTCTGACACACGGTGCCCTTGCCCGAGCCGGGCGGCCCAAGGATGACCGCGCGCAGGAGTTTGGAAGCCATTGCCTTGGCGAGGAGGGGGAAGCCGAACTGGCAACCCGGACAGCGGCCTCGAAGAAGCCCCGGGAACTTTGCTTCTTCTGCCTCAGCCTCTGACACCCTGAGCTCGCGCGGGGACTTGCCGCCGCCCCTGCAGGGGAAGGAGAGACTTTTGAGACAACCCCCTCGCCTCCGCCCCGCGCCGGGGCGGCTAGAAGGCGGAGTAAGCGCCACGCTACACCTCCCCGCCCTCCTCGCCCCACGCCGCGATTCTAGCGAACGTCCGAGCGCCCGCCCCTGGCGGGGGCAGCCGTCAGGTGCTTGGAGGTCCACCCGGCCCGCCCCACCTCGATCCCTTCCTAAACCTCGCGCCCCACGCCCCGTCCGAGGAGGGAGTAGGGCATCCCCACGCCAGCCTCCCCCGAGTGGGGGGGCCGGGCTAGGCGGTGACTCCAGGCGCGCCTCCAGTCGCCCACGCCCCGGGAGAACTGGGGGCTGAGCCCCAACCCGGGTCCCCGCACGTGGGCAGCGTTTGGTCCGCGCCTCGGCCCCTCCTGGCGGCTGTCACCTCCCGGGGAGTCGCAGCGGCTGCCGCCCGCGCGGACGGCCCAGCGCCCACCTCCGCCGAGGGCTGACGGATGCGCTCTCCGCTGTAAGGAGCCGGAGTTCCGCGCCTCTCCACCCGGAGCAGTCAAATAAACACACACCTCCGCCGGGACGCGGCGCTCCGCAAGGCTTCGAGCCCGGATCCCGCTGGGCGGCGCCGCCTCCGCCCGCCCCCGTTCGGAGCCCCGGCCGGCCGCGCGGGACTCGCGCCTTACGTAAGCGGGGAGAACGGCTCCGCGCTAGCCGCCTGTCAGTCCGCCCGCGCCTCTCCCCGCCTCGTAGCTCCGCTCCCACCCGCCTCCCCGGCCCGCTCGCTCCCCATGACCCCGTGGGGCCCGCGGGGGCGAAGGGAGGTGGAGAAGAGGCAAGGAACAAAAACCCCCTTTTGCGGTCGCCTGGGGACCCGGTCTCCTGTGGAGAGGAAGGAAAAACACAACATGTTGAGCGCCTACTGTGCGTCAAGTTCGAGGCTAGTTGATTTCCTTCAGCAACAACCGTTCCAAGTAGGGTATGCACAAGGGAGGAGAGTAGGCTTGGAGTATGGCCATTCATTCATTGATTCATTCATTCAGCAAATGTTTTTTGAGCCCCTACTATGTGCCAGGCACTGTTTTAGTCCCTCAGCATATAGCTGCGAACCAGAGATAGAATCCTGCCCCGGTGGAAGTTACATTCCAGCGGGAATTTTTTTTTTTTTTTGCGGTACGCGGGCCTCTCACTGTTACGGCCTCTCCCGTTGCGGAGCACAGGCTCCGGACGCGCAGGCTCAGCGGCCACGGCTCACGGGCCCAGCCGCTCCGCGGCATGTGGGATCCTCCCAGACCGGGGCACGAACCCGTGTCCCCTGAATCGGCAGGCGAACTCTCAACCACTGCGCTGCCAGGGAAGCCCCAGCGGGAATTTTGAACTCTCATCTGCCGGACTCCAAAGCCCAGGTTCCTTGGGTTAGGAGGAAAAGGTGGGGCGGGAACGGGGGAGATCATCCAGCCCTCAGGATCTTGTAGCCGACTGGTTCCAGGACTTCAGCAGCCAGGACTTTGGCACTACGTTTACAACTCACTAAGTCCCGGTGGGTGCTATCTCCTCCCTTGCCTCCCAGGCATAACCAAATATCCCAATCCATATTCTCTGAAATCTGTTCCCACACCACACACAGCTTTCATTTCCCACTCGGATTTAGCGTGATAACCGCCTGCCCACAAGTCTCTGGCCTCCGCCAATCCATCCGTAATGCAGCTGCCAGAGATACTGCTAAAGCGCAAATCAATTTCCATTATTTCCCCACCTCAGATATTATCGTCCCTTCAACATAAAGCAAAAAATCGTCAGCAGGGGCACACAGGTGCCTTCCATACACCTTTGCATCCCACCGGCTCTGGTCCTCTGCCCTCCTTCCACAGGCCTCCAGCCTCCTGCCTTTGGGAAATCCACTGCAGGGTTCTGAGCGTGCCCAACTCGTGGCTCACAGACTCGGAGGGACAGTGTGGAGAAGAGCCTTCTCTAGACTCCTGGCTGCTCTGTCTGTGTTGGACTGGGGGTGGGGAAGCCTGATGGTATCCCAGGTCCCAGCCCTTCTCCTCCACACACTGATGGCCAGACAGCACCTGTCTCTGGCTACCTGGGAGCACACCCAGGCTGCCAACCCCAGGCCAGTGTTTGTTCCATAGGTTCATCCCCCTGTCTAAAATATCTCAGTGTTCTGTGGATCTCGGGGGGTTGTTACACTGAGCCCCTTCAGTCCTCCTGGGAACAAAGAGGGAGAAGAATTTCTGGGGGTTTGGACGTGATGACAAATCTCCACTGTTCTTCCTGCCATGTGATGTATAGTATATAGCAGATACTTTGCAGTCATTCTCAAACCTGAGCATGCATCAGAACGACTCGGAAGCCTTGTTAAAACAGAGTGCTGAGCTCCACCTCCACCGTCTCTGATTCTGTGGTTCTGAGGTGGGCATTTCTAACAAGTTCCCAGGTAGTGCTAGGGCTGCTGATCTGGAGAGCACACTGAAAACCACTGCTCTTGGGAAATGAGCATTGAGACAGGGGAGCTGTGCGGTCTCATTCCTCTGCCTGCTGTGGGACCTTTGGCCGTTAACTTCTCTTTCTAAATTGAGGAGATTGGATTTAGCACAAGGTCCCCTTGCATTTACCAAGAATTGATTCTGTAAGTTCCCACAGGAAAGAGAGCCTCTAGCCCCCGCAAACTAGATGTAGATAGCCTACCTTGCCCTCTCACCCAGTTCTTCTGCCTGGTTTTGAAATGTCTTCACCAATATCACCTTATGGTGGCATGCAGCCATATTAGCCACTCACATGGTCCTAGGACTTGGTCCTTTAAGAGTTTAGGGACATATATTACGAAACAAAAGAGGAGTTGTGACATAGTAAACTTAGAGAAGCCCAGCTGAGATTAGAACCTAACATTTCAAGAGCCCTGAATGGACCTTCCTTGTGCACAGCCATCCTCAGTCCCACAACTCAGCCACTGATTGGAAGCCGTAGAATTGGAAGAAATGGGTTTTGCAATCAAACGACACCCCAGGATTAAACTGCAACGGCACCATTCACTAACCGCAAGCCTCTTGATCTCTGTGAGTCTTAGTTTGCTTATCATTAAAAGGGAGATAGGACTTACCTCACAGGCTTGTGATAAGGCTTAAATGAAGTAATGTATAAGAGAATTTAGCACAGGACTGGGCATATAATAAATATTTATTCATGAACATCACCATGATTAACCATGGAACAATTATTTAGCCTCTCTGATCTCAGTTCCTGAGTTATGAGCTAGTATGACAAAGTACCTAACAGACTCCCTAGCCCTTGGAAGGGCCATAATGTATCACAGTCTACAGAATAATACACATCTATGTGTTAGTCCATGGACAAACAGTAAACTCTGAGGGCTAAGGCCAAATTGAATTCATTTTTCTACTTTCAAAAATCTACAGCATTTTGCCCATAGTAAGTACTCTGTAAATGTTGGCAAATCTCCCTCCCCATCCTGACACACTCACCATCAAGCCATGTTGCCTCTCTGCAGCTTCACATAATATAAAGTCAACATTTGTTCACACTTTACACCTTCCTTCATCAGATTCTCACAAGCTTGCAAAGAAGTTCATGTAGAGATTCTTCTTCCTATTTTACAGATGAGAATACTAAGGTTCTGAGAGATTAGGTGAACTTCCCAAGGTCACAGAGCTAGTTGGTGGTATTGCAGGGACTCAAACCCAGATTTTCTCATTCCAGGCATAGTGCTCTTATTTACTAAACTTCCGTCACTTCCATACTACTTTCACAATTTTGCCATAACCTTGTGCCACCTTGGTTCTAATCTGCTTATCATGTTTCTTTATATCGACTCAATTTGTTTAAATAATTTATTTGGAAAAGAAACTGTATATAACTCACTAACCATAAATAAAAGGATACACTAAAATAAATGCAAGAAAAATAAATTCCAGATGAAATCTACCTCTTGAGTTTCTGAGCTTAACCTTTGTTTAAAAAAAAAAAAGTAAGTGTGTTGTTTACCAAGTGTTAGCCAAAACAAAAAACAAAAATAAAGACATGCAGCATGTAAATGAGACTTTCTGTTTGTCTATAAGCCTACAGCTCAAAATACAAAGGGGGACTTCCCTGGTGGTCCAGTGGCTAAGTCTCCACGCTCCCAATGCAGGGGGCCCAGGTTCGATCCCTGGTCAGGGAACTAGATCCCACGTGCTGCAATATCCCACATGCCACAACTGAAGATCCCACACGTGGCAATGAAGATGCCACGTGCTGCAACTAAGACCCGGCACAGACAAATAAATATATAAATATTTTAAAATATATTTTTAAAATAGGATTAGAAAGGAAATACTTTCTTAACATTTAGTTTATTATTGTCTAAAGCCAGATCCATGTACCACCTAGAATCAGCTCTAGCTCCACATCAAATTATCTCTTGCTTCATCAGGGATGCTTTCACATACTTCAAAGTGTACCCTTGAAATGTAATTTAATATAACCTCACCAGGATTTTTTTAAACGATGTGACCACTTCAACCATAGTTCACAGACATTATGCTGCTCTCACTTCAAATACTAACCCTCACGCCCCCACCCCATCCCCATCCTTCACACTATCATTCTCCATCACTGTCTTTCTATCCTCATTTCAGGCATACTTCTGCTGTATTTAATATAGACCATAGGCACAGGGAGATCAGCCCGGTGCTTTGTGACCGCCTGGAGGGGTGGGATAGGGAGGGTGGGAGGGAGGGAGACGCAAGAGGGAAGAGATATGGGAACATACGTATATGTATAACTGATTCACTTTGTTATAGAGCAGAAACTAACACACCATTGTAAAGCAATTATACTCCAATAAAGATGTTAAATAAATAAATAAATAAATAAATATAGACCGTAGGTTCCTTGAACATAGTTGTTACGGGAAAACTGGGTTTGCCTCTTGGTGGGTGTCGAGTCAATAGACACAACCAAGCCAAAGATTGGGAGAAGGAAGGATTTATTATTACTTACAGCAAGTAAGAAGAACACCAGAGATCTCTCCCAGAGCAGTGCCTCCCCAAACAGCCAAACCGGGAAAGTTTTAAGCTAAGGGTACATGCATATTCAAGAAGGGTCTTAAGTAAAGTAGAATTCAGCATAAAATTGGGGCAAATGTCCAGAGAGTCCAAGTCTTGGTTGACTGAAGTAAGAAGAGTCAACATCAACATCATCATCCTGTCCTACACCTGGGTGGGGGTCTTAATTCCTGCAGAAGTCAAAGATATATTATTATGTATATCCCTTAAGCAGGAACTAGAACTCTGCTTTGTCACTGCACTATCCTTTGACTGCCTCTTCTCTGTTCCTGCATTTCTTTGTTCCCTTAAGATCATTAATTACCAACACCTGTTCAAGGGCGGGCATTGTAAACTCATTTTGGCTAGGCTTCGGCCAAAATGAGTTCACAACATGGCTTAGGCCAAAATGAGTTCACTTGTGTCAAGAAAGCCATTCCTGGTTCTCTTTCTCCAGGGACCCCCCCCCCCGCAATCTATCTGCTTACAAAGTGGCTTCATCTTGTATATTGTGGCCTCCACAGAGTTAGGTATCGATTCCAGACATAGTAAATATCACTGAATGACTGACTCACAGCTGAACGAAGAGTGGATAAAGTCTCTGGACAGACAGAAGAAAGGCTAGTGACTTGGAAATGGCAAGGTTCAGAAAAGAAAGATGTAAAATAATGGAAGAAGGGACAAGATATCAGCCCCAGAGTGCCTGACTCCTTTCTCCCTGTAGGCACTTATGAAATATTTAAGATACCAAAAGATTGTGTAAAAGGGAAGAACAAAATCTGACTCTATGTTGGATCTGTTTCTTTTACTTTAACCTTTGCTCTCCGTTGCTTTTTGTTGCTATAATCGCTAAAATGTTGCTGCCTATAGTTTTTTCTTTTTTTAACATCTTTATTGGAGTATAATTGCTTTACAATGGTGTGTTAGTTTCTGCTTTAGAACAAAGTGAATCAGTTATACATACACATATGTTCCCATATCTCTTCCCTCTTGTATCTCCCTCCCTCCCACCCTCCCTATCCCACCCCTCTAGGTTGTCACAAAACACCGAGCTGATCTCCCTGTGCTATGTGGCTGCTTCCCACTAGCTATCTACTTTATGTTTGGTAGTGTATATATGTCCATGCCACTCTCTCACTTTGTCACATCTTACCCTGCCCCCTCCCCATATCCTCAAGTCCATTCTCTAGTAGGTCTGCGTCTTTATTCCCATCTTGCCCCTAGGTTCTTCATGACCCTTTTTTTTTTTTTCTTAGATTCCATATATATGTGATGGACCTAGAGTCTGTCATACAGAGTGAAGTAAATCAGAAAGAGAAAAACAAATACCATATGCTAACACATATATGTGGAATCTGTCTATAGCTTTAAGCATACAAAATGGCCTGCTTTGGGGAACCTGCCCCTCTGCCTGAATGTTAAACTAAAGTGCCTTTGTTCAGCTCTCAGGGAAACATTCTGACCCTGTCCACCTGTGAATGGCTGTAAGGAAGAAGAAATTAACACATCCCCTCCCTGAGGCTGACCAAACCAGGAGATATTTTGCAAGACTTCTGGCCTTTTTACTTTTACTTTACCTCCTCACCCCCTCCCCCTCTCTGTTCTATAAAAGAAACTATCATCCAGACCCTGATAAGATGGTACTCTAGGATGCTAGTCTGCCATCTTCTCAGATGCCCGGCTTTCTGAATAAAGTCACTATTCCTTGCCTCAACACCTCGTCTCCCGATTTATTGGCCTGTCATGTGGCAAGTAGAGTGAGCCTGTACTCAGTAACAATTGTATTGAGAGAAGAATAAATGGTGAGGACTAACATGGCATTATGTGTGACAGTAGCACATTCTTACAAGTGAAAGAATCATCTTATCTCCAAATTTTACTAGTTAACGTGGTTATTAACCTATAACATCTTAACAGTTATTGAAAAGAGGCAGCAGCATTTTTTTTACAAGCTTGCTCTCAGACCAAAAAAAAAAAAAAAAAAGTTCCCAAGCAGTTAAGAAAAAGAACTGGGAGGAAAGAAATCTACATTCTTCATGTTTACCTGGCATGACCCATTATTCTCCATGAGCAAAAGACTACTTACAAATTGCTCCTGGAATAACAGTCTATGATAGAGGTGCTTCCTCGGGAGATGAAGGTGTTGAACTCCCACCCTAGGTTTTTTCACTGTGAAACACTAAAAAGCAAGGTAACAATCTGTTAAGCTCTACCCTCCAAATGTAGTGATATAATGATGATATCTTGCTCAGAACTTTTCTCTGATTTGCACATCTGGTAGTGGGGATGAACAAACTGTGCCATTCTCGCTCTTCACGCCACCTTCCTAACCACAATCACTCCTTCTTAGAGTTGCCTTGGGATTGGTAGGCAAGTCTCTACTTTGGATGCCTTTGACTGTGTCTTTCTTCTGTTTCAATTTGACTGCCAGGGGGAGTGCAACTTTCTTCCTTCTCCAACTGGATGAAGGGGCTGGAACTGAACACTGAGTTTATTCCGCCCAAGTATTGCTCATCAGGTTCGCTGGGTAAAGGGGATCCTGCTTGTGGGAGCCTTCTGAGTGTGGTCTTCTGATATGGGCAGTATAGACTATAATTAACATTTATTGAGTATTTGCTATGTGCCAGTGTTTTTCTCTCTCTCTCTCTCTGTATGTGTGTGTGTGTGTGTGTGTGTGTGTGTGTGTATATATATATATATAATATAATTATATTATTATGTTATATATAATATTAATTCGTGTCACAGCCCTATGTCATAAGTGCCTATTATTTTGTGTCCATTTTATAGGCCTTAAACCTGGAGCAAGACATCTGATAACTTGCCTGAGGTCCCACAGACATAAGTGGAAGATTAAGGACATAAATCAAGCATTCTGACTCCAGAGACAGTGCTCTTTAATCACTATGCTATACTGATTCAGAAGTAACACTGTTATCTTTTTATTTTATAGATGAAGAAACTAAGACACTAAGAGGTTAGGTAATTCATCCCCCAGCGTCACTGAGCCAGAGCTGGGATTTGAACCCAGGCATCAGAGTCAAGGAACATAACCACTACCCAGTCTCCCCAGTACTTGAGTGAAGAGGGTCCTAAGACTATCAGGAGGGCTTTGCACCAGATTGCTGCTCTGTAGTGAAATACTAACAGCAAGGAGAAAGTCACTTATGTTCAACCTGGCTTTACTTGCTAAACAGCTAGGTGAGGCCAGCAGGGTCCTATGAAAGGTTCTTCCCACTAGGCCCTCTGTCTCAGGAATCTCTGCAGGTTTCAACTTACATCCTTCCTGAACCTGCCAGTTCATCTGTCAGCCTCCCGCTACCAGCCTGTTGCCAAATCATTGCTGTGCCCCAGATCTTGCTGCCAGACCCCTTTGACTGGAGCTTGGCTCACTGTGGATCTGGTTCTCAAATGGCATTCTCACTTTGTTCTCCACCCCATAACCACAGGCCAGCCTACCAACTCCAGAGTCAAGTTCTAGCTGCCCTCCCCCACCACCACTGCCACCTCTATACCACACCAATTCCAAACTTGGCTCCCAGCTTTCCAGCCTCCGTCATAGACCCCCCCCAACTGTGTGAGATGTCACTACAGACCACTCATCCTGAGTGACAAACCAAATGCGTAGAAATCGAGTATAATTTAAAAGGTGTGTCTTACCTATGGACTGGGAGAAAATATTTGCAAACAATGGGACTGACAAGGGGCTAATTTCCAAAATATACAAACAGCTCATACAACTCAATATCAAAACAGCAAACAACCCAATCAAAAAATGGGCAGAACACCTAAATAGACATTTCTCCACAGAAGACCCACAGATGGCCACCAGGTGCATGTAAAGATGCTCAATATCGCTAATTATTAGAGAAACTCAAATCAAAACTGCAGTGAGGTATCACCTCACACCGTTCAGAGTGGCCATCGTCAAAAGGTCTACATGGGACTTCCCTGGTGGTGCAGTGGTTAAGAATCCACCTGCCAATGCAGCGGACACGGGTTCCAGCCCTGGTCCAGGAAGATCCCACATGCTGTAGATCAACTAAGCCCATGTGCCACAACTACTGAAGCCCACACGCCTAGAGCCCGTGCTCCCAACAAGAGAAGCCACTGCAATGAGAAGCCCGCGCACCTCAACGAAGAGTAGCCCCCACTCACAGCAACTAGAGAAAGCCCGCATGGAAACAAAAACCCAATGCAGCCAAAAATAAATAAATAAATAAAAAATTTAAAAGGCCTACAAACAGTAAATGCTGGAGAGGGTGTGGAGAAAAGGGAACACTCTTGCACTGTTGGTGGGAATGTAAATTGGTGCAGCCACCATGGAGAACAGTGTGGAGGTTCCTTAAAAAACTAAAAATAGGCAATTCCCTGGCGGTCCAGTGGTTAGAACTCTGTGCTCTCATGGCTGAGGGCCCATGTTCAATCCCTGGTCAGGGAACTAAGATCTCACAAGCTGTGGGGCACGGCCAAAAAACAAAAGAACACTAAAAATAGAGCTACCCTATGATCCAGTGATCCCACTCCTGGGCATACACCTGAAAAAGATGAAAAAATCTAATTTGAAAAGATACATGCACCCCAATGTTCATAGTGGAATTATTTACAGTAGCCAAGACATGGAAGCAACTTAAGTGTCCATTAACAGATGAATGGATAAAGAAGATGTGGTATATATATACAATGGAATATTACTCAACCATAAAAGAATGAAATCTTGCCATTTGCAGCAACATGGATGGACCTAGAGAATATCATATTAACTGAAGTAAGTCAGACAGAGAAAGACAAATATTATATAACATCACTGGAATCTAAAAGATAATACAAATGAATTTATTTACAAAACAGAAACAGTCCCACAGACATAGAAAACAAACTTATGGTTACCAAAGGGGAAAGGGGGGTGGATAAATTAAGAGTATGGTGTTAACAGATACACACTACTATACATAAAATAGATTAACAAAAAGACTCTACTGTATAGTACAGGGAACTATATTCAGTATCTTGTAATAACCTATAAGGGAAAAGAATCTGAAAAAATATATATATATATATATAAAACTGAATCACTTTGCTGTACACCTGAAACACAATACTGTATATCAACTGTACTTCAACTTTTTTTTTAAAGTGTCTTGTTGTAGAGTTGCACAGAAGACCCAGAGGCGAAACAAAGATCACAAATTCGATGACCAGTTATAAGACTGATTAACTAAGGCTTTCCAAGTGAATTCCAACTATACAAAGGCGATATAGCGCAAGGGTTAAGAGGATGGACCCTAGAGACAGACTGGTAAGTTCAATCATTGGCTCTACCACTTACAGATGTGTGACTTTAGCAGTTCCTTAATCTGTACTTCATTTTTTTCCGCCTGAAAAATGGGAACATAATTGTTCCTATCTCATAGGATTGTTTTGAGCTTAAATTAGTATATGTAAAGACTTGGACCAATGCCTGGCATATACTAAGGACTATATAAGTGTAAGTTTCATTATTATTGGTTCTTCAACCACCACAAAGCTCATTGTGCTTCATGACACTATAGGCAGGTTCTTGGAAGAATTAAGCCTGCCAGACAAATTTATTCCACTACCAGAGCTGTCTCCCGAGGACCTGCACGTTGTTCGTGTAATTTGTTTTCACATAAAGACTTTCATATATTTGAAGACAGCCATATTGTCCCACCTGTGGCTTCTCTTCCTCGAGCTGAATATTCTGAATTACTCAACCATTCCTTATGTAATACGGTATCTTGCTGGAGACTAGCACACCAGTGTGTCTTTTGCTGTTCAAGCAAGAAATACCAGAGAAATAGACTCACAGACATAGAAAACAAATTTATAGTTACCAAAGGGGTTAGCAGAGGTAAGGGGGGGGAGAAATAAATTGGCAGTTTGGGATTAACCTATACACACTACTATATATAAAATGGATAAGCAATGACCTACTGTATAGCACAGAGAACTATACTTAATGTCCTGTAACAACCTATAATGGAAAAGAATCTGAAAAATAATATATATACATAAATAACTGAATCACTTTGTTGTGCACTTGAAAGTAACACAACATTGTAAATTAACTATACTTCAATTAAAAAAAAAAAAACAGAAATTTCTCCTGTTCATCCTCAAAAGATTTATATGTAGGTAACGTATAGAATATTCCCTTCTTAATGAAATATTAATAATAATAACAATGACAGCTAATATATATTAAATATTACTATGCCTTGTATGAGACCTCATTTTGAACCATGTAAATCCCTGGGGGTTCTTAGATGATCCACAGAGGACCCCCAAAGAAGATGATACAGGACTTCCTACATGGTAGATTATATAACTGTCCATGAAGTATTCTGATTTCCCATCATGAAATAGCCCTCCTCATTTTGCCATCTCAGGCCATGTGATTTACTTTAGCAAATATTTGCAATTGCTTTAAGAGTCAGGGTTCCCCTTGTCCATTTCCTCTTGGCCAAAATGGTCAGCAAATGGTGTGTGTTCCAGAGTAAAGCTGACTCCATCTCCCTAGAAAAGAATGAAATGTGATGGGCATGTAACAGGAGCAAGAAATACATTTTTAATTTTGTAAGTCACCAAGATTTTTTAGGGTTTTTTTGTTTGTTTGTTACTTTGTTTTCCAGTGACACTCCCACCCTCATTATCAAGGTTTTCAGAGCCAGGACAGAGGAGATTGCAATGGGGATATCGACAGCCCCTTCTCTCCTGACCATTAGACCCACAAGATTACTCTAGCCAGGGGCAGAGGTCTGAATCCCTGCCTTTTGGGAAACCTGGCCCCTACCCCACCTCCCTCACTCAAGTCTCCCTAAGGTCTCAGGCCAAGCCAGATCCCAGGGCTGAGCCAGTGGGTGTGACAATACCCAGTCCTCAGACAGCTCTCTTGGGGTCCCAGGAGCACTGCCCGTGTGGATGGGCCCTCCTGAGCATCCTTCCTGATTTGAAGTATAGGTCCCTGGAGACCACAGGGGTGGGACTGGTCCCCAGGATTATGGAGAACATGACATCACCAAAGAGGCTGGCCCCCCTTCCCAGCAGGTTGGATGACACATTGGGAAGATATGAGCCTGGGACCTCCTAGGAGCGACAGGGGAGCCACGTGGCACAGTGAGACTCCCAGGGCCGGTGGGCAGCCAGGGACTGGGGGTTCCAGGGTCACGTCTTCTTGGCACGATCTGCTGCGTCCAAGGCAGCCATGTTGCAGGCGGCTGTGATCAGGTGGTGATCCAGAGGCACATTCGGAAAAGACCCACAAAGCCAACTAAAGGTCCCTGAGAGATCACAGGGGTGGGACTGGTCCCCAGGATTACAGAGAACATGACGGAGGAGAACGCAGTAGAAGGGCTCATTTCCAGCACCCAGGATAAATAGAGCAGGTCTGGAGGTGTAGAGGATGCAAAGCACTGGGTTTCCAGACAGGTTAATCATCTTGTGGGTTTCACTGCCTCGGACCACAGAACTGTGGAGGTGCAGCCAGTGGCTGGCCACATCCAAGCTCACGTTGAGCTGGAAGAGAAGGGTGGCGTGAGGGTACAGTAGGGCCAGGTTGACCAGCAGACACATTGTGGAGCAGCAGTCTGCCCGCATGTCCAGCATGGCCCCAAACCCAGTCCCTTGATTAAGGACTCGAGCAGCGTGTCCATCAAAAGCGTCCAGAAATCCACTGAGCAGGTAGAAGGAGGAGGACGTGAGGGGGCAGCAGAGCATGAAGTAGAAAGAAATGATGGTGAAGACAATCTGTGCATAACCGATGAGGTTAGGCGCAGACAGGAAGATATTTTCGCCTGGCACCGGAGGTCCCCTGGCCGCTCTGGGCCTTATCTGGAGGTGTCGGCTGTGTCCCACCCCGGGCACAAGGCTCACCCTCCAGCCCGGTGCATTGGCCGTGCCCACTGCACGCAGGTCCCCGCTGCCCCAGTCGGGTCCCAGATGTTAAAGCTCGCTGCCAGCCGGAGCATGGGCCAACCCAGCTGTGCGTGGAGCAGAGGTCATTTACTATCACAGCATAAACTAGCCTATCTTGACTGTTACATCCTCAGCCTTGGATGCTGAATGTTGTATAGAAGTCTTATTGATTAGATACTTATATAATGTGATTCAGAATCCCTTTACCTCCCTGGATCTTTGTGGATAAATATATTCTTTCTAAGATGAGATACACAGCAACATACAAGACATTCCCTGTGTAGTCTGATGAATGCTCCCTTGTTCTGGACACTATATTTCTTCTATAGCAGGATAACATCTTCCCCTATTTCACCCCATGATCCTTCTCCCTTTTCATGCAACAGCTGAGGAATGTTATGCCCATCATCTTAAGAGAGGTAATGCAGCAGAAAAAGAGAAGCCAAGAGCCTTTTCTTTGCTTTGAGTTTGGGGCTAGGGCCCCAGAAGAAGTGGAAAAAAATGCTTGTGCTTAGTAAATACAATTGATTTGGAAGTCTGCAAATGGTAGAAAGCTTTCTGCTTCCCATATCCTGAAATTGGAAAAATCCCCTGGGTTAGGAAGATGAGAGAGTCAGAGGAGAATTTAAGTGAAAATGATTTCCTGGAAAGAAGGGGTTACCTGACTACCTGCTACTGCCCAGGACTGAGCCCAGCAGGATGAAAGAGACAACAGAGACTGGGACGATCCAAAGGCAGGGAAGGTGTGTATCCACTTCCCCAGGTAGGACCTAGAGAAATGGCAAAACCCCAGAGTGAAGTTCATCACAGAATGAATCTTGCCCACAAGCAGGTCTTGTTTGGCAAGCAGAGGGTTTTTAAACAATGTGATTTTGAATGGCTTTGAGTGGAGCATGCCCTTCCTAGGTTTACCAGTCCTCACTCCCTATTATCTTGTTCCTGGTCCACTATACTGACTTTCCCCTACAGGCACTGAGTTTATTTATGTATTTTTTTTTTATTTTTAAAATTTATTTATTTATTTATTTTTTGGCTGAGTTGGGTCTTCGTTGCTGTGCGTGGGCTTTCTCTAGTTGCAGCGAGCGGGGGCTACTCTTTGTTGCGGTGCACGGGCTTCTCATTGCGGTGGCTTCTCTTATGTTGCAGAGCACAGGCTCTAGGCACGCGGGCTGCAGTAGTTGTGGCTCGCGGGCTCTAGAGTGCAGGCTCATGTGGCACATGGGCTTAGTTGCTCCGCGGCATGTGGGATCTTCCCGGACCAGGGCTCGAACCCCTGTCCTCTGCATTGGCGGGCGGATTCTTGACCACTGCGCCACCAGGGAAGTCCCCAGGTGTTGAGTTTAAAATCCCTGACTAGACAGACAGACATGAAAATACTCCACACAGTTCCCAACATGCCTCAGCAGAGTATTTCTGTTTACTCAAAAGAGAGTGGTGTGAGAGGAAGAGAAAGAGGACGGGTCAGCTGTGGTTGAAAACCAGATGTAAACACGAGAATTCCCAGGCAGTCCAGTGGTTAGGACACTGCACTCTCAGTGCTGAGGGCCCAGGGGTTCAATCCCTGGTCTGGGAACTAAGATCCCACCAAAAAAAAAAAAAAAAACAAGAACAGGTGTGGATGGGTGACAACTAGACCAGGATGCTTCCTCGAAGTTATGCCACTTCCAAAGTCCCACTCTCCACCAAAACTGCAGCAAAGCATAGCAACACTGAATTGACTGAGATGAAGCTTTTACAACCTAGGTATAAGCTAGCGTTGGGTTAGACATTGTGTTTGACTCCCTAGTAGCTATTCCCTCTCTCTCTAATTGAGGACCAGCAATGAAACTTGAGAAACTGATCCTGACTCAAGTGATATACCTGATTGGTACAAGGGCATTTCAATTGCCCCCTGCCATTAATTAATTCAAGAATGATAAGTGACCCAATTCTGAGCAATTATGAGTTAAAGCAATTTATGGAAGTTTCTGGGAAAGTTTAGAGTCAGCAATGGGAGCCAATCTATCTTTCTTTGAAACAAGACATCTTTGTAGCCCAACTGCTGTTGAGAGCCAACCTGCAGTCATGAGGGGGACCAGAATGAGTCTGAAGCCAACAGCATGAATGACAGAGCAGAAAGATGAAAAGAATTTGGTCCTTGATGATGTAATTCAACCAATAGACCAACCCTGAATTCTTCCCTACTTTTGGATGTCCTCTTACATTAGCCAATAAATTCTTTATTGTTTAAGTCAATTTGAGTTATATTTTCTATTGCCCACAGTTAAAGCATCCTGACATAGATTCATAATAAATATTAATTTTAGTCATAGAAAAATTTAAAAGTACAATTTTCACATCATAGTTGAAGCACTAAGATTCGTTTTGCTAAAATTTCACATTATCTAAAATTGAAGTTGGGATTTCCCTGGTGGTGCAGTGGTTAAGAATCCGCCTGCCAATGCAGGGGACACAGGTTCGAGCCCTGCCAGGAAGCTCCCAGATGCCACAGAGCAACTAAGCCCATGAGCCACAACTACTGAGCCTGCACTCTAGAGCCTGCAAGCCACAACTACTGAGCCCACCTGCCACAACTACTGAAGCTCTCACGCCTAGAGCCCATGTTCCACAACAAGAGAAGCCACTGCAATGAGAAGCCCATGCACTGCAACAAAGAGCAGCCCCCACTCGCCACAACTAGAGAAAGCCCACATGCAGCAACGAAGACCCAATGCAGCCAAAAAAATAAATTAAATTTATAAATAAATAATAAATAAATTTGAAGTTGCTCTTTTCACAAACCCAGTAAGTATTAACTTATGTAAAGCGTTGAAGATATACATATTTTTTAATTGTTCATGGATAATCACTGGAAACTAGACAATTTCCTCTCTCTACTTCTGCCTCATTCATTCATTTAACAGCATTTATTGAGTGCCAACTGCATGCCAGGCACTTAATACAATAATGGTCAAAAGAGTCCCATTTTCATTGACTTACAGATTATTGGATACAAGGAATTCAGGTTCAGAAGTGGTTTAAATATCTCTGCCAGGAAACCTCTAAATGAAAGAAAGAGATATGGGTTAAATACTTAGATGAAGGAAAATTCAACAAGGAAGTCAGCTCCAAACACTAGCTAGCTAAAATAGACTCCAGGTTGAATTGGTGGTGGAAACAAAAATCTCAGGCTAGGGCTTCCCTGGTGGTCCAGTGGTTAAGACTCCGAGCTTCCACTGCAGGAGGTGTGGGTTCCATCCCTGGTTGGGAAAGTTCCCCATGCCACAGGGTGCGGTCAAGGGAAAAACAAAATCTCAGGGGAGTTTTTTTGTTTTTTTTAAAATAAATTTATTTATTTAATTTATTTTTATTTTTGTCTGTGTTGGGTCTTCGTTGCTGCGCACGGGCTTTCTCTAGTTGTGGCAAGCAGGGGTTATTCTTTGTTGCAGTGCGCGGGATTCTCATTGCGGTGGCTTCTCTTGTTGTGGTGCACAGGCTCTAGGCTCGCGGGCTCAGTAGTTGTGGCACGTGGGCTCAGTAGTTGTGGCTCGTGGGCTCTAGAGCATAGGCTCGGTAGTTGTGGCACACGGGCTTAGCTGCTCCGCAGCATGTGGGATCTTCCCAGACAGGGTTTGAACCCGTGTCCCCTGCATTGGCAGGCAGATTCTTAGCCACCGCACCACCAGGGAAGCCCCTCAGGGGAGTTTTAAATGGCAGAATCCTAAAAATGCCTTGTCTTAAAGTAGACCATATCTCAGGTTATATTCAAGGCTTTTCTCCAATTGGATCCAGAATACATCCTTTTCCTTTCTTCCTCAACATAGATATGTATAAATAAGCCACTATTCGTTTTATTCATTCAACAAACATTACTGAGTTCCTACTTTATTCCAGCTTCTAAGCTAGGTGTTGGGGATACAGAGTTGAATAGGGACCCTACCTTTCATAAAAGTTAAGACCAATGGAGGAGTCAGACATATAACAAAAACAAAACAAAGCAAAAACAAAAAATTAGAAAAGAACGGGGTCCAGTATCAAAGGGACCTTAGTTAGAAACCAGGATCCACAATTTAAAAGATGGGTGCTATGGATCCATTGTTTATCCTTAATTCCTTTATATCCAAAAGGGGAATAATAATAATAATAATAGCTATATCATAAGTTATTTTTGATGATTAAATGCTTTCTGAAAAAATCATATATCAAGCACATACTAAGCACTCAATAAATATTAGCTATTACTACTACTCATTAAACGCTATGATTCAAGCACTGTTCTAGATGTTTGTGATATATCAGTGAATAAAACAGACAAAAATCTCCGTCCTTGTGTAGCTTACATTACTATTTTCATGCAATATAATACATATAATGAAAGCTCACTGTTGTATCCTTAGAATCTGACTTTCTTAACTTGGGATTCTCCCAGATCCTGAGTAAAGGAATTGGGCGTAAGTCTTCTTTTGAGAGGTGATCATGGAAAGCATGGTAAGGGAGAGAAGTGAAAAAGGGAAAGAGAAAAAAGCCTGATACATGAATTAGTGAATCACCTCGAAGGCAACTGGAGCTCATCCTCACAGGGACTTTTTGAATGACTGTGTAGAACACAGCTCAGAACTGTCCTGGGATATTAGTCCACCAGCTTGTTTTCATTGGTAGAAGGTTGCTCCTGAGGCGCCCCTCAAGCAGAAAAACACAGGAGGCCATCTGCATGATAGGAATTGTCTGCCGGTGATCTCATGGGAGGGTTAAGGGGGTATGGGTGGGGGACAACAGCTCTGCTATACTAATAAAATTAATATTTTATTATAAATGCCTCTCTTACTAAGATAAATTATGCTTTAAAAAATTACCTCATATAAACGTTACTGCTAGGCTGAGATAATGTTCAGCATTAATTCCACTCTATTTTTCCGTTTTATAGACGTAAGTGTTAAGAAAACTTTTCCACACAAATCAGAGGATGGGAATAGAGTTTTGTTGCAGCAAATATCATTCAGTTCTTTGAACTCCTTCCAAGTTATATTCCAAAAACTGCAGAATGATCTATCATTAAAATGCATTTTATCTATTAGCTGAAACTCTATTCTTCCCTCAATTCTGTTGCAAGCAAAGAATTAGAAAATACTTGACTTGCAAAAGCATTTGTTATCCAGTCGGGAAAGCCAATGACTTTCTGGATTTCTGGGAAGTTTATCAAAAGGGCTTTCTCAAGAATTATCAGACAATTATTAAATCAGACTTGTTACTTTTCTACCTAGAGGCATTTTGATTGACCTGGTATGTTCAGAAAGGTGTAGAAAATGAAAATACCATTAATTTCAAAATACCTTAGGTAATAAAAACTTTGACAAAGAATCTTTCTCGCTTAAACAGTGTGATTTAAATATATTTTATTCAAAAATCTTGGTGCTGTATTTTTAGCTCATGGAAATATCTGCGTAACATCTAACTGGAAAAGTCAGCCCTCACTGTCAAACCAACCAGCCAAATCAGATTGTTTTTCTGTCAAAAAAGATCTGACTACATTTTTCTATCCAAATAAATATATTAAGACACATCCTCATGACAACCATCTCACTTCTGAATTCAAAGAGAGAGGATCTTGCTGAGAAATTTGTTCCTGAATGAAATAAAGTATATAAAGTGCCATTCAGTTTTTGAATTTTTGATCAATACTCCCCACCCCTCCCCCACCCCCATTTATTTGTTTGTTGTCACAAGACTGTAAGAAGTGATAGATTCTTTTTTGGCCATGCCGCAAGGCATGCATGATCTTAGTTCCCCTGACCAGGGGTTGAAACCATGCCCCCTGCAGTGGAAGTGCGGAGTCCTAACCAGTGGGCCGCCAGGGAATTTCCAGAAGTGATAGATTCTTTGACAATAGTCAGGGGACGGAAAGGTTGAGGTTGTTAAATAAAAAATGCCATCATGTCCCTACCCTACAGTGTAACTGGATTCAAAACATCTAACAGGGGCCAAAATAGTCCATCCCAGAGGCCACATTTCCTTCTTCACAGGATGTGGCATAAGTCAAGAAAAAACACAAGCCCGACTTTGGGTGCAGGCAGCCTGGATTAGAAGAGGCTTAGCCTACCCTAGTATTTTAAATAGTCTCTTTGGAGGCCTGGAGGATTTTACACCCAGTGCAAGTTACCATAATAAGATGGGGACAACTATGTCTTTTTATTTTATCAAATGGGATAAAGATGATTATGCATGGGGAGTTGGGAATAGAAAACCGGCATAACACCTCAATACTCATCATTTCCTCAGATAAATCCTTTCTAGCAGAATTACTTATGGGAACCAAGATCCAGAAACTAATTCCCTTAACACTATCCGTATTGTCAGATTTCTTGGAAAGTCCTTGTATCTGCCTTTGAAAGCTATTAGATTTATACCATTTACATCATTTGATCCTCATAACAGCTCTGTGAGTTTAGTACTTAAGGAAGCTATTAATATGACTCTCATTTAACAGATGAGGAAACTAAGGTGCAGAAACATCACATCAATTACCTAAAGTCACTTGAACCCAGCTGAATCAACACCCTGGGTTCATTTAGCAGAGACCCCTGCTTCTGCTCCAACCAAGTGGACCAACACACCACCGCAGCACCACTGTTTCCTACCAGGGAGGCCTCTACTGCTCCTCTGTCCCCTCATAGGATACTGGACTAAATGACACTCAGGTTTCTGTCAGTTTCTCATTGAGACTCAATTATCATGTTTTAGCTTTGATTCAAGCTAATTTTTCTCCAACATTTTATTAAGAAAAAGTTTGAAAACATCTAAATTGAAAACTTTTATATACCCACCTGTATACCTAGATTCTACCGTTAATATTTTACCGTATCAGCCAGACTTTTTTTTTTTTTTTTTTTTTGCGGTACGTGGGCCTCTCACTGTTGTGCCCTCTCCCATCGCGGAGCGCAGGCTCAGCGGCCATGGCTCACGGGCCCAGCCACTCCGCGGCATGTGGGATCTTCCCGGACAGGGGCACGAACCCGTGTCCCCTGCATCGGCAGGCGGACTCTCAACCACTGCGCCACCAGGGAAGCCCTGGACTTATTTTTTAAACAAATCTTTGGCAGCTTACATTTCCCCCCTGTATAAAACAGGAAAATACCATTGTACCTTCACCCAAAACGTTTTCAAGGAGTAAGGCTTCTGACCCACAGAAAACTAGGAAGATAAATTTTCTCAGCTCCACCGGTTCAGGTCATTCATTCAGTTCAGTACTAAACTTGGAAGTACATTAGAAACACCTGGGGAGTTTTTAAAACATACCAGTGCCCCAGCCCTCTCCCTGATCAGTCAAGTCAGAATCACCGGAAGTAGGTACCTGTTTTAGCATTCAATTAGCCAACAGGTAATTAATGAGTACCAACCATGTGTCAGACACCATCTGAGGCATCAGAGTGAACAAGGAAAGTCCCTGCCATCATGGCACTGCATCCTCTTGCCTGCCCACCAAATTCCTTTCTGCACATTGTGTCTCAGCCCCTTCCATCTAACTCTCCTTCCCTCTCTTCAGATCTTTGCTCAGATCCCGGAATATTCTACTTCCTCTTCTCTAACTAGGACACACCTACTTATGCCTCAAGGTCCAGTTTGCATGCCGCCTCCTCTGCAGTTTCGCTCGGCCCTAGAGCTCGCTCCTTCTCAGGAGTCCTACAGCTGGCTTTTCATATCATCATTATGGTAGGATACAGCTCATTGTGCAAGGGTTTCTGGTTTCACCTGTGGGACTCTGCGTGCTGTGAAGAGGCAGAGACTACTGTATTTGACCTGATATGCTCATCATGTAGGAAAGTGCCTGTAACATGGCACCATTTCAAAGTTTAAAACAAGCAAACAAACAGAAGGCCAGTGTCGATATTGTATCGAACCTAAGGCAATCACCACCTCCATGTATGGCACGTTTCCTGAGACTTATTCTGAGTTCCTTCCTTACGACTTGTTTGATGCTCTCTTTTATCCAAAGGGACAGAAGCTAGACTTTACAGTGGACAGACCGGATAATGAAGAGCTCTGGAGGTTTACAAATTGTGTTCTTGGATTTTTCTACATCCCGCATTGAAAAATCTTTCAAACTCCTGCCCCCACCAATGGAATTTGTAAAGGGGAATGTCCGGGAGAAGACAGGCCATGAAAGAGTCCACTCCGTTAGACAGAAATAGTCGAACACGCAGGCTTTGAAGTCTGATGGAACAGAGGACTTCACCCTACTATTTGACTTAGGCAGTTTACTTAACCTCTCTGAACCTCAGTTTCTTTACCTGTAAAATGCAGACCAGTATTCTCTCCCCCATTCTCTCCACATCAGCCTCAAGCTTCATGAAGAATCACATTAATAGGTAAATTTTACTGAGTGTTTACTGTGTGACAGGCACGTTGCCAGCTCCTTTACAATGCAAAACAGCGACCCTCTGAGGTACTGTTATGATCCATGTTTTGCAGGTCATGAAACTGAGACAAATTAAATAAGTTGTCAATGATTATACAACGAGTAAAGAGTGGATTCAAATCCAGACAATCTGGCTTCAAAAGCCCACTCTTATCCATGTTCTAGGGACCTTGTTTACCTTATTCAGCCCCTATCTGCAGGTCCTAGAATAGTGACAGACACATGGGTGCTAAAAATAACTGTTGAATGAATCCGTCAATACCTTCTTGAAGCATTGTTGTAAGGAGGAAGGAAGTTCTATTTATTTATTATCTACCCTGTTCCACTCTCTTTTATGTGTCTTATTTCACTTAATCCTCCTACAAGGATTGCATACACAGAGGAGGAAACTGAACACAGGTAAAGTAACTGGCCCAAGGACACACAACTGACAAACAGCCTCTATGCCTCCTCACAGCAAAGCCTCTGTGCTCTTATCTCTATACCTGTGGTCTTTAAGTATTTTTATTCACCTTGTACGTTTTCATGTTGACATCTAGAAGGTTTTATCATTAGTTGAAGTAATTGCAAAGGCTGTAATTTCCTATTTTTAAAATGTCTGGTACTACTACCACAATGTGCAAATCAGGGCAACATGCCTGATGCAATAAAAAGAAAAGGAAAAAGCTACAACCATTAAAAGATCTCAGGAATGTACATCTAATTGACACTACATCGCATTAGTCATTAATTGTCCTTTGTGCCAACTGACTATGACAGCCCTAAACAAGAAGGGTTTCCTATTTAAGCTACAGTAACTTTTCTGACTATGGATGATCGTCATTAATTATTCCTTTTGTGGCAGATTTCTGTAGTTCCTCTAATGCATTTGGGACAACTGTCTCAAAGTAATCCGCAACTTTCCTGACAACTCCTTGTGCTCTCTCCTGCTAAAACTGTAGCCCTTTTATGCCAAGTGCTTAGAACCTTCTGCTACCATATCCACTACTTCTACCACTACGTTCATATCCATAAGCACCACCAAAGAGAATGCCCCCCTTTGTTGGTCTATAATTTGACTGCTGTGGTCCATTATAATTTCCAAAATCATAGTTCCCACCACCACCATAGTTACCACTGCCAAAATTTTCTCCTTCATTGCAGTCATTATATACTCCACCACTGCCACCATATCCTCCACCTTGGTTTCCACATCCTGGTCCACTCTGCCCTCTATTACCATCTGCCATAGTTGCCACCATCACCTACAAATCTCCATATCTACCATTATGCCCTTCATAACTACCTGTGCTGCCACCACTTCTATTATCATAGTTGCCTCCCCTGAAATTACCACTATAGCTGAAGTTCCTCCATGACCCCTAAAGTTGCCACATCCTCTCCATGACCTCTTTGTAATCCAGCAGACTGTGCTTCTTAAGAAAAAGCCTTTTTCACTTCAAAATTATGCTCATTGATAGTGTAGTCTCGGGCTTCCCTGGTGGCGCAGTGGTTGAGAGTCCGCCTGCCGATGCAGGAGACACGGGTTCATGCCCCAGTCCGGGAGGATCCCACATGCCGCTGAGCAGCTGGGCCCGTGAGCCATGCCTGCTGAGCCTGCGCGTCCGGAGCCTGTGCTCCGCAACGGGAGAGGCCACAGCAGTGAGAGGCCCGCGTACCGCAAAAAAAAAAAAAATAGTGTAGTCTCGGGACTTCCCTAGTGGCGCAGTGGTTAAGAATCTGCCTGCCAATGCAGGGGACACGGGTTCAAGCCCTGGTCCGGGAAGATTCCACATGCTGTGGAGCAACTAAGCCCGTGTGCCACAACTACTGAAGCCCGCGTGCCTAGAGCCCGTGCTCCGCAACAGGAGAAACCACCGCAATGAGAAGCCTGCACACCGCAACGAAGAGTAGCCCCCGCTCATGGCAACTAGAGAAAGCCCGCATGCAGAAACAGAGACTCAATGCAGCCTAAATAAATAAAATTTAAAAAAATTTTAAATGCATATTGAACTTTTGATAAATAATTATTACATATTAAAAGCAAGTTGTATTGGAAATCCATCTTTCAATGAGTTGGTTGTGTTTTTGTTTTTTCAATTAGTTCATGAATCCATGGATTAATATAAACTATTGCTAGAATAGAGAAGACTGTATTCCAATTTCATTCCTAATTTTTGATTTTATGGATATAAGAGCTGAGAAAGCTGTTCATAAAATATAGATGGGAATGGATGTCACTGAGCATGTCACTGAGTTCTCTGAACTCTTGAGTTGCATACCTGCTACCGAACTCAGGTTCAGCTACTTACCACTCCAAAGCCAATGCTCGAGAGCCAAGTGTTGATTGGAAAGGAAGGGCTGCTTTATTCAGGAGGCTGACAACCTGGGGAGAAGGCAGACTCATGTCCAAAAACCAACTCCAGGGACTTCCCTGGTGGCTCAGTGGTTAAGACCCCACACTCCCAATGCTGGGGGCCCGGGTTTGATCCCTGGCCAGGGAACTAGATCTCACATGCATGCCACAACTAAGAGTTCGCATACTACAACTAAGGAGTTGGTGAGCTGCAACTAAGGAGCCCACATGCCGCAACTAAGGAGCCTGTGAACCGTAACTAAGGAGCCTGCCTGCTGCAACTAAGACACGGAGCAACCAAATTAATTAATTAATTAAAACAAAAACAAAACCAACTCCAAATATTCTGCTTGACCATGAAAGTTTTTAAAGGGAAAATCATTTAAGGAGGGCTTCAGAGTCTTTGTTATCTTCCACTGTGTGCAGACTTTCTTCTGATTGGTTGGTGGTGAGGTAACAGGGTGGCATTCCAGAAATCTTGTACTCAGCCTGAAGTCACCATGCTCCACCTGGGTGGGGGCCTTATTTCCTGCAGAACTCAAAGATATATTATTATGTGTATCCATCCCTAGAGGAGGAACTAGGACTCTTGCTTTATCACTGCATTGTTGTTTGCCTTTTCTCTGTTCCTACATTCCTTTGTTTCCTTAAGATCTTTGATTACTGAGACCTGTTCAAGAGCAAACGTTATGGAGACTCCTCTGGTGGTGCAGTAGTTAAGACTCTGAGGGGCTTCCCTGGTGGTGCAGTGGTTAGGAATCCATCTGCCAATGCAGGGGACATGGGTTGGAGCCCTGGTCCAGGAAGATCCCACATGCCACAGAGCAACTAAGCCTGTGTGCCACAACTACTGAAGCCCACGTGCCTAGAGCCTGTGCTCTGCAACGGGAGAGCCCACTGCAATGAGAAGCCCACACACTGCAACGAGGGGTAGCCCCTGCTCACTGCAACTAGAGAAAGCCTGCACGCAGTAACAAGGACCCAACACAGCCATAAATAAATAAATAAATAAATTTTAAAAAAGACTCCAAGCTAGCAATGTAGGGGGCCTGGGTTCCACCCCTGGTCAGGGAACTAGATTCCACATGCATGCTGCAAATAAGAGTTCGCATCCCACAACTAAGGAGCCTGCAAGCCAGAACTAAGGATCCTGCCTACCACAACTAAGACCCAGTGCAACCAAATTAATTAATTAATTAATTTTTTTTTTTTTTTAAAGAGCAAGCTTTATGGCCAGGCTTAGATCACAAAATGTCTTAGGCCAAAATGGGTTCTCTCACGTCAAGAAAGCCATTGCTGGTTCTCTTTCTCTGGGGACCCCCTAACCTATCTGTTTACACTGGTAAACTTCTATTCCATAAACTTAATCTTACCAGCCTCTTGTCACTGCCCATCCTCCTGGCTATTGCTGTGTTAGGTACTTCTCTGTGTTCCCTTCGTACTTGCACCCATTCCCTTATAATTTTAAGTCTACTGATTTTTCTTCCCCTTATTTGTGAGCTCTTTGAGGCCAGGGTCAGTGTCTTTCCTCTTTGTCCCCAAAGCATAGGTTAGGGTCTAGCCCACAGGAAGCATTCAATAAGTGTACTTTTGAAGGGCCAAGGGAGGAAGAAAGAAATAACCAAACACAACTGTGTTAAGAAGAAATGTAGAAACTGGAACAACATGAGTCCAGATACATTGGGAAGAGCAGAGCAGATGACACAAGGCCCCTTCCAACCTTGAGCTCTGATGTGTCTGGGATGAGAAAACTCAAAAATAATAATGAAAGAGGACTTTTATTGTGATTCATCTCATTCTTCTCACTCCCACTCTCCTCTGGTCTGCAAAGAGAAGAAAGATATGTTCAGACCCTGAACAAGGAATAAGGCAATGATTTTGCAGGTGCCATCATTAACTATTTGCCTATTAAAGCCCAGCAATGCACAATCTTCCCCTGCCTCCTCTTTCTTATTATCTGCCTTTTCACGAAGAGAAACGGAACAAAAGACTTACTAGAGGAATATGCAGTTGTTTAATTTGGGTTTCTCTTGTATCCTCTAATAGCCCAGCAAACTGGTAATTCTTATTCCTTGCTGAATCACAAAGGATATATTATCCCTGCTCATTCTACTGCAGGAGAATAATGCTGCGGGGAAGGAAGAGAAAGGGACATTATTTTTCTAGGCCTCTTTCCCAACAAAGAGGAAAAAGCTGTTGCCAAAGGGCTATGTGTTTTGCTAGGCACTGAATCCTTCTCTCTGGTAATATCTAAAATCTTCAGGTGAACCCAGAAATTCAAAATCTCTTCTACTAAACTAAAAGTATGAATACATAAGAAGATAGATACACGAATATTTTATGCAAAATGTTATTTGAAGTGGCAAAAGACAAAAACACTAGAAACCACTTGGGCATTTATTCTAGGGGAATATATAAATAAAATATGGTATATCCAAACTATGGCTATTATGCATAAAAATATGTTCAATCTATATGTACTTACCTGGAGGGGTTTGAATGAAATATAGGTGAAAAAAGCAAGTGATTTTTCTGAGTTTATAAGTCCCGTTTTAGAAGTGTGACAAAAATCTCTAAATAGGTGAATATATATGCATATACAGACATACATACGTACAGTGTATGTATGTGTGTATACATATATATATATATATATATATATATATATATGATATGCATAGATAAGGATGTGAAAAGATATGTACCAAAATGTTCACATTTGTTAGGATGGGAGGTAGGGGACTGGCAGATTAAGCAGAAGGGGATATTGCTGACTCTTTTCCACAGTGATATTGTTTGATTTGTTGCCTCAAGCTGTCATTACTTTTGTACTTCAAAATGAAAACCTAAAATTTCCAAGCACACACACATACACACACTTTAAAGTCCTCAACTGGTGCTTTAAACCTAAAAAACAGTTTAACAAGCAGGATCCCTTTGACTTCTCCTAAAGTCTCCCTGGTTAGCTTGTTATAACAGTTCACCTGGACAAGAAAGGAAAATAGAGGCTAAAACCCTCTGGCTGGGCTGCATAAGTCTTTTTTTTAAATTGACCAGCCTGCTGAGTGAGGGCGCTGAGGACTGTGGAAGCCCAAGCTCCGGAATGGCCCATCAAACTCTGTGTTCTAGGGAAGGAGAAAAGTAGAAAAAGGCAGCCCGATTGCCTCTTGGCTCTTTGCCAAAGCAGTTGCTAGTGGTGGGAGTGGAATTTTTCCATGGCAAAGGAAGAGGAAAAATCAGATCACATTTCCTACAGGGAGAGCCCTATTTATTCAGGAAGATCTTGGGGCCCTTGCTGTTCACAACAGGAGCATGTTCATTGGGTCATGCCTTGATTTTCGCCATTAGAAATCTTCTCTTCTTTTCTTTTCTCTTTCTTTCTTTCTCTTCTCTTTTTTGCCTTCAAGTTTGAAGGTGTTTCTCCCTAAAATGCAAACGACCTAGAGAAGTGCCACAAGTGACCATTGTTAGATAAAGTGCAAAAGAAAGTCAGGGCAAAAGAACTATTGGTTCAGCAAGGAAACTTACATCCTCCCAAAGAACTAGACCTTCCTCTCTGTTACCTCACTAAATGAACTGGATCAGCAGCTTTTGGGGGACTTGAGAGCCCACAAGAAGAGGTTCCTGCCCTTACCTTTTCTACCACTCTCTCCCAGCCAGGGTACTTGAATAAGAATCATGGACCTTCAGAAATCATTTTTGTAAAATTTCACTTGGGAGCATATTCTATGGTAAACATGGAAACACAGAATCAGTACTCTTGGAAGGCACTAAATGGCCACCTACTTGCACCTCTACTGATCTACTTACTACTAATACTACTTGACACCATTTCTGAGGGCTTATTATCAGCTATGTGCTCTTCATTGGATATAATCCCCACAACATCCCTAGGAAGAAGGGGCTTCATTTTCCCAGCCTACAGATGTAGAAACAGGCTAAGGAAATTTCCAAAGTCACACTGCCAATAAATTTTTATGACCAGGCCACCAACCTCCAGATTCTATGCTGTTTGTCCCAGATACACTGCCTCTCCTTATGATGTCACTGAAATGTGATCACAATCTCTGCTTGGACACCTCCAGTAATGGGAGGCTCACAATTTTTAGAGGCAGTCCATTGCTAATTATGATGACATTCTTTTTTTTTTTTTTTTTTAAATGCTGGCTGTTGTCTGTTTATGGTGGTCATGTTTATCCCTTCAAGCGCTGCTCAGTATATATCTAATCTCTACTTCTTCTCTGTTATCTCTTCTTAGTTCTTTCAACTATTCCTTCCTGTTTCTTACTATCCTGGTTTTTTTTGTTTTTGCGGTACGCGGGCCTCTCACTGTTGTGGCCTCTCCCATTGCGGAGCACAGGCCCTGGACGCACAGGCTCAGCGGCCATGGCTCACGGGGCCAGCCGCTCTGCGACATGTGGGATCTTCCCGGACCGGGGCACGAACCCGTGTCCCCTGCATCGGCAGGCGGACTCTCAACCACTGTGCCACCAGGGAAGCCCACTATCCTGGTTTTTACACTCTCTTGCTTGTCAGCTTCCCAATATAATTCTCATGGCCAGAACTGAAAATAAAAAAAAAAAAAAGCCAGAAAACAATCTACCCAGTTGTGAACTCCAGATGGCTGAGAATGTATCTGTCTTGCTCACCAAACAGAGCAAGACTCTCATCTCACACTGGATGCTGTCAAAGTTGGCTAACGCCCTCTAGCTCACTGCTAGCTTTATGGCAGTCACCCCAGGCCCAACCCTGACAACTTACCCGGAGTTCACTGTCCCTCAAATCACTGAGGATTTCAGAAAAATTTCCTAGCATGGACTCCCCTGGCGGTCCAGTCCAGTGGTTAAGACCCCACTCTTCCACTGCAGAGGGCGCAGGCTCAGGGAAGATGATCCCGCATGCTGCGCGGCACGGCAAAAAAAAAAAAGTAAGAAAGTACTGACGGGGCTTCCCTGGTGGCACAGTGGTTAAGAATCCGCCTGCCAATGCAGGGGACACGGGTTCGAGCCCTAGTCTGGGAAGATTCCACATGCCGCGGAGCAACTAAGCCTGTGCGCCACAACTCCTGAACCTGTGCTCTAGAGTCCACGAGCCACAATTACTGAGCCCGCATGCCACAACTACTGAAGCCCGCGCACCTAGAGCCCGTGCTCTGCGACAAGAGAAGCCACAGCAATGAGAAGCCTGCGCACAGCAATGAAGTGAGTAGTCCCTGCTCACCGCAACTAGAGAAAGCCCGCTCACAGCAATGAAGATCCAACGCAGCCAAAAATAAATAAATAAATAAATTTAAAAAAATAAAAATAATAAAATGAAACTGAAATACTGTATTTTAAAAAAAATAAAGAAATGCGTGATAGATTGTTAATTTACTCAAAATAAATTTCTATTTTAAGTTCTTACATTACATACACAACTTAGTCACTCAAGGACACTGCATTTAGTCTGAAAAACAGAGACCAAGAAGAATATATGAAACTCTTGGTGCTTCTATGAATAAAACAAGACCTAAGAACTAAAACACCTGGAAAGATAGAAGTTCAAGACTGCTCTGCTGACCAGCTATCAATGAGATACCTCCTGGCATAGGGCCAGGCCCAGAACAAGAAACACACAGCCTGCAATCATGAAACACTGATGGCACAGAGAGCCAGCGGGTAAGGCAGGTGACATCCAGATACCTCCAGGCTTCCACAGTCTCAGAAAGATAAATCCAAGGCAACAAAGCACCAGTAGTCAGGAAAGAATTAGGGTGGATCTTCTGGGATTTAGTCCATTCACTTATTCAATGAATGTTATAGAGCATTTCATATAAACCGGGTGCTACACTCAGTGCTGTCCACACGGAAATGAGAAAGACATAGTAGCTGCCCGCCAGCAGCTTGAAGTCTGGTATATTCTCAGGACAATGGCATAAGTGCACCAATGGTATTTGCAGTCTGGGAGAGCCACAAAGGACAGCAGAGGACATCACAGAAATGACCCAACTGTTTCTAACATCTTAACATGTGAGCAATGGGCAAGATGCTACACTTAAAAAGCAGTAAGCTGAGGCTTCCCTGGTGGCGCAGTGGTTGAGAGTCCGCCTGCCAATGCAGGGGACACGGGTTCGTGCCCCGGTCTGGGAAGATCCCACATGCCGCGGAGCGGCTGGGCCCGTGAGCCACGGCAGGCTCGGAATTCCAATCCTTTCCTGCTACTCTTTGGCTTTGCACAAATATTTTCACCTCTTTGGGTCTTCGTGTCTCAGTTGAATGATTTACATGTTTCTTAAGGTTCAAGCAGTGACCTAAGTTCTCTGTATGTCTAAGTTTCCTCATCTGTAAAATGGGGATAGTAATAATACCTGTCTCATAGGTCTCAATGGCTTCACATTTGTAAAAGCACTCAGAACAGTGCCTGATTCATAATAAGCACTGTACGGCTATTAAATAAAATAAATATAACTATCCTAATTATTTGTCACTAGGTCCCTATTTTCAAGCTCTGAGTGAAAGGAATTAAAGGACCTTTCAGGAATCCTACAAGCCCCAGCAGTGAATCTCGTATCATCAGACCACACTGCCCAACGCCCTCCTGGCTGCAGACATCTACCAACCCCAGGTCCCTGACTTAGCTCCTGATTCTCTGTGACTCTCCCCAACACCGTTCCCATCATTATTCTTGTGATTTCCTTATCCACGTAGAGATTCTTCTGGTGTCCCGGTCTCTTCATCACTGACTTCTCACGTTCTCTATTCTACTTGAGGGGGCTCATGTGTCTTGGTCACACTCTAAACACCGTCATTTTGACTTTTGACGAATGCTGTTTATTTCTATGTTTACCTAGGAAGTTCCTACTTATTCCTAATTTGTACAGAGCTATGTATGGAATATTGATTTCTGAATATATCTTCAGCTTTTCTGATAAAGGGACTAAATGAGTCATAACGTAGTGAGTTGGAATAACAGAGCTCATTACAAACGAAGTGAACCAATCTCGTTCTTAAATAGACATATTTTAGACGTTTCTTAGTTGAAAGCTGCCAGAGATTAGATGGGTGGTGTCTATTTAACATTAATGAATGGGCGTGGGTGGAGAGAGCCATTGTACTGTGTAGCTGGAAAAGAATCTACGTATGTCTCAAGAAGGTTGTGATTTTTTTATGACAAGAGACAGGAACATCGCTGAAAGTTAAATAAGGCTCTTTCTTCCCTTCTAGATTCTCCCATCCTTGTGTTTACCAAGTTAATAAAATATTCCTCACTCCCTCTCCCTTGTCTTCACCAGGCCTCCTCCCTCTCCATGGTTGCTACTTCTCCTGTGAGTTTCACCATGGAATCCTCTAGCCATCTGGACAGAAGCGGCTCCTCTAACTTCAGCCCTTGCTTTGCTGGAGTCAGGGAATCTGGAATCGGGCTGCTCCCTGAATTTGCTAAGAGCCCTGGGCTCCTGCCCTCGCCCACCCTCAGATCCCAGCCTTTCAGACTCCTGGTCTACTGACCTGGCCTCTACCACTGCATGAGGGCTGCAAATTTCTCATTTATACTTGAATTCCCCACTGGGCTGAGAGCTCTTCTCTGAACCTCCGTCTACTTGTTTGGGTCTTCACACCCTACTTAGCCCTTGCTAGAATCCCAACTCTGTCACTAGTTGTAAAACCTGGAACAAGTAACCTAAGCTTTCTGAATCTCCATTTTCTTTTTTTAGTCCAATATATTTTCAAACATTATAATACTTATTTTCACTACTTAAGATTCATGTTTCTCGGGCTTCCCTGGTGGTGCAGTGGTTGCGAGTCCACCTGCCGATGCAGGGGACACGGGTTCGTGCCCCGGTCCGAGAAGATCCCACATGCCACAGAGAGGCTGGGGCCGTGAGCCGTGGCCGCTGAGCCTGCGCGTTCGGAGCCTGTGCTCCGCAACGGGAGAGGCCACAACAATGAGAAGCCCACATACCCAAAAAAAAAAAAAAAAAAAAAAGGAAGATTCATGTTTCTCTTTCCCTGTGATCAATAAAATAAATTGAGACAATACAAAAGGTTTTTCTATGTGACTTTCAACAGGAATTGAATGCGCAACCTACGCCACAACAAGAGAAGGATGCCGTAGGGAGCTAACAAACTTAAGCACAAAGACCAATAAACAAGACAGAGAGCAAAGAGGGGAGAGAGAGAGAGAGAGAGAGAAGAGTCAGGGAGAAAGGAAGGAAGGGAGAGAAGGAGGAAGGGAGGAGGGGTAGGAAGGAAGGAATAAAGGAGAGAAGGAAAGAGAGGAAGAAAGGGAGGAACAGAAACAGTCTCCATTTTCTGCATCTTCTCAGGGCTGTTGTGAGGACAAAATTAGTTTGACTGATAGATGCAGGTATGGATATAGATCAGGATATAGATAGAGATACAGAGATATTCAAGAAATACTAGTTCCCTTCTCAGCCTGCTTTTCCCTCATCTCAGCTTTGGGTGTTATGTCAGTTGCTTCTGGCCTTTTTGAGTCTCCATGAAAGCATGAATTTCCCATACTGTAAACGGATAAGTTAGGGGGTCCCTGGAAAAAGAGAACCAGGAATGGCTTTCTTTTCTTTCTTTTTTAAAAAATATTTATTTATTTATTTTGGCTGTGCCGGGTCTTAGTTGCTGCATGTGGGATCTTCGTTGTGGCATGCATGCAGGAACTAATTCTCCAACCCGGGATCGAACCCAGGCCCCCTGCATTGGGAGCATGGAGTCTCACCCCCTGGACCACCAGGGAAGTCCCAGGAATGGCTTTCTTGACATAAGAGAACCCATTTTGGCCTAAGCCATTTTGTGATCTATGCCTGGCCACCATGCTTGCCCTTGAACTGATCTCAGTAATTAATAATCTTAAGGGAAGAGAGGGAATGCAGGAACAAGGGAGGGGCTGTCAAGAAACAATAGTGCAGGCTTGGGGCAGGGTCCTGGATCCTCAAGGGATAGACATAATAATATATCTTTGAGTTCTGCAGGAACTAATGCCCCCACCCAGGTGGAGGACAGAATGGTGATGTTGACCCTTCTGACTTCAATCAACTAAAGCATGGAATCTGTCGACTTTTGCCCCAGTTCTATGCTGAATTCTCCTCTGCTCAAGCCCCTTCATGAATATGCTTAAAACTTCTCCAATTTTGCTGTTGGGAGACACCACTTTAGGAAAGATCCACAGTGTTCTCCTTACTTGCTGCGAGTAATAACAAATCCTTCCTTCTCTCGATCTTTGGCTTGGTTGTGTTTATTGGCTCAACACCCACCAAGAGGTGAACCCAGTTTTTGGTAACAATACCCTCACAGACAGTCCTGTGTGTCCACCAGTGCCATGCCATCCCCTCTCCCCTATCTTCCCCCCGAGCATGCGCACTGAGGTCCCTGCTTGCACCGGGGCAGAGCCAACATAGCTCTCAACATTTGCACCTGTCTGGATCATCTTCCCTTCTTCCTGTCTTCTTTCCTATCCCCAAACTCTTACTTGGTGCTCAGCGTTCAGTCTGAGGGCCAGAAGGAGAAGTACCATGTGGGGCTTGTCAGGAATGCAGACTGCGGTACCCCTCTCCCCAGACCTGCTGAATCATTGTATTTCAACAAGCTCCCCAGATGACTCATAAATGCACTACAGTTTGAAAAGCACTGCACCAGATTATTCTTTAGGGCCTAACTCAGTCATCACTTCTATCAAAATATCATTGACCCTCCCATCCAACTTGTCCACTTACCTCCATGGGGGCGCCGTTACTTACTCATTCCTCCATGCTCCCATCTACCCACCACTCATCCATCCATCCATCTACTCCTCCATCCATCTTGGAATCTGCAAACATTTAATGAGTATTTATCTTAGCAAGACCTCTCCTCATTGATGGAGATAAAAACTAAATCCTACAGGTTCCTTTCTCTCAGAGAGATCACAGTCCTATGGAGAAGATAACTAGTCTATAGGCAATTACAACATATTGATAAGTGCTGTTTATTCAGCAGTCACAAATATATTTGCTGGAATAAGGGTTTGAACCAGAGGCTAAACGGTACAAAAAAGGCACACCTCACTCAGCCAATGAGGTCAGGAAAACTAATCAGAGACATTGACATCCAAGCTGAATGTTAGTCCTTTAAGTCCCAGCCTACACATTCCTCCTTCTCCAGGAAGCCTAATCTGATGTCCCTCTACTAGGTTAGGGCTTCCTGCTCTATGCTCTATCCCACAGGAATCAGCCTGCCAAAATGCCAAGGAAACACATTCTCGGCCCTGGGAACAACATATGCAAAAATCTATAGGATAAAAACATCGTGGAGCATGATATATATAGATGATATATATACATCCCCTGCATTGCAATGATCTCTGTTCTTATCTGTCTCCCCTACTCATCTGTGAGCCCCCAAAGGGCAGGACTACGATTTGTTGATCTCTGTATTTCCATCCCCCAGCATAGTGCCTGGCATGTAGTAGGTGTTCAATAAGTAAACAGACAGGACAGCAACAAGAAGATAGGCTTGGAGAGGGGTTTCTCCTGGGTTTAGCTCACTGTCCTTCAAACTGGTATCTTGGATGCCGTTCTAGAGCAGCAGGATAAGACCACTAGGGAAAACAGTTTTTTTTAATTTAAGAAAAAATTACAGACCATGGCAGGTATATGAGTCCTGTGTAAGCTAAAATTATCATTAAAAAATCTCATTCACTGGAAACAGTCAAAAGGGTGGAGAAAAAAGTTCAGAGGTGGCTGCATAGTAAAGCATGAGCACAGGTTTTTGGTTTCACTGCCTCGCCAGTTTCAGGTCCAAGGGCACGTATGTCCTTTTCTGCAGACTCATGTATGTGACTTAGTTATAGCCCCTGTGTTACATTTCTTCTGCATATAACGCAGAGGTGTATGCCTCTTTTGCTCATTGCTGAGAAGGGAGCCAGATGTTAGCTGGCTTGTTCTGGTTACACAAGCTGAAGTTGAGAGAGCCTTAACTCTCACCCTGTTTTTCAATTTCTACTGGGATTATGAGCTTTAGAGTCAAACAGACATTAAAAGTCTTCTAGTCCACCAGTCTCCAACTTTCAGCCCTTGGCTCCATTAGAGTTATGGCAAGAGGTCTGCGAATCTATCCTGGCACCTCGCACTGCGTTCGTCCTGAATTATAGTTACACATGTATACACGTATATACTATATTTTTCAGATCATAGTATAGTGATTTAGAACACTGACTCTGGAGCCAGACTGTCTGGGTTTGAATCTCAGCTCCACCTTTACAAGCCATGTGCCTTGAGGTAAGGCACTTTCTGTGCCTCAGTTTCCCCATCTGTAAAATGGGTATAATAACTATACCTCTCTCACAGGATTAAATGAGCTAATATTCATTTAGTGCCTAGCATAGCTTCTGGGACATAACAAGGAGTATATAAATGTTGGTTAAACAAAACGAAAAGAAAGCTGGTAGTAGCATTTATTACAACTCTAATAAATAATTATTGTGTGTATATTTAACACTGTCTGTCTCTCCCTAGCTTGTAAGAGAATAGGAAGGCCAAGTTGGCCTTTTTCTTTTTCTTTTTTAAAAAATTTTTTATTGGGGTATCGTTGATATACAATGTTGTGCTAGTTTCAGGTGTAAAGCAAAGTGAATCGATTATACATGTACATATATCATGTATATGTATATCATATACATGTACATATATCCACTCTTTTTTAGATTCTTTCCCCATATAGGCCATTACAGAGTACTGAGTAGAGTTCCCTGTGCTATACAGTAGGTCCTTATTAGTTATCTATTTTATGTATAGTAGTGTGTATATGTCAATCCTTGCCTTTTTCTTAATGAACTCTACAATGTGGGCAAAGAAGCTGGCACACAGTGTTTGATAGATACTGTTACGTATGGTAGACTCTTTACTTCTTTCCTCACTCCATCTCCCCTGCTCAAGAGCCTACTATGGCTCCCTATTGCTTACTGCACCAAATCCAGTTTCTTTGCCTGAATTTCAAGGCCTAGGAAACCTGGCCACATTTAGTCTCTCTGTCCCACGCATTCTAAACAAGGGCAATATCGCCCCCAAGGGGGAAAATATTGGTTCTTGGAGGTTGAAAAAAATCTTACTCTTTTTATGTGTAAAGCATATGAACAGACGTATAGTACATAACAGATATACAAATACCTGTGGTATTAAGATTTCATTGGAGGAGGCAATTAGGAAAAATGTCTACAATGGTTCCTGGGCTTTAATGAAAAAGGGTTGAAGAAACATTGATCTAGCCTATTTCTCTCAAGAGGAAGAACACTCAGAGCATAAAGGGCCAAGGAAATCATTTTCTCTTCTTTGGTCCTCAGTTTTCAGGGAAGTCAAATGAGGGAGATCTGCCTGTGACCTCTGAGGCCCTTCTCAGCCCTGAGAGTTAATGACCCCAAGAATCAGGCGCTCACCAAGCCCACATGTATGTACTCACCCAGAGCCTTTGCCCGTTGCAGAAGTGAATTTCATTCCCACCCACTGGCCTCCGTTTACTCATGTCATTTGCCAACCCCTCCTCCCCGCCCCGACAGATTCCCAGAACCTCTGTCTTCTCCTCCCCTTTTTGAGCCCCTACCTCTTTCACATGAAGCCTCTCCGGGTACCACTCCCACCTCCAATCCAGGTAGTGCTGGCCTGGGTGTGTGAGCTAGGATGTGGGTGATGGATGATTCCTCAGAGCCCTAGGAGGTGAGATTTCCAGCTGGCCCCCAACATGGTGCTTGGCACGAGATCAATGCTTAATAAGTACTTGCTGGGCTTCCCTGGTGGTGCAGTGGTTGAGCATCTGCCTGCCAATGCAGGGGACACGGGTTCAAGCCCTGGTCTGGGAAGATCCCACATGCCGCAGAGCAACTGGGCCCGTGAGCCACAACTACTGAGCCTGCGTGTCTGGAGCCTGTGCTCCGCAACAAGAGAGGCCGCGACAGTGAGAGGCCCGTGCACCGCGGTGAAGAATGGCCCCCGCTCGCCGCAACTAGAGAAAGCCCAGGCACAGAAACGAAGACCCAACACAGCCAAAAATAAATTAATTAATTAATTAAAAAAAAAAAAAGTACTTGCTGAGTGAAGAACGCATGAATGAATGAATGATTTGTCTGTATCTCCCTAGCTTGTAAGGGCATAGGAAGGCCATCCCCTTTCACAGTGTCCAAAGCAGCAAAAAACTCATTGGACAGGGAGCATGGTCCTCGCTGGGTTTCCCCAGAAGCAAACCATGAGACAAGGATCGGAGTGCAAGTGGTCCGTTTGGAAGGTGACTCTTGGAGACACTGGTAGAGGAGTGGGGAAGTGAGATAGGAAAGGAACAGACACCAGTAACCGTTGTGATATTAAGCAAGTCACCACTATGGACAACCAGAGCTTCATTCGATTGGAGATCTCTGGGAGTCAGTGTAGTTACCGCACAAGAGAGGAAGGAGCTGGGGTGCTTATCCACCAGATCACATCACACTATGGTGGAGAGCTGTTCCCAGGAGGCATGAATTCCCTGGGAGTCCCAGCCTGCGGCCGGTGAAGGCACAGTGGTCACCGGCGTCTGGAGAATGCCCTCTTCCAAAGAGACCCAGGCACTGGCTGCTGATATTCAGGCCAGAACTATGGAAACAGTTAAACCAAGGGACATGGGGGGTAGGAGAACCTACACCTTTGCTACACGCATGCAGGCAAAGAGTGAGGGAGAAATGACTGCTCAGAACCTTTCCTTCTCCCCTTTCCGGGGTCCTAAACACAATCCATTCCAAACAGATAAGAAGACTCTCTTGCATTTGTAAAACACCTAGCACATTTTTACTGTTCTTTCACCTTTCTAGCACATCAACCCTAAGGGGATTCCCCTGCCATGTTGCACAATGTCCATCTCTGGATGGGGTCCCTGGAGTTAAAAACGTCCTGCCTGAGAGGCAGGCAGGGCAGGAGTGCTGGCGGTGTGGGCACCATTACTCTTGTCTCCATTTGAACGAAAACACCCTTTCATTAGAGACAGAGTGAGTGAGAGGATGAGCAGAGGTCAGCGCTCTTGTCTCCGCTCTAGGAGGTGGTGTGTTAGGATTCTGTGGAGCTCTACTCCAGCTCCTTCCTGTCTGGTGGGACCCACCAAACCTGGGCTGCTCTGTCCCCAGGCTGCCCTGCGTGCAGGGCAAAGTCAGAGACAAGGAAGCATAAGCTGCGCTCGACGAAGGGCCCTCTGACCCCCGCATCCCACTTGGACTTGGGAAGAAAGAGCCCTGAGCTTTAGATTCGACTCTGCCACTAACTTCCTGTAAAGCTGCAGCCAAGCCATTTAGCCTCTCAACCCTCATTTGTCCCGTGTATGAAATGGTTCAATTCTCCTGTTGCCACTGAGAGATAAGGCCTGAGAAAGTGTTTTACAGACTGTAAAGTGCTGTAAAAATATAAGATATTATCCTTGTTGTCGTTAATAATGTCTCCTGTCTCTGAACTCCTAGTGTGCTTGTGTCAGAACCACACAATCGCACTCGCATTTTCTCCCATCGTTGCAATTTTTTAAAAATAAATTTATTTATTTTTGGCTGCCCTGGGTCTTCGTTGCGGTGCACAGGCTTTCTCTAGTTGCGGTGCGCGGGGCTACTCTTCATTGCGGTGCACGGGCTTCTCATTGCGGTGGCTTCTCTTGTTGCGGAACACAGCCTCTAGGCGCATGGGCTTCAGTAGTTGTGGCTCAAGGGCTCTAGAGCACAGGCGTAGTAGTTGTGGCGCATGGGCTTCATTGCTCCACGGCATGTGGGATCTTCCCGGACCAGGGCTCGAACCCACGTCCTCTGAACTGGAAGGCGGATTCTCAACCACTGCGCCACCAGGGAAGCCCCATCGTTGTGTTTTGAACGACTTGCCATTCCCTGCAGGTGCCATGTTCTTTCTTGTCTCCAAAGACTCCCTCTACCTCTGCTCACATTGACTCCTGGTTACCTCCTACTCATCTTTGAGGACTTGCCTGCAGTGATGCTTCTCCAGGCATTGTCTCCTGACCCCTGCCCTCTGCAGTCTGAGGAGGAAGTCCCCCTGTGTGTGCCCGTGCCTCCTTGGACACCCCTCTGTGGCTTACTGCCTGCTTTGTCCCTGAAACTTCTGCAAAGCAGGGAGACTGTATTAGTCTGCTAGTGTGGCTGTAACAAAATACCACACACCGGGTGGCTTAAACAACAGAAGTTAATTTTCTCACCATTCTGGAGGCCAAGATGAAGGTGTCAGCAGGGTTGGTTTCTTCTTCTTCTTTTTTTTTTTAAAAATTTATTTATTTGGTTGTGCAGGGTCTTAGTTGCAGCACGTGGGCTCCTTAGTTGCAGCATGCGGGATCCTTAGTTGTGGCATGTGGACTCTTAGTTGTGGCATGCATGTGGGATCTAGTTCCCTGACAGGGATCGAATCTGGGCCCCCTGCACTGGGAGCACGAGTCTTAACCACTGCTCCACCAGGGAAGTCCCAGGGTTGGTTTCTTTGGAGGTCTCTCTCCCTGGCTTGCAGTTGGCCATCTTCTTGTGTCTTCATGTGGTCATCTCTCTGTCTGTTGTGACTGTGTCCTAATCTCTTCTTCCTAGGACGACAGTCATAGGTGTCCCCAAGGGTCCCATTTTAACAGGATCATTTCCTTAAAGATCCTACGTCGCGGGTGGGGGAGGAGGGATAAATTGGGAGATTGGGATTGACATGTACACACTACTATACATGAAATGGATAACTAATAAGGACCTACTGTACAGCACAGGGAACTCTACTCAGTACTTTGTAATGACCTCTATGGGAAAAGAATCTAAAAAAGAATGGATATAGGTATATGTATAACTGATTCACTTTGCTGTACACCTGAAACTAACACAACATTGTAAATCAACTATACTCCAAGTAAAAAAAAAAAAAAAAGATCCTATGTCCAAACTGTGTTACATTCTAATGTGCTGGGGTTAGAGCTTCAACATACGAATTTGGGAGGGACAAAATCAAGTGTAACAGAGACTCTGCTTTTATATCTCTGTATATAACTCTGTGCTGACACATTGAAATTGTCCAATAAGTGCTTTTGAGTCAGTGAATGAAGAATTGAACAGATATGTGTTGTACATGTTTTCTCAACCAGAGCATAAAGCCACTTGAGGACAATGAAAGAACACTAGCTTTGGAATCGGGAGACCTGGATTATTCTCCTTTGCTTCATGTCAGTGGGGGAGGAGATCCTTTTAGCAGCAACTTCAAAAGATGCCCCTTTACCTAGATCTAACATGCCTGTTCCACTCCTAAAGCCATTGGAGATTCAGAGCATTTATTCTTCATAATGTCTAGAGCACTTGCCAAATTCCAGGCTCCTACAATTTCAACCCAAGAAAATGCCATCTGCTGCTCAAAAATTGATTGTTGGCCACCTTTTATCTGTTATATTCTCTTCCAGTGAGAAACTGTGTTTCCCTGCAGGGTGAGTGGTTCTTCCATAGCCACTTAGTAATCACTGGAGAATCTATTGTCTTTACTGTTGCAGCTTGATTAGTCATTAGTGTTTATTCAGCCAAAACGTTTCAGACACACATGAATTACAGCATTTTGGCCTTGGAAGGAACCTTAGAAAGCATGGGCCATGAAACTTTAGACCCGAGTATAAACCCTGCTTCCTTGGACAAACTAAGGTTTTCTCATCTGCCAAACATGTGGAGTAATGTTTAACAGACTTATTCTGAGTACTGAATAGGATAACGTGTATAAAGTGTCTCAGACATAAGAGGACTGAATAACTGTTCGTTTTCTTCGTCTCTCCATTTTACAGATGGGCAAATCAAGGCACAGAGGAGGAGAAAGCCCTTAGCCCTAAGCAAATCAGCAGCTTTTTATTTTTATTTAATTTATTTATTTTGGTCATACTTCGCAGCATGTGGAATCTTAGTTCCCCAACCAGGGATCGAACCCACGCCCCCTGCATTAGAAGTGCAGAGTCTCAACCACTGGACCGCCAGGGAAGTCCCCCTCAGCAGCCTTTTAAACAAGTCAGAGTTTGAACCCTATTTTCTTAAAAATTTTTAATTTTATTGTGGTAAGAACATTTAACCTGAGATCTAAGTGTACAATACACTATTGCTGACTGTAGGCATGGGGTTGTATAGCACTTATTCTTTAGAACTTATTCATCTTGCTTAAATAAATTGAATACCTGTTGATTAAATTCCCCATTTCCCTCTCTTTCCAGCCCCCGGCAACCACCATTCCATTCTTTGATTCTATGAATTTGACTATTTTAGATACCCCCATATAAGTAGAATCATATAGTATTTGTCTTTCTGCAAGTGACTTATTTCATTAGCATAAGTTCCTCATGGTTCATCTGTGTTGTCGCGTAAGGCAGGATTGCCTTCTTTTTAAGTGTGAATAGCATTCCACTGTATGTGTCCCTGGGGTCTGGATTTCAAGTCCAAAATTATTCTTTTGCCTCCATGCTGGATTTGTAAAATCTCTTTACCCACTAAGGAAGTAAGTTTTCCTGCACAAGAAGCAGATATCTGAGTTGACAAGTCACCAAATAAAGAAGAGCAAACGTTTGAAAAAGAAATGCACCAGTTTTCTATAAGAGACTGGTGTCCAACACTCAGGGATCTCACAGACAAGGGAAGACAACTTCCCCCAGAATGCTTTGCCACCCAGGCTAGTCTAGCCGGTGATGAAAGTTTAAATTCAGGCCTATGGGTATAACTCTGCAAAATACATTTCCCATCATGAGCTCACTAATGCACCCCTGCATTACCCTCCAGATACTTCTGAAACTTTAGACCAAGGATGAGCCTCCGCTTGAGGTCAACGCCTCTCATTAGATTTCTAGCTTCTTTACAGTCTGGCCTCCTGGTTGACAACAGAATTCTCTTTTTAGAACAGAGATCTGATCTTGTCACTCCTCTGCTCAAAAACTCTACATGGTTCCTGATTTCTACAGGATGAAGTATAGACTTTTAAACGCAAAAGCAACAAAAGTATGTGTTAAAATGCATGTACACATCTGGCCAGATCATATGTATATCAGTTTTCGAGGGCTGTCAGAACAGAATGCCATACACTGAGTGACTTAACAGAGATTTATTTTCTCATAGTTCTGGAGGCTGGAAGTCCAAGATCAAGGTGTCAGCAGGGTTGGTTTCTCCTGAGGCCTCTCTCGGCCTGCAGATGACTGCCTTCTAGCTGTAATCCCACATGGTCCTTCCTCTGTGTATTCATGCCCCTGTTGTTTCTTTGTGAGTCTAAATTTCCTCTTATTAAAAGGACACAGGGGAGTTCCCTGGTGGCACACTGGTTAAGAATCTGCCTGCCAATGCAGGGAACACGGGTTCGAACCCTGCTCTGGGAAGATCCCACACACTGCGGAGCAGCTAAGCCTGCACGCCACAACTATTGAGCCTGCGCTCTAGAGCCCACGAGCTACAACTACTGAGCCCATGAGCCACAACTACTGAGCCTGTGTTCCACAGCTACTGAAGCCTGTGCCTAGAGCCTGTGCTCTGCAACAAGAGAAGCCACCACAATGAGAAGCCCACGCACCATAAAGAAGAGTAGCCGCCACTCACCGCAACTAGAGAAAGCCCGCATGCAGCAACGAAGACCCAACGCAGCCAAAAATAAAATAAATAAAAAATTTAAAAAAGGACACAAAGTCAGATTGGATTAAGGCCCACTCTAACAGCCTATTTCAACTTAATCACCTCTTTAAAGGCCTCATTTCCAATTCTAGTCTCATTTTGGGGTATTGGGGTTAGAACTTCCCCCAAATGTATAAATCTGGGGGGACACAAGTCAGCCCATAACAATATATGTGCATTAGATATGTTTTAAAACTGCACATTCTAGAAAGAGTTTGTTTAAAAGGTATTATAAACTAAATTATTTGGTTAATTTTTATATTTCAGATGTAACTTCTCCTGGACGGGAAGACCAAGAATTTGGTATTACTAAAAGTATATCTGGCTTGAGTTAGACTTTGAGAACTGCCATAGTAGAACTCCTAGAATTTTGAATCTGCTAGGTCTCAATCAATGTTTCCTGGTTCATTCTCAATAACACTGTGACTTAAAATTCCACCTTATTTAATTTGTATCCCCAGCCCAACACCTAATAAGGATTCAGTCATTATTTTTTTAATTCAGTGAAATTAATCATGCAAAGCCCCACCCCTTTCGTGCCCAGCGTTCTGTCTCACTAAGCATCAGTCTCTTCCCCAAGCATACCTCTCACCCTTGTGTTTTACACATGGTGTTGTCTCACCCTTGACTGCCCCTTCCTCTAGAGAGCCAATGCAGTCATGGAGACCTGACACATATGTTGCAGGTAAACACTCCCTCCTTTATTCTCTCATTGTATTACTTACCTCTTGCTACTTGGTAGATATCAGAATGTATTTTATTTTATTTACTTATTTTTTAAATAAGCTTATTTATTTATTTATGGCTGCGTTGTGTCTTCATTGAGGTGAGCCGGGGCTACTGTTCGTTGCGGCGCATGGGCTTCTCATTGCGATGGCTTCTCTTGTTGTGGAGCACGGGCTCTAGGCATGCGGACTCAGTAGTTGTGATGCACGGGCTTAGTTGCTCCGCGGCATGTGGGATCTTCCCGGACCAGGGTTGGAACCCGTGTCCCCTGCATTGGCAGGTGGATTCTTAACCACTGCACCACGAGGGAAGTCCCAGAATGTATTTTAAAGGTCAGTTTTCTCATCTCCCTCACTATACTTTATACTCCTTCAGGGCAAGAAGAATATTCTATCACACATAGGCACTTAGTAAATGTTAGCTAGATGAGTTGGTCTGCCATTCTGCCTGGTGGCATGGGTGGCAGTCATACACCCGCATGGACCCAAAGCGTGAGTTTGCCTTTGCCCCATGTTTTTTTCCAGACCCATAAACAACCACAAGCCCAACCTGACCCCAACACAAAGAGAGGAAAGAAGTCCTTTCATGATGAGGTCCCAGGATCCTCAGTTCTACCCTCAAAGAGTGCCCAAAGCAAAATACAGCTTTGGAAGTGACAGCTCCACCTTGCCCAGCCCACCCTCCTTCCTCTAAGCCACTCTGTCATCTGACTTTAGCCTGGGAACTTCTCAGTCCAGTCTCAGGCTATGCTAAAGAATGAACAAGAATTGTCTGTCTTTGAGAAACGTACATGACATTTGATAAATGGGGAGAGGGGGGTATTTTGTTATGTATGTAAGACCACATTTGACTTTTATAATTGAAAATAAAGATTCAAAAAAATCCCCTCATAGCATCCTAGGTGGGGCCATAAAATTCAATTGTGTAAGATGTGTGGTCTTGGCCCTGTGAGGTTACTGAAATGACCAGGGCGAACCAGGTCAGCTAGCCCGGGGGTTTCAGGGGTCAGCCAGTGCCATCCAAACCTGTCCCTGCCCTGGCTGGGGTTTGGCACTTCCTACTGGTGGTGGACCACAGTGGTAATTCACAGCCTCTTCCTCTTGGCTGACTGACTCTTATAATGTCAGCCCAATACTGGGGACACCGGGCGCCCTGGCGAAATGGAGCTCTCTGTTTCCCAATACACAGAGGAGAGGATGAGAGACAGGTCAGAGGAGAGGTGGGGAGACCTCCCTTCAGGAACGAAGTGGCTGCTTGGCTGCATGGAGCCCTGCTGGCTGACAGCCTCCAGTGATCAGCATCTTTAGCATCTGCCTCAGGATCAGCTTAGGAGCTGAGCTCATGCTCCTTTTCAGCAACCCCTAGCCAACAGCTAAGCATGGCAGGATACTAGGGCCTCGTAGTTTTTGCCCAACGTGGACCTGTTCTGATGGGCAATCTTGTTCCAGAGCTTCCCAGTGGGTCATCCAAGACTCTCTCAGATCATGGTCTCAGGCTTTTCCTACACAGTCCTGCTTCTTCCCCTCTTTTATCTTCTATTTTTTCCATTTTAACAGTTTTTAATGAAAGTTGTATGCAAGATTACTTCATTCCTGCATCTTCTCAATTGTTTCTTCCTTATATTTGCCCTTTTCCTTTCCTACTTGGCGAGATTTGGCTTTACGTTCGAGGATCTTTTTGCATTCCTTGCCCAGTTTTAGTCTGGTGATAACCACCTTGCTGGGGTGAATGCCCGCATGGACAGTCGTGCCAGTAGCCTTCTCCCGCTGCACTCGTTCACTGTAGATGACATATTTCTTCCTGTAAACCTGGACTACTTTGCCAATTTGCTGCCCTTTGTAGTGCCCTCCTACCACCTGAGCTTCATCATTCTTTCGGATGGGCATGGATCGGACATTGTACTTCTGTCTCAGCTCTTTAGAAAGAGGGGAAGACATAATCTTCCTGCGAATGTGGGAAGGCGCGTTGAAATGCCTTTTCCAGTTCTTGCTTCGGTCAGAAGTCACAAAGGGATTGAACTTCATTTCGGCCGCTAGCGCTTCAGCGATGGTTGCAAAAGGGAAGAACCCCTCTTTTATCTTATACAGACACTGTCTCCGACAAGCCTCTTGCACTCCCAACTCCAGCTTAGTGGACCCTACTGACAGTTTCACACACACACACACGTGTAAGGACCCATGAGTCTAACACCTGAGCCCTCCAGGCCGCACGGAAGGACCTGCTCATTTACCTAACACATGCTAAGTATCTACTCTGTGCAGGATCATTGTTCCTGCCCTCAACCAAGCCCTGTCTAATGAGGGACACAGAGAGAAAAATAAATCAGCAAAATACATTGTGATCTTAGTGTAATACATGCATGCTTCTAATTGTTTAAGTACATGGAAACCTCTAATGAGTTCCCAATGTTCTCATCCTACTGTGTTCTTTGCGTGAACATTCCTCTTGCAATCTGGTTCATGATTTGGCTTTGCAATGTCTTTTGCTACTGACAAAACAGAGTTAAACTCGAATGCATATCCAATGGGGAAACTCTAATAAATTCTAAATTGGGGACTTGAATTAATGAATCCCTGAATAACAGAGTTGATTATACTGCCCTTTGTATTCCAGTTCCTGGTGTTTTATTGGTTTTGTCTCTGAAATGACTGAAGCAGATCTAATAATGACAGTAATGACTGAAGTCGAAAAATAATAAGACTTAAGGCACAGTCACATTAAAGCCGGTAATAATAATAAGCCTCTACCCATACATTAAAGCCTTAGCTTGCTAATTGTACCTGTAACCTAAGCAAACAACTGCTGAGAGGAGAACCAAGAACATGACAGAGGAGCCAATATTCTGTGGCATCACAAGTTGGATTTTTTCTATTCTAAGAAACTCTAAAAGAATTTGTTGCTGCCCTCGGGGAGTTCACAGAGAGGAAGAAGTTGGGTCACATATTAGTTTTCTAGATCACTTATAAAAGGCCCTGATAAACAACAAAGTCCTACTGTATAGCACAGGGAACTATGTTCAGTATCCTGTGATAAACCATAATGGAAAAGAATATGAAAAATAATGGATATATATGTATAACTGAATCACTTTGCTGCACAGCAGAAATTAACACAACATTGTAAATCAACTATACTTCAATAAAAAAAATTTTAAAAACTTTTAAAAAGGGCTTGAATCGTGTCTTTGACACAAAAGCATCCACGTACACCAGTCTTCTGGCGATATATATATATATATATATATACACACACACACATATATAATATGTATATGTGTATATACATATATATATATATATATATATACACAGCTACATACATATATACACAGATACATATATACACAGATAGCTATATATGTGTATATATATATACACACAGATAACTATATATGTGTATATATATATATATATATACACAGATAACTATATATGTGTGTGTGTGTATATATATATATATATATATATATATACACACACACACATATATATTTAATCTGGGTTCCTGTTCTCGGGGCTGTGTGGAAGTCCAGGACCTACCCAAGATTTCAGGGGGCTCTTCCTGAGGGGGTGGCTGCAAGTCTCCTTCCATGGCTCACTCAGCCAGCCTGCTACCAGCTTGATTCCTCTTGACCACCCTGTACACTCTCAAGCCTCCTGAGATTGCTCTCCTTTCTGCCCCTCTGCACCCCTGCACGCCAATAATATTCTTTCTCTCCTCATTCTCCATAGCGGTACTAACATGGGGCTATTACAAGTTAAAAACTCTTACTGACTGTATAAGAATAATAAAAGCAGGTACAGGGTAGCCCAAACAGGAGTCAACTAAAGAACTCCTCCAAATCAATAATAAAAAGAAAACCCAGTTTTTAAAAATGGAGAAAACCCTTGATTTCAAAACAGACGTTTCAGAAGTTATATGAATCGCTAGTACACACATAAAACGTTTTTTTACCAGTGTTCCTGAAAATACCATGTAAATTTGTGTGAATACCTCATTATTCATCAAAGAAATGCAAATTAAAACCATGAGATACAATTTCTTACCCACTAGAATGGCTGCATTTTAAAGGAGTGACAAATGTCAAGTGTTAACAGTGACCTGGAGCTCCTAGAACTTGTGTACATTGCTAGTGGGGGATAAGGTAGTACAACCACTTTGGTGAACTGGTTGGCAGTTTATTGTAAAGAATATACCCACATTATGACCAGGAATTCCACTTCCAAGCATCTACCCGAGAGAAATGAAAATATATGTACACAAAAATCATATAGGAAAGTTCATAGCACCTTTATTCATAATAATGAAACCTGGAAACAAACTAAGTGTTCTCCAACAGGAGATAAACAAATTGTGAATTTTTTGTATTTAAAATCATAGTAATAATAACAAGAAGAATAAGAAGAAATTATTGATATCCATATTAACATTGATGAATCTCAAAAGTATATTCAGCAAGACACAAATGAGTACATACCATTTGATTCCATTTATAAATTTTCTGTGGAATTAAAAAACAGTCAAAACTAATTTATGGTGATAGAAATCAGAACATGTGTTACTTAGGGTGGGGGTGGGACAGACTGACAGGAAAGGGACATTTCTGGATAATGTAAAAGATCTCTATCTTAATTAGGGTGGTGGTTAGAAGAGGGTGAACAATGGTCAAAACTCATTGAACTGTACACCTAGTATGTGTGCAATTTGTTGTATGTAAACTACACTGTAAAAAAATCCTAATGCCTAGGCCACCCCCTAGTCCAATCAGATCGTTGTCTCTATGGGTAGAATGAAGGTACCAATATTTTTTTAAAGCTCCTCAGCAGGGGCCTCATCTTCCACAGCTAAAAACTCTGCCATGGGGTTTCCATTAAAAAAAGGAAAAAAATTGAAAACTTTCTCTTTGTATCTTTTAAAGGAGCCAGCTCAAACCAGAGCCGAGTTAAAAAAATTAGTTTTGTCTCACTTCCTTCGTATTTTTTAATGGATCACCACTGACAATAAAAAAAAGGAAGGAAGGGAACCAACATTTATTGAGCACCTACCACGTATCATGGACCAGACCCTGAACTTTATACTCATCATCTAATCTTTGGAACAATCCTTTTGGTAATTATTATCTCCATTTTGGAAAATAAATCCTGAGAGTTGAAAAAGGCAGGTAATGTGCTCCAAATTTTAAAAAAATGCACAATGGAGAATAAGATCCAAATGTGTTTGACTTGCAAGTTTTCATGTTATGCTCACACAGATACTTTTTAGAAAGTCTGACACAGCAGTTTGAAAAAACAACCTAAAAAAGTCAGGCCTTGATTCTTAGTTGCTATAAGGCATGAGCTTTTGAATTGTTTGTTTTGTGGGAATCATACCTTTGAGAGTTGAGATTTCTTCCACTACCACACATAAGGAGGGTTGTGATTTGGCAAGCAGAATCTGGCTTTCACCACAGTGAGTCCTAGATTCCACACCTCAGCTGACCATTGTGGGGCAGACCATTTTCTCATAGAAACAGCATTATTATTGGAGGTTGTATTCCTGAGCAATATGCTCAGCACCAAATAAGTCAAAGGAAAAAGTAGTGATTAAAAACAAATATATAGGGCTTCCCTCGTGTCGCAGTGGTTGAGAGTCCGCCTGCCGGTGCAGGGGACGTGGGTTCGTGCCCCGGTCCGGGAGGATCCCACATGCCGTGGAGCGGCTGGGCCCGTGAGCCATGGCCGCTGAGCCTGCGCGTCCGGAGCCTGTTGCTCCGCAATGGGAGAAGCCACAACAGTGAGAGGCCCGCGTAACGCAGAAAAAAAACCAAAAAACAAAAAACCACAAATATATACCTTCATAATTATTTTGAATACTCAAGCTGTACTTCCCAGCCTATGAAATGATCCCAATCTTTCCAAGGGTCTCCAGGGTACTCTTATAACTGTGCATACAGCATATATAACACACAAGTCTAGGGTGGATTCACTCATAAAATGAATCCAAGATTAATAATCTAGCCATAACATATATTAAACATTTCAATAATTATTTTGCTTGTATTTTTAGAATTTTAGAATAGCTTTATTTATATATTTATTTATTAGAATGGAGCACTGGTCCATCTTTTTAAAAAATATTTATTTATTTATTTATGTATTTGGCTGCATTGGGTCTTAGTTGTAGCACGCAGGATCTTCGTTGTGGTGTGCGGGCTTTTCTAGTTGTGGCGTGTGGGCTTAGTTGCCCACGGCATGTGGGATCATAGTTCCCCGACCAAGGATTGAACCCACGTCCTCTTCACTGGAAGGCAGATTCTTAACCACTGGACCACCAGGAAGTCCCTAGAAGAGCTTTAAAAGTTGATTAAAATGAAGCATAACTCTGCAACCTACCAGTTCAGTTACCAAACAGTTTGATCCGGGGAATGCTATAGAGAACCTGTCTGAATATCTTCAAGCTTTTGGAAATATCTTGGTGGGAGAATGGAGGGAGGAGATTAAAACGTGTACAAGATGAATGTCAAAAAGAATCATTGCAACAAACGCTTACTGAGTGTTACACACTGTGTTAAATACTCTACCTATATTATTCCATTTAATCCTCACAACAACTTTGTAAAGAGGGCACTGTTCTTAAGATGAAGAAATTGAGGTTCAAAGAAGTTAAATAACTTGTCTAAGGAGCACAGCCAGGAAATGACAAGATGAAGATAAAGGCCAAGCTGTTGACTATAAAGCCCCTGCCTCCCCAGATAATAACTACTCACCTTCTTGAGCACATGCCCTGTGCCGCATTGCAGGTGTTTCATCATTTAATCCTTAAAAAAGTCCTATGAGTTGGGTGCTATAATTATCATTTAACAGTAGAGGAAAAGGAAGCACAGATAAGTCAGTGTGTAACTGACTGAGCAGCCCTTCCTAAAGAGTGCTAACTGTTGAACACAAGCAACTAGAGGGAAGGCCTCCAATGGCATGCCACAGTGAGCTGTCCCTGCCCTGAGCTTTTTATTCAAATTTTACTTGGATAAAGACTGTGATCTGCTGCCCAGATATAGGACAACATGAATTTGGTGGGATAAATTACATAGGATGGCTGAAAATTAGGCTGCAAAAATATCTCAGTAGTCTAGAACAATGAGCTGAATATAACGAGATGTAACTGAGAGAACTAAACATAAAGTCCTAAACAGTTCCCAAACTAGGTCAGTTGAAGGCCAAATAAATTAACAGTGACACATGTAAAAGAGTTGTATAGAGTTTGACTTAAAGTGTGGCTTGAGTACTGGATGATAACTGAGTGTTATCACAAGATATCCACCCCCACCCCTGTATGTGTACTTGTACACACCATTTGGAAATTAAAAGTAAGAATGCCCTTTCATACCCTGAGAAAAACCATAATTCAAAAAGGGGCATGTACCACAATGTTCATTGCAGCTCTATTTACAATAGCCAGGACAGTGAAGCAACCCAAGTGTCCATCAACAGATGAAGGGATAAAGAAGGTGTGGTACATATATACAATGGAATATTACTCAGCCATAAAAAGAAACGAAATTCAGTTATTTGTAGTGAGGTGGATGGACCTAGAGTCTGTCATACAGAGCGAAGTAAGTCAGAAAGAGAAAAAGAAATACTGTATGCTAACACATATATATGGAATCTAAAAAACAAACTGGTTCTGAAGAATATAGGGGCAGGACAGGAATAAGGACACAGACGTAAAGAATGGACTTGAGTACACAGGGAGGGGGAAGGGTAAGCTGGGACGAAGTGAGAGAGTGGCAAGGACGTATATACACTACCAAATGTAAAATAGATAGCTAGTGGGAAGCAGCTGCATAGCACCGACAGGGAGATCAGCTCGGTGTTTTGTGACAACCTAGAGGGGTGGGATAGGGAGGATGGGAGGGAGACGCAAGAGGGAGGAGATGTGGGGATACATGTATACGTATAGCTGATTCACTTTGTTGTACAGCAGAAACTAACACAGCATTGTAAAGCAATTATACTCCAATAAATATGTTAAAAAAAAAAAAAGAATGCCCTTTCAGGGAATTCCCTGGTGGTCTAGTGGTTAGGACTCTGTGCTTTCACTGCCAAGGGACCAGGTTCAATCCCTGGTCAGGGTGGTGCGGTCAAAAAAAAAAAAAAAAAGCCTTTCAGAGTAACACATAAAATAAGCAATTGATCAGGGCAGACAATGACAGCATCACTAGAGACAAAAACTTTCCTGGCAAAAATTTTACTTTAATCTGGTAGAGTATGGACATCAATAGGATGGTTGGTCAACAACTGAAGCAAAGACATAGGCAAGTCCCAGAGGCAAAGGAGATATGGATTGTAGATGCATCAACACATGCTCTTGGTTCTTGTGACATGTTTATCTTTGGAAGAGATGGATGTGGAAGGCTACATAGCTGGAGGTCAACACTACTGTTAGTGGAAGGTTCCAGTCTTTAGGAGGAATCTAAGGACGCTCTATCTTACCTTCAGTGGAGGAGTCTTTAATATTATCAGGAGTAAGGATTTTGGGGGGCCATGGTGTTGGGAGCTGGAGGGAGTGAGAGGCTTGACCGAGATGCAGCAAGCAAAGAATTTAAAAGCTACTGTGAACCTCAGGCAACATGATCTTGTACATAAAAATCTGCAAAGGGAACTCTTGTGCACTTTTGGTGGGAATGTAAACTGGTAGTCATTGTGGAAAACAGTATGGAGATTCCTCAAGAAGTCAAAGATAGAACTACGATATGATCCAGCAATCCCATTTCTGGATATATATCCCAAGGAAACAAAATCACTATCTTGAAGAGATATCTCTTCAAGAGGGGGAGGGAGGGATAAATTAGGAGGTTGGGATTAACATATATGCACTACTACTATAAAATAGGTAACCAACAAGGATCTATTGTATAGCACAGGAAAATATACTCAATATTTTGTAATAATCTATAAGGGAAAAGAATCTGAAAAAGAATATATATATATATTCATATATATATATCTATATCTGAATCACTGTGCTGTATACCTGAAACTAACATGATATTGTAAATCAACTATACTTCAAAAAAAATAAAGAAGAAGAAGAAGAGCTATCTCTATTCCCTTGTTCATTACAGCATTATTCACAATAGACAAGGTATGGAAACAACCTAAGTGTCCATCAGCAGATGAATGGATAAAGAAAATGTGATACATACACACACGTACACACACGGAATATTATTTGGCCTTAAAAAAGAAGGAAATCCTGCCCTTTGTGACCTGGAGGGCATTATGCTATGTGAAATAAGCCAGATGGAGAAAGACAAATATTGCATGATATCACTTATTTGTGGAGTTTTTAAAAAAACTCAAATGCATAGAGAGCAGAATGGCAGCTGCCAGGAGCTTGAGGGTTGGGGAAAACAGGGAGAGGCTGGAGAAAATGTAGAAGCTTTCAGCTACAAGTTGAATAAGGTCTCGGTATCTAATGTGTAGCATGGTGATGCTGTATTGTATTGTATACTGAATTGTACACCTGAAATTCGCTGACAGTGAAACTTGAGTGTTTACAGCAAGAAAGAAAAAAGGTAAATACATGAGGTGATGGATGTGTTAATTAACTCTATGGTGGGAATCCTTTCACAATATATATGTGCATCAAATCATCATGTTGTACACTTTAACTATATTAAATTTTTGTCAGTTATATCTCAGTGAAGCTGAAAAAAAGTTCTTTTAATTGCAAAGAATCTGTGAAGAAATGACTAGAACTAATAAGTGTGTTTAATGAAATCACACGACAAAGAGCAATGTACAAAAACTAATTGTATGGGACTTACCTGGTGGCACAGTGGTTAAGAATCTTTCTGCCAAAGCAGGGGACACGGGTTTGATCCCTGGTCCGGGAAGATCCCACATGCTGCAGAGCAACTAAGCCCATGAGCCACAACTACTGAGCCTGTGCACCACAACTACTAAAGCCTGCACGTCTAGAGCCTGTGCTCTGCAACAAGAGAAGCCACCGCAATGAGAAGCACGTGCACAGCAAAGAGTAGCCCCCGCTCATCACAACTAGAGAAAGTCTGCTCGCAGCAACGAAGATCCAACGCAGCCAAAAATAAATAAATAAAAAATAAATAAGCTAATTGTATTTCTATAAACTATAAACAATTTGAAAATGAATTAATTTTAATTTATAAGAGCATCAAGAAAATACAATATTCAGGGATTAATTAAACAACAGAAGTGCAAATCTGTATACTGAAAACTACACAGCATTGCTGAGTGAAGTTCAAGAGGATTTATAAAAAAGGGGAGATACACAATGTCCATGGATTGAAAGATTCAATAGTGTTAAGATGGCAATTTCCCCAAATTGATGTACTATAGATTCAACGTAATACCTATCAAAATCTCAGTGGGATTTGTTTTTGGTAGAAACTAACAGCTGTTCCTAAAATTTATACAGAAATGCAAAAAACCTAGAATACCGAAACGATTTTGAAAAGGAAGTGCAAAACCTGAGGACTTTACCTGATTTTAAAACTTACTACCAATCTACAATAATTAAGAAACACTGAGGGACTTCCCTGGTGGTGCAGTGGGTAAGACTCTGGGCTCCTAATGCAGGGGGCCTGGGTTCAATCCATGGTCGGGGAACTAGATCCTGCATGTCACAACAAAGATCCCACGTGCTGCAAATAAGAGTCCACATGCCACAACTAAAACCTGGCGCAGCCAAAATATATAAATAAATAAATATTTTAAAAAAAGAAACACGGGACATTTAGATGGATGGAAGAGAATAGAGTCCAGTAACAGACCTTGATGATCAATTGGTTTTCAAGGAAGGTGCCAAGTAATTCAATGGGGAGGGAAACGATAGACCTTTAAAAAAAGGTGCTGGGACAGTTGGATAAACACACGCAAAAAGATGAAACTTGACCCTTACCTTACATCATTCATAACAACTTAAAGAAAACATAGGATGAAATCTTTGCAACCTGGGATTAGGCAAAGTGTTCTTATATATAACACAAAGACAAAATCAACACATTGAATTTCATCAAAATTAAAACTTTTGCTCTTTAAAAGACATCATTAAGAAAATGAAAATATTTGCAAAACCTGTATCTGATAAAGGACTTGAATCCAGAATATATAAAGAATTTTGTAATTCATCAGTAAGAGACAAACTACCCAATAAGAAATGAGCAAAATATTTTAATAATCACCTCACCAAAGAAGATATATAAATGGCAAATAAGTATATGAAAAGATAATATCATTAGTCACCACAGAAATGCAAATTAATTAAAACCAAGATGAGATACCAGTACATACCTACTAGGATGACTAATACAAAAAAGACTGACCAAGTATTGGTGAAGATATGGAGAAACACATACATTGCTAGTGGGAATGTAAGTTGGGACAACCACTTTGGAAAACTATCTGGCACTTTTAAAAAAGTTAAATATGCACTAATCATTTGACCTAGCAATTCAACTTCTAGGTATTTACCGCATAAAAATGAAAATGTATGTCCACAAAAACACTAGTATACAAATATTCATAGCAGTAGTATTCATAATAGCCCTCGGACTGGAAACAGTGTTTACCAACCGGCAAATCAGTAAATGAAATGTTGTATAACTATAGAATAGAATATTACACACAATAAAAGCATTATGCTAAATGAAAGGAGGCAGACACAAAAGACTAAATATTGTATGATTCCATTTATATGAAAATTCTAGAAAATGAAAAACTGTAGAGACAGAAAGATCAGTGATTGCCTAGGGCTGGGGGTGTGAGCAGAGATGGATGGCAAATAGGCACAAGGGAATTTTTCCTGGTGATGAAAGTGTTCTGAAACTGAATTGTGGTGATGGCTGAATAATTGTATGAACTCACTAAAATTCAACAAAGTTTACACTTAAAATGGGTAAATTTTATGGCATCTAAATTAAACCTCAATAAACATGTTTTAAACAGAATAAAACAGAAAGTTATCGTGTCTTCAAGGCATCCTTTTTGGCTCACCTCTGAAATACCTGGCGCCTGCGTAACTCTGTGTAAAATTTTCCTTGCGCGCTCCTCTCTACACCCTCAGAGGGCCTCGTAGGAGACCAGAAGTGGATGGTTCAGCAAGCAGCTCTAACCTTAGTCGGGGTGGGGATCTTCTTTCTCTCGGCAGAAGTTAGGAGAAAGCTGACACACAGGAACACAGGCAGGAGAGCATGATCAGGATGGTGAAGACCTTAAAATCATATTCTAGTTAGTCACTGTTCTTCTAGCATATACTTTTTGGTCTTTACTGTGCCGGATAAGTGATGTGGCTATAAAATAATAAAAATTATGGGCAAAGTCCTTGCTCTCATGGGGCTTATATTCTAGTAGTGTGAAACAGATCATAGATAGATAGACAGATAGATGAATGGTTACTGAGATAGATAAATGACAGCCAGTTAGACAGAGATATAGATGGGTATAGAGATACAGAGAAAGATAATATACAGATACAAAGATAGAAGACAGGTAGATGAAAGATAGATAGATAGATAAAAGAAAGTACAGGCATATCTCTTTTTTTGCACTTTGCAGATACTGCTTTTTTTTTTTTTAAGTTTTTGGCCGTGCTGCATGAAGGATCTTAGCTCCCTGACCAGGGATGGAATCCGTGCCCACTGCAGTGGAAGTGTGGAGTTCTAACCACTGGACCACCAGGGAATTCCCAACATTGCATTTTTTAAAATTGAAGGTTGGGACTTCCCTGATGGCGCAGTGGTTAAGAATCCACCTGCCAATGCAAGGGACACGGGTTTGAGCCCTGGTCTGGGAAGATTCCACATACGGCGCAGCAACTAAGCCCGTGCGCCACAACTACTGAGCCTGTGCTCTAGAGCCCATGAGCCACAACTACTGAGCCCATGCGCTGCATCTACTGAGCCCATGTGCTGCAACTACTGAAGCCCATGTGCTACAACTACTGAAGCCCATGCGCCTAGAGCCTGTGCTCCGCAACAAGAGAAGCCACCGCAATGAGAAGCCCACGCACCGCAACAAAGAGTAGCCTCTGCTTACCACAACTAGAGGAAAGCAGCGTGCAGCAATGAAGACCCAATGCAGCGATAAATAAATAAATAAATAAATAAATAAATAAATAAATTGAAGGTTTGTGGCAACTCTGTGTCAAGCAAGTCTATCAGCACCATTCTTCCAAAAGAATTTTCTCACTTCATGTCTCTGTGTCGCATATTAGTAATTCTTGCAATATTTCAAACTTTGTCATTATTATTATATTTGTTATGGTGATCTGTGATTAGTGATTTTTGATGTTACTATTGTAATTGTTTTGGGGCACCATGAACTGTGCCTATAGAAGATGGTGAACTTAATAAATATGTGTTTTGATGGCTCTCCTGACCAGCTGTTCCTTCATTTCTCTTCCTCTCCTTAGGCCTCCCTATGCCCTGGGACACAACAATATTTAAATTAGGCCAATTAATAACCCTACAACGGCCTCTAAGTGTTCAAGTAAAAGGAAGAGCCACACATTTCTCACTTTAGACCAAAAGCTAAAAATGATTAAGCTTAGTGACGAAGGCATGTTGAAAGCTGAGAAAGGCTGAAAGCTAGGCCTCTTGCACCAAACAGTTAGCCAAGTTGTGAATGCAAAGGAAAGGTTCTTGAAGGAAATTAAAAGTGCTACTCCAAGAAACACAGGAATGATAAGAAAGCAGAACAGCCTTACTGATGATACAGAGAAAGTTCTAGCAGTTTGAATAGAAGATCAAACCAGCCACAGCATTCCCTTAAGCCAAAATCTAATCCAGAGCAAAGCTCTAACTCTCTTCAGTTCTATGAAAGTTGAGAGAGGTGAAGAAGCTGCAGAAGAAAAGTTTTAAGCTAGGAGAGGTTGCTTCATGAGGTTGAAGGAAGGAAGCCATCTCCATAACGTAAAAGTGCAAAGGGGAAGCAGGAAGTGCTGATGTAGAAGCAGCAGCAACTTATCCAGAAGATCCAGCTGAGATAATTAACGAAAGTGGCTACACTAAACAATAGATTTCTTTTTATGAGATACTTTGATTACACAAACTATTTATACCACAGGCAGTGAGAGCCACTAATGGTTTTTGAGTGGAGGAATAACAAGATAAGACAGGGTTTTAGCAAAATGAATCTAGCAGCCATAGAGAGAATGGATTGGAGGGGAGAGGTTTTTAAAAAATTATTATTTTTTGTTTATTTATTTTATTTTATTATTATTTTTTATTGGAGTATAGTTACTTTACAATATTGTGTTAGTTTATACTGTACAGCAAAGTGAATCATCTATACGTATACATACATCCCCTCTTTTTTGGATTTCCTTCTCATTTAGGTCACCACAGAGCATTGAGTAGAGTTCCCTGTGCTATACAGTAGGTTCTCATTAGTTATCTATTTTATACATAGTATCAGTAGTATATATACGTCAATCCCAATCTCCCAATTCATCCTACACACACCCATCCCCCTTGGTGTCTATATGTTTGTTCTCTATGTCTGTGTCTTTATTTCTGCTTTGTAAATAAGATCGTCTATACCAATTTTTTCAGATTCCACATATATGTGTTAATATGCAATATTTGTTTTTCTCTTTCTAACTTACTTCACTCTGTATGACAGTCTCTATGTCCATCCATGTCTCTACAAATGACCCAATTTCATTCCTTTTTATGGTCGAGTAATATTCCATTGTATATATGTGCTACATCTTCTTTATCTTTTCCTTTGTTGATGGACATTTAGGTTGTTTCCATGTCCTGGCTATTGTAAATAGAGCTGCAGTGAACATTGTGGTACATGACTCTTTTTGAATTATGGTTTTCTCCAGGTATATGCCCAGTAGTGGGATTGCTGGGTCGTATGGTAGTTCTATTTTTAGTTTTTAAAGGAATCTCCATACTGTTCTCCATTGATTCCATAGGGAATCAATTTACATTCCCACCAACAATGCATGAGGGTTCCCTTTTCTCCACATCCTCGCCAGCATTTATTGTTTGTAGATTTTTTGATGATGGCCATTCTGACTGGTGTGAGATGATACCTCATTGTAGTTTTGATTTGCATTTCTCTAATAACTAGAAATGTTGAGCATCTTTTCATGTGTTTGTTGGCCATCTGTATGTCTTCTTTGGAGAAATGTCTATTTAAGTCTTCTGCCCACTTTTGGATTGGGTTGTTTGTTTTTTTTGATATTGAACTGCATGAGCTGTTTGTATATTTTGGAGATTAATCCTTTGTCAGCTGCTTCATTGGCAAATATTTTCTCCCATTCCAAAGGTTGTCTTTTCATCTTGTTTATGGTTTCCTTTGCTGTGCAAAAGCTTTTAAGTCTAATTAGGTCGCATTTGTTTATTTCTGTTTTTATGCTCATTACTCTAGGAGGTGGGTCAAAAAAGATCTTGCTGCGATTTATGTCAAAGAGTGTTCTGCCTATGTTTTCCTCTAAGAGTTTTATAGTGTCTGGCCTTACATTTAGGTCTCTAATCCATTTGGAGTTTATTTTTGTGTATGGTGTTAGGGAGTGTTCTAATTTCATTTTTTTACATGTAGCTGTCCAATTTTCCCAACACCACTTATTTAAGAGGCTATCTTTGCTCCATTGTATATTCTGGCGTCCTTTGTCATAGATTAGGTGACCATATGTGCATGGGTTTATCTCTGGGCTTTCTACCCTGTTCCATTGATCTATATTTCTGTTTTTGTGCCAGTACCATACTGTCTTGATTACTGTATCTTTGTAGAATAACCTGAAGTCAGGGAGATTGATTCCTCTGGCTCAGTTTTTCTTTCTCAGAATTGCTTTTGCTGTCAAGGTCTTTTGTGTTTCCACACAAATTGTAAATTTTTTTGTTCTAGTTCTGTGAAAAATGCCATTGGTAATTGATAGGGATTGCATTGAATCTGTAGATTGTTTTGGGTAGTATAGTCATTTTCAAAATATTGATTCTTCCAATCCAAGAACATGGTATATCTCTCCATCTGTTTGTGTCATCTTGATTTCTTTCATCAGTATCTTATAGTTTTCTGCGTACAGGTCTTTTGCCTCCTTAGGTAGGTTTATTCCTAGGTATTTTATTCTTTTTGTTGCAGTGGTAAATGGAATTGCTTCTTTAATTTCTCTTTCTGATCTCTCATTGTTAGTGTATAGGAATGCAAGAGATTTCTGTGCATTAATTTTGTGTCCTGTGACTTTACTGAATTCACTGATTAGCTCTAGTAGTTTTCTGGTGGCATCTTTAGGATTCTCTATGTATAGTATCATGTCATCGGCAAACAGTGACAGCTTTATTTCTTCTTTGCCAATTTGGATTCCTTTTATTTCTTTTTCTTCTCTGGTTGCCATGGCTAGGACTTCCAAAACTATGTTAAATAATAGTGCCGAGAGTGGGCATCCTTGTCCTGTTTCTGATTTTAGAGGAAATGCTTTCTGTTTTTCACCATTGAGAATAATGTTTGCTGTGGGTTTGTCATATGTGGCCTTTATTATGTTGAGTTAGGTTCCCTCTATGCCCACTTTCTGGAGTATTTTTATCATAAATAGGTGTTGAATTTTGTCGAAAGATTTTTCTGCATCTATTGAGATGATCATATGTGTTTTATTCTTCAATTTGTTAATATGGTGTATCACACTGATTGATTTGCATATATTGAAGAATTCTTGAATCCCTGGGATAAATCCCACTTGATCATGGTGTATGATCTTTTTAATGTGTTGTTTGATTTGGTTTGCTACTATTGTGTTGAGGATTTTTGCTTCTATGTTCATCAGTGATATTGGCCTGTAATTTTCTTTTTTTGTGATATCTTTGTCTGGTTTTGGTATCGGGGGATGGTGGCCTCCTAGAATGAGTTTGGGAGTGTTCTTCCCTCTGTAATTATTTGGAAGAGCGTGAGGAAGATAGGTGTTAGCTCTTCTCTAAATGTTTGATAGAATTCACCTGTGAAGCCATCTGGTCCTGGACTTCTGTTTGTTGGAAGATTTTTAGTCACAGTTCCAATTTCGTTACTTGTGATTGGTCTGTTCATATTATCTATTTCTTCCTGGTTCAGTCTTGGAAGGTTGTACTTTTCTAAGAATTGTCCATTTCTTCTGGGTTGTCCATTTTATTAGCATATAGTTGTTTATAGTAGTCTCTTATGATCCTTTGTATTTCTGCAGTGTCAGTTATAACTTCTCATTTTTCATTTCTAATTTTATTGATTTGAGTCCTCTCCCTTTTTTTCTTGATGAGTCTGGATAAAGGTTTATCAGTTTTGTTTATCTTCTCAAGGAACCAGCTTTTAGTTTTATTGATCTTTGCTACTGTTTTTTTTGTTTGTTTGTTTGTTTCTATTTCATTTATTTCTGCTCTGATCTTTATGATTTCTTTCCTTCTACTAACTTTGGGTTTTGTTTGTTCTTCTTTCTCTAGTTGCTTTAGATGTAAGGTTAGGTTGCCTATTTGAGATTTTTCTTGTTTTTCGAGGTAAGGTTATATTGCTGTTAACTTCCCTCTTAGAACTGCTTTTGCTACATCCCATAGGTTTTGTGTCATTGTGTTTTCATTGTCATTTGTTTCTAGGTAATTTTTTCTTTCTTCCTTGATTTCTTCAGTGATCTTTTAGTTATTTAGTAGCATATTGTTTAGCCTCCATGTATTTTTGTTTTTTTACAGTTTTTTTCCTGTAATTGATTTCTAATCACATAGTGTTGTGGTTGGAAAAGATGTTTGACATGATTTCAATTTTCTTAAATTTACTGAGGCTTGATTTGTGACCCAAGATGTGATCTATCCTGGAGAACGTTCCCTGTGCACTTGAGAAGAAAGTGTATTCTGCTACTTTGGGATGGAATGTCCTATAAAGATCAATTAAGTCTATTTGGTCTAATGTGTCATTTAAGGCTTGTGTTTCCTTTCTAATTTTCTGTCTGGATGATCTATCCATTGGTGTTAAGTGAAGTGTTAAAGTCCCCCACTATTATTGTGTTAATGTTGATTTCCCCTTTTATGGCTATAAGCATTTGCCTTATGTATTGAGGTTCTCCTACTTGGGTGCATAAATATTTACAATTGTTAAATCTTCTTGGATTGATCCCTTGATCAATATGTAGTGTCCTTCCTTGTCTCTTGTAACAGTCTTTATTTTAAAGTCTATTTTGTCCAATATGAGTATTGCTACTCCAGTTCTTTTGATTTCTGTTTGCATGGAATATCTTTTTGCATCCCCTCACTTTCAGTCTGTATGGGTCTGAAGTGGGTCTCTTGTAGACAACATATATACAGGTTTTGTTTTTGTATCCATTCAGCCAGTCTGTATCTTTTGGTTGGAGTGTTAAATCCATTTACATTTAAGGTAATTATTGATATGTATGTTCCTATTACCATTTTCTTAATTGTTTTGGGCTTGTCTTTTTCTTCTCTTGTGTTTCCTGCCTAGAGAAGTTCTGTTTAGCATTTGTTGTAAAGCTGGTCTGATGGTGCTGAATTCTCTTAGCTTTTGCTTGTCTGTAAAGCTTTTAATTTCTTCGTCAAATCTGAATGAGATCCTTGCCGGGTAGAGTAGTCTTGGTTGTAGGTTTTTCCCTTTCATCATTTTAAATATATCCTGCCACTCCCTTCTGGCCTGCAGAGTTTCTGCTAAAAGATGAGCTGATAACCTTATGGGGATTCACTTGTATGTTATTTGTTGCTTTTCCCTTGCTGCTTTTAATATTTTTTCTTTGTATTTAATTTTTGTTAGTTTGATTAATATGTGTCTTGGCATGTTTCTCCTTGAGTTTATCCTGTATGGGACTCTCTGTGCTTCCTGGACTTGATTGACTCTTTCCTTTCCCCTGTTAGGGAAGTTTTCAACTATATTCTCCTCAAATATTTTCTCAGACCCTTTCTCTTTCTCTTCTTCTTCTGGGACCCCTGTAATTTGAATGTTGGTGTGTTTAATGTTGTCCCAGAGGTCTCTGCAACTGTCCTCAATTCCTTTCATTCTTTTTTCTTTATTCTGCTACATGGCAGTTATTCCCACCATTCTATCTTCCAGCTCACTTATCTGTTTTTCTGCCCCAGTTATTCTGCTACTGATTCCTTCTAGTGTATTTTTAATTTTGGTGATTGTGTTGTTCATCACTATTTGTTTGTTCTTTAGTTCTTCTATGTCCTTGTTAAACATTTCTTGTATTTTTTCCATTCTGTTTCCAAGATTTTGGATCATCTTTACTATCATTACTCTCAATTGTTTTTCAGGTAGCTTGCCTATTTCTTCTTCATTTATTTGGTCTTGTGGGTTTTTGTCTTGCTCCTTCATCTGCAACGTATTTCTCTGTCTTCTCATTTTCTCTGACTTACTGTGTTTGAGGTCTCCTTTCTGCAAGCTTCAGGTTCGTAGTTCCTCTTGCTTCTGGTGTCTGCTCCCAGTGGGCGAGGTTGGTCCAGTGGTTTGTGTAGGCTTCCTGGTGGGAGGGAATGGTGCCTATGTTCTGGTGGGTGGAGCTGGATTTTGTCCCTCCAATGGGCAGGCCCGTGTCAGGTGGTGTGTTTTGGGGTGTCTGTGGACTTAATACGACTTTAGGCAGCCTGTTTGCTGATGGGTGGGTTTGTGTTCCTGTCTTGCTTGTCGTTTCCAATAGATTTTTAATGTAGACAAAAGAGGCTTCTATTGGGAAAAGATGCCATCCATGATTTTCATAGTTGGCAAGGAGAAGTCAATGCCTGGTTTCAAAGTTTCAATGACAGGCTGACTCTTTTATTAGGGGCTGATGTAGCTGGTGACTTTAAGTTGAAGTCAGTGCTCATTTACCATTCTGAAAACCCTAGGATCCTTAAGACTTATGCTAAATCTACTTTTCCTGTGCTCTGTCAGTGAAAGAACAAAACCTGGATGACAGAACATTTGTTTACAAAATGGTTTACTGAATATTTTAAGCCCACTGTTGAGACTTACTGTTGCAACCTACTGCTCAGAAGAAAAGATTCCTTTCAAAATATTACTGTTCACTTACAACGCACCTAGTTACCCAAGAGCTCTGATGGAGATGTACAATGAGATTAATGTTTTCATGCCTACTAACACACCCATCCTGCAGCCTATGGATCAAGGAGTAATTCTGACTTTCAAGTTTTATTATTTAAGAAATATGTTTCATAAGGCTATAGCTGCTGTAAATAGTGATTCCTCTGATGAATCTGTGCAAAGTCAATTGAAAAACCTTCTGGAAAGGATTCACCATTCTAGATGCTATTAAGAACATTTGTGATTCATGGGAAGGGGTCAAAATACCAACAGTAACAGGAGTTTAGAAGTTAATTCCAACCCTCATGGATGACTTTGAGGAGTTCAAGACTTCAGTGGAGGAAGTAACTGAAGATGTGATGGAAAATGCAAGAGAAACAGAATTGGAAATGGAGCCTGAAGATGTGACTAAATTGTTATAATCTCAAGATAAAATTTTAGTGGATGAAGAGGTGCTTCTTATGGTTGAGGAAAGAAAGGGATTTCTTGAGATGGAATCTACTCCTGGTGAAGATGATGTGATGGTTGTTGAAATGACAACAAAGGATTTAGAATATTACATAAACTTAGTTGATGAAGCAGTGGCAGGGTTTGACAGAATTGACTCCAATTTTGTAAGAAGTTCTCCTGTGAGTAAAATGCTATCAAACAGCATTGCATGCTACAAAGAAATCTTTTGTGAAAGAAAGAGTCAATCAATTTCACAAACTTCATTGTTGCCTTATTTTAAGAAATTACCACAGCCATCCCAACCTTTAGCAACCACCACCCTGTTCAGTCAGCAGCCATCAACATCGAGGCAAGATCTTCCACCAGAAGAAAGATTATGACTCACTGAAGGCTCAGATGATGGTTGGCATTTCTTAACAATAAAGTTTTTTTAAATTAAGGTATGTAGGATTTTCCTGGTGGCACAGTGGCTAAGAATCCACCTGCCAATGCAGGATTCTATCCCTGGTCCAGGAAGATCCCAAATGCCGTGGAGCAACTAAGTCCGTGTGCCACAACTGCTGAGTCTGCGCACCACAACTACTGAAGCCCACGCACCCTAGAGCCCGTGCACCGCAACTACTGAGCCCACGTGCTGCAACTACTGAAGCCTGCTTGCCTAGGGCCCATGCTCCACAACAAGAGAAGCCATCACAATGAGAAGCCCGTGCACTGCAATGAAGAGTAGACCCCGCTCACCACAACTGGAGAAAGCCCGCGTGCAGCAACGAAGACCCAACGCAGCCAAAAAAATAAATTAAGGTATGTACATTCTTTTTAGACATAATGTTATTGCACACTTAGTAGATAACATTAAGTGTAAACATAACCTTTATATGCACTGGGAAACCAAAGAATTCGTGTGACACGCTTTACTGTGATATCTGCTTTTTTTGTGTTATTCACTTTATTGAGGTGGTCTGGAACCTAACTTGCAGTGTCTCCAAGGTGTGCGTAAAAAGAAAACATGTTAAGTACTCAGAAGAGAGTTAAAAAGGTGACATCAGAGAATGGCTGAATCACAAGAGGGAGCCAGTCATGCAAAGACCAGAGGGAGGAGCATCTTAGGCACCATTTTTTTTTTTTTTTTTGTCCTTTGCCCCTTGTGGTTCTCCATTCCCTCTTTACTCAGCTTAAAATTCAGAGTCAATAGACATAATCACTCCCTAAACTCCCTTGATCACCTTAATTCTGTCCTACTCGTTGGCAAACTCACAGCACTGGTTAAATCCAACTTTCTACCCACGCTGGTCTCCCTTTAAGCTTGTCACGAGGAACTTAAGAAAGACCCTTACTGTTCCCCAGCTAACATCCTGCATCTCCCTGATCCATTCACTTCCCTGCAGTCTACAGTCATACGTTCACTTTCTGCTAATGGACTGTTTTACACCTGTGCCTCTCTTTTCCCGCGTCTTCACTATCAGCTGATGACTGTGCTTCTTTCTTGAGAAAACTGAAGAATCAGAAGAGAACTTCCACTTGCTCCTACCACATCCACATGTCCGTACAGGTGTACATGCTTAGACCCCGTCCTTCCTGCATGCTCCGTGATCCTACGTAAAAGCTTCCACTTATGCATTCTCCCCCTCCCCCAGCGGACTCAAGAACACCAGACCAGCAAATCCTACCTCCATCCTACATCATGAACTTTTCCTCTACTGGATCATTTCCAAAAGTATATGAAATTTTTCAAGCACTTTCAAGACAAGCAAACAAAAATCTCTCCTTTACCTGATTTCCCTCCTTTGATTGTTACCTTATTTCTCTGTTAGCTTTTGTAGCCAAACAGTTGTCTATACTAGCTGCCTCTAATTCCTCTGCTCCGTTCTCATCTCCAATCCATCTTTTGTGCCACCACTGATCTGGTTTTTTCAAGGCCAACAAAACTGACAAAAATAAAACCCTACCATAAAGAAAAATGAATGAGGCAGCCCTGAGTAAAAGAAGAGGGTGGGGTAGGTGGGAGAAAATCCTAAATTCTAGCAGCTGGATTGATTCCCTGTATCATAAGAATTCCTTACGTAAACTGTCTTCTTTCCACTCCATTTGAAAAATACTTCCTTTCTACACATTTTCTTTATTTTTTCTGGAATCTACTCTTGCCTAGCTTCTGAATATCAGATTAACCTGCTCACCATTTAGGGGAAAGGAGAGTAAAACCAAATCATAGCAGTGAGTGAGAGAGCTTTCATTTACATTTAACTACGAAATCAATGTGGAATCTCAGAAACCTAAAAGACTCTTTTACCCAACCAGGAATGAATTTTTTTTAAGTTTGAGAAAGAATTAGCCCCCAAACAATATCCCTCTATCCTGAAATGAATGTAGTTGCCATTTGTGATCATTTTGAGCTATCCCTCTTTATAAATGGCCTTGCCAGAAATTTTGTATATTAACCCCAGACAGGTTAGAAAGTCTGGCTGCAGCACTCTGCTTACTGATGTTATCAAAAGGGACAACTGTGACTTATCTCAGTGAGGTGGGCTCAACTCCCCTTGCAGGCAAGGTGGTTCCTATTGGGGACTGCACCACATGAGGCTGACATTTGATAGCTATCCTGGTCAGTTGGATAATACAGGAAATGTCATGGATTGTGCAGACCAGTGCTTAGCAAAATGCAAGTCACAACCTATTCGTGGGTTATGAAATTAATATCGTGGGTTAACCAATTTTTTAAAAATTAATTAATTAATTTTATTTTTGGCTGCATTGGGTCTTTGTCACTGTGTGCACTCTTTCTCTACTTGCAGCGAGCAGGGGCTACTCTTTGTTGGGTTGTGTGGGCTCTAGGCCTGTGGGCTCAGTAGTTGTGCTCGTGGGCTCTAGAGCACAGGCTCAGTAGTTGTGGCGCATGGGCTTAGTTGCTCCGCGGCATGAGGGGGTCTTTCCGGACCAGGGATCGAACCTGTGTCCCCTGCATTGGCAGGTGGATTCTTAACCACTGCGCCACCAAGGAAGTCCACCAATTTTTTAGAAGATGAAATAGAAGAGAAAATATCAGAGTTCAATACACACACTCATTATGACATAGTTCACGAGACCTTGGTTTCCATTATGAAGAGGTGCATCCTGGATCGTAAAATTAAAATTTTAAAAATTAAAGCCACTAGTCTAGATCCATTCATAATGCAATAGCCAGAGTGGTTGAATGCACTAATCAAAATTAGAGGACATTTGGAAAATTTCCACATCATTTTCAGCATCATATATCACCAGGCATATATGCCTGACACAGGGGAAATCCAGAGAACTTTAGAGAGAAGCTTTCCTTTATAGAACCAGGTGAAGAGCTTGAAATTAGTTTCTAACGTAAATTACCATCATGGAGACTTTAAAATTTACAATCCACTTTCACAAACTTCATCTTATTTGAGTCTTTTGTTCAGCCTTTGTAGTAGGCAAGACAGGAAGGTGACAGAATCTCAGACAGGTTTCAATGATCTATTTAGTTTAGTCAGGAGCCCAGCCAGCAGCTGGGAGAAAAGATCTAGCCCCACAGCCCCAGGGAGAGAATTGGCAAGGGTGCAAAACCACGTGTGGGTCCCAGCCAAATAAACGGAGGTTCAGGGCAGAACTGAAGTTTCAGGAGGGAGAATGGAAAAGATGAACAGGAACTAGGGCAGAAGCCCAGGTATTAAACAAGGCTCACAGGTGGCCAGGCTCATCCCCAGAACACTGGATTCTAAGCTCACCCTTGCAGAGTTCCAGGTCCCATAACCGGCTTTTGAAGAAGCAGCAGGAGAATATCATGTGGATAAGGGGCAGGATGGAGAGGCTCTCAAGCACTGATAAAGGCATGAAGAGACCAGTGGGGAATGGCAAGTTAATTAATCTGGCTGGCATGAGTAGTGAGGGCTGCCAGGTAAAATACAAGATGCCCATTTAAATCAGGATTTCAGATAAACAATGAATATTTTAGTATAAGTATGCCTCATGCAATATTGGGCACACATGTATACCAAAAAATTGTTGTTTATCCGAAACTTACATTAAACTGGGCAGCCGGTAGTTGTATTTACTAAATCTGGCACTTCTACATGTGGGTCTTCTGGAGGATGTGGCTAGAAGGCTTGGCAGGGCAAGACCACGAAAAATCTTATGTGCTATGCTGGGCAGATAATGAGGAACCATGAAAAATTTTAAGCAGGGGAATAATATAATCGGGTTTGTATTTTAGAATCACCATTATAGTAGCCCTTTGAAGAACAAAATAGTTCAGAAAGACAGGAACTGAGAGACCAAAAAGCTATTTAAATAGCCCAGACTCAAGGAGAATTGAAAATAACTGCTCACTTCACAATTCTGCCTAATGCTAGTGAGATTTCCAGGTTCATGTGGGCAACAGCGACCAAACTATTCTTTCCAGAGCTGCTCTTTGTTTCAAGGAACAAAAAACTTTTGGGGTGGGGCAAGGAATAGATATATTTTGTCTTGCCCAAACCCTGTGCCTGTCACATACTTCTTGAGGAAGCTGGAAAGATACGTGTATATATCCATCTCCATGTAGTAAGCTCATGTCTTGCTCACCATCACATCCCAGAAGGTAATCAATAAACACTTGTTGAATGAGTTCCTTAAGGACAAAGTCTATCTTCACCATCTTTGTTTCCTTAGCATCTGACCCAGGGCTGGGAATAAGTTTCTCAGAAAATAGTTCTTGATTAAAGCGATCTAATTAATTAACAACCAGAAGTGCTTCCTATTAACTACATTTGTCCAACATTACATCAAAGGTACAACCTGGCATATTTTTCACAACCTGGCAAAAGAAGCCTGCCTCATCTATGGGACCAGAAAACTTTTCAAAAGCTGCATAATGATGCTGATTAGAGGGAGTTTTAAATGTAATTTTCCTCATTTGTGTGAAAATGAGCGGTTTTTTTTTTCTTTTGAGGTGTTTTGTTTGGTATTTTCCTAACTGCTTCCACAAGTATTGTCAGTGCCTGACTGTTAATAAATCTAGATCTTAATTAAGTATTTCTCAGGTAGGTCATCATAAAGTGGTATGAACCAAGTACTTGTCTTCAGTCCTCCAGTATCAGTATAGTTACTGGCATATGTATCTTTTTCAAGGCTGAAGTGTGAACTTGAAGGCAGGACTTTATTCTTATTTATCTTCATAGTCACAGAACTTTTACCAATAGCAGTTTTGTTGAAGGGTCAAGAGTAGGAAGCCAAAAGGGATAGAATAATTCTAAAAAGTGCATGGGGTAAATACAAATACAATAACAACATTATTACAGCTACTTGTTATTAAAAATTATGTTCCAAGTACCATAAGAGGTCTTTACATATATTTTATTAAATTTTGATTAAATTTCAGTCCTAAAAACTCCTCTTTGGGGTAGGTGCTGTAATCCTCATTTTATGCATAAAGAAACAGAGAATCAGAACCGATGAATAATTTACCCGGGATGACACAGCTAATAGTTTGGCAGAGCTGAGATTAGGACCTGATTCCAAAGTTCATCTCACACACCAAGAATTGGCATTTTGCAAGTGTGTATTGGAGAGATGAAAGAAGATTTTGTTGGAGTGCCTATAAGAGTTCTCTTTTATCAGCAACTATGTAATACCCCAGAGGACTAAAGTGTGATAAAGAATATAATGATGTGAGTGCACGGATGTGGAAGACAAGAGGTATAGAGGTATTCCCTATATTTTTGAGCTGTGTCCCTTTTTTCTCTGTGGAGCTTTGTATTTAAGGGAGCACATGACATGACATATAATTAGGCTTCATCTCCACCTTGCTGGAAGTTGTTATTGTTGCCCTTAAAATTATTATCACACTGTTATTATCTGGGATGAAACATATGAACTTTAGATGTTACGATCAGTAATATCAGCTTGTCTGCCCTATCCAAAGGAATACGTTCAGTTCATGCTCAGATATGCAATGGAAACTCATCGATCTGGATGCGTCTGAGCTCACCTGTGACAGTCCAGATCCTTCTCCAAGCTGTAATTACATATATCAGCTATTCTCCAATCCTTTAAAGTTGCAAATGTGCACTTTTTGTCCAGATGCTGACATCTTTCCAGCAGCCCTCTTCAGCTTGCTCAACTGCCAGCCTCCTTACTTAGTTCACTGGGTTCCAGGAAGAATCCGAGTCTCATAAAGAATGCTGCCTCTGATAATTTAATTCCAGGCTGAGCAGAGTAAAATCAGTTTGAACCTCACCAAACTGAAAGTCTATGAAAGTAAAACTTTTGGAGTCTATGAAAGCAAAACTCAAAGGGCAAGTGTTGGCATAACTAATTATATGAATTAGATGGAATTTGAAGAGGAACCAAATATGGTAAAAAGAGGGGAGATAGCAGTTGGTTTAATAAAAAAAATTGAGAAAGCAAATTATGTTTTTCTTGGCTCTGTAAATTAGAAGCCAAAAAATGGTCCGCAGAGGTGTAAGAATCAAAAAGCATCTCCAGTGTTCCGCTTTCACCAAAAACATGGAAGAAATTTCCTAGAAATGGTCAGGATGGAATTATGGAAAACATCCTCTTCAGACCTTCACTGGTTCATTCACTGCCAGGCAGGGTGCTAAACATGGGAGATATAAGATGAACATGGCCGTGACCCTCAAAGCTTACCCTCTAGTTCAGGGAGGTACACCAACTGTCCTGTACAATGAAGTGTGAAAGGCACCAGGAAATAAATATAAAAGGGACACAGTGATTGCACAAATGGGGAGTGGTCATCTCTGTGATTCTAATAAAATTACTTCATAGCAATCATGTAGGGTTGTTCAGTGAGACGGCAAACTGTCGCATGGAAAGGGGAAGGAGAACCTGAATTAACAGATATACTGGAGTCAAGGCACAAGGAAGGGGGTTTTGAAGAAGCAATCAGTTCACACCAGTCCTAAGACGCGAATGATCTGGTAAGTGTTCTCCATCTTTAATTTCTAGGTTATGAATTTCACAAAGCAGAATTGCTGCTATACGTCGTCGCTAAGTTAACTCCCGTCCCCCCCCCCACTTTCCATTGCCACCCCACTACCAGATATATCAGGTGAGTAGGGCTCAATTCGAATTAAATGTGTCACCTGGGGCAACTCCTCACTACGCAGGGCCTCAGTTTTTTCGCCTGTAAAGTGAGAAACCCGAACGAACTGTGAAGTCCATTTCTGCTCAGAATTACTAAATAGGACAAGAAACCAGAAAGGAAACTCAAGAGAAACAAAAGTGAAAGTGCCCAAAGGAAATACAGTAGTAAACAAAAGCACAAAATTCTATATCTCACTGAAAAATGTGGCAGAGTTCCCACTTTTTTCAGCAGCCCGTGAACACGAGACTTGGGAGAGAATGAAATGCCTATCACGCCCTCTGAATGTGAATGAGATGAGTGTAACACGAATCCACCTTGCTCCATGCAACTGTCTTCTTAAACAATGACCCTGAACAACCATTTATTAAAATTTTTTTTCTAAATAAGTCAATCCGCGATGAAAGGTCCGTCCCCACGTAACAAACCCCACGGACCACCACACAAGGGTGTGTCCCGCTTTGGGAAGAGAGAGAAAAGGGGGTAGAGAAAGAGAGGAAGGAAGGATTCGAACCAATATTAGATTCTGCCTAGTGTGTTGCCACGCGGTTGTTATGCAGAACATCATGGAAGCAAACTATTTTAAAACTTGGGAAATACAGTAGCCTTTAAATTTGATCATTTCCTCCTTCACGGTGTTAGTGAGACTTCTCTGCACGTAACCCAGAAAGGTACACCCGCCCGGGAGGGAGAGCGCGAGCTCTGGGGTGGACCGGCAAGTGGAGGCGGCCAGAGGAAGGGACCAAGCTGACAGCTTCGCAGAGCGTCGGCGGCGGGTGTGAGACCGGGACCCGCGACCGCCACGGCTACAGGGTTCGAGCCGGACCCTCCGGGGGCACAGGGCTCCCGAGGTGGGAGGATGCTCCCTGCCCACTGCGGGAGCCTCCCTCCTCTGAGCAGAGGAGTCAAGGGCGCGCAGTCGCGCGCGCGCGCGCACACACATCATTCCCCTGGAGTTGTGTCTTGTCTCTTTTGTTTTTCTCCCTTCCCGGTCATGAGACCCGGAAGTTTTTTTTTTTTTTTTTTAATCCTGTCTCTCTCTTTTCCAACCCCCACCCCCCCAATCTATCACATGGCAGAGATAGAATAAAAACAGAAAAATGGCGACGGTCACGTTGTGGCGAGCACGTTGTATCCTTGCTGCGTCATTAGATAATCCTCATGCAAATAGCTTGAAGAACAAAGGAAGGGGGGCCCGAGACCCCCGGGGGCGCAGGTGGGTGTGGGGGCGGCGTGCCGGGCGCGGGGGCGGCGGTGCGTGCGCCAAGCCGAGCGCCGGCGGGAGGCGTGCGGCCGCGCGGGGTTCCGTGCGCCGAGTGTCTACGTCCGTGTGCGCGCCCCTGCGGCGCGGTGGAGCGCTGGCCGGGCTGCTCCTGGCCGGGTCTCGCGGCGCCAGAGCCCGCCACCCGCCCGCCCGGGGGCACGGGAAGCCGGGGGCCGAGGAGAGCCGTTCCGGCGAGGCCGGCCGCGACGCGCGCACACGCACACGCCGCCGCGGGGCTCGGCCGGCTCGGCGGCCGCGCGGGGGGCGGGCCGAGGGCGGGCCGGGCGGGGGCCGAGGGCGCGCCGCTGTCCGGCGCTGGGCGGCTGCCTGCAGCCGCCGCGGGGGACCGCACGCAGCTCGCCACCTCGGGGTGGGCGGCCGCGGGGCGCCGGGGCGGCGGCACGGAGCGAGCTGGGACCCCGCACTCTCGCACGGACTTGGAGGGTATTGCTGGGCTGGGTCTGTTGTGCTTGGGGTGTGTTTTTTTCCTGCGGGGTGGGGGTGGGGGTGACCTCGCCCATCGGCATTTGCGCGGTTTCCCTCTGGCCCTCGCTGGGGTGTCAGGAGCGACGCAGGTTGGACGAGGGCGCGGGGAGACCCCCGGTGCCCCGCTCAGGTCCCCTGGCGGGCCGGCGGCGCGGAGGGGCGGGGCGGGTATGTGTAAATGTTGCGCACTCGCTTTTCCCCCACCCCCGCCTGCTTCCAGGCAGCTGGCGTGGGTCCCTCGCCGTCCGGCGGCGACTGTAAATAGAGCCTGGATGTTGTTTACATGAAGGATCCGGCGGGAGGAGTCTGCGAGGAGGAGGCGGAGGAGGAGGAGGGAGGGAGGAGAGAGGAAGACCGGAGTCCCCGCGGCGGCGGCGGTGGCGGTGGCGGTCCGGGATGAGGGTGAGCCCTGCGCGGCGCGGGCACCGGGCGCTACCACGAGGCCGGGACGCTGGACCCTGGGGTAGGAGGGAGAATGGGCGCGGGGCGGGGAGACGGGGTCTGTCAGAGTGGCATTTTTAGCTTACAACCTGCCACGCAGATTCTCCGGAGCGATAGAGGAGGGGTTTGCGGGGAGGGCGGGGAAGACTGGATTTCTCTGCACGTTCATTCTCCTATCCCCAATCTTTTCCCGCTTCCTCTCGGGGCTCACCTGTTTATTTCCATCAGCCAGAGCTTTCAGTTTTTATTTAGACATGAGAGGCTGTTTCTTTTATTAGAAGCGTAATTGGGGAGGGGGTGCGTGGCTGTAATTTATGCCGGTCCCGGTTGCTTTTCAAGAAGGGGGAGGGGACTTGGCGGAGACCGCCTGTTCCCGGCCGTAGCTAACCCCAGGGCTTCTCCCTGCCTTCCCGCGGCCAAGGAATCTTTTCCCTCACTCAGCTACCCGCAGGCCAGCTGCCACCTTCTTGGAGAAGGACCACACCTGTGTTTATTCCTCGCTTTGGAAGAGAGGTGAGCTGAGAAACCGGGAAATCCTGTGTTCCCCAAAGCTTTTAGCCAACCATCCCATCCCAGAATTGGCCAGAAAGTGCTGCTTTCACCTGCTGATTGCGCTGGGCACGCCCATCCCCCCACCCCGGCAAGTTGTGGTCTACAGATGTGTTGGGATTTTCTCTTGCCTCTGGACCTGCACCCCACCACCCGGCAACTAACTGCTGGGTTTAGATTGAGAGAGAAGTGATCCCCTTGGATTTAGTGTGCGTTCTGCATTCCCCAGTGGGTCTTCCAATGGAATCGTCTGCTCTTCCGCCACAGCCCCCTTTATTCTTCCGCTAAGAGCTTAGTCCAGAATCTGGCCTAAGCAGCCAGTCTCTGGCTCTCTTTTTCTGGGCTCCACCCTGGCCCCTCTTGGTTCTCCAAAGCCAAACACGCCTCCCAAGCAGAAGGCACACCCTGCCCTAAATCGCCTCCATTCCAAAAGGGAGGGGAAAACAGTGGAAGAGAAGGGAGCCAGGGGTCTTCCTTCTGTCCTGAGTATCCCCAACAGCATTTCCCTCTTCAAGCTTGCTGGATTTATAATCCCTTTTTTCTTCTTATCAGCTGCACCCCCCCACCCTTTGACCCTAGTCCTATGATAGATACTTAGGGAGGTGCGGATGGGGGGGGGATGGATTGTCACCCCTTTTCCCTGGTGCGAGGCATTTTCCTTCTCCTTGGTCTTTTCATTTTTGAGATGCTTAACAAGTAAAATATGTAAATATGTTTGCATGCTTATTTGAACTTGTTTTCTTGCTGGCTAATGAATAGCTGGGACTCAAAAGGGAGGGAGGGGAAAGCGACGAGAGGTGCACATTCCCGCTGGTGTCCCCCACATGAACATCCCCAGAGTTGCAGGAGGAGACCCTTCTGTGAAAGCCAACAGTCTCCCTTCCATGACATCACCACCTAAGCCCTTCCAACTTTAGCTTCAGAACAGGAAGAAGGCTCAAAATAGAACTACCTTAGGAATCCAGCTTCTTTTAGAAGATCAACTTTTAAATCAGCTGCAGGAGGAACACTGAACTTTGACACGGGTAGAGAAAGCTGTAGTGTTTGTAGTAATTGGTTCTTTTGGGGAAGGGTATGGGGATACTTGCCACGTGTATTCACGAAATGCTTTCCTCAAGGTCAGTTGGGTACCTAGACCAATGAATGATTAATCAGATGGTTCTAGATTCTTTATTGAATTATTCATGTGTTTCGGTGTGTCAACAGTAACAAGTACTTTTCAGAATGAATTAAAGAGGGGCTCCTAGAATGTGCTCTAGAGAGTCTGCTAGAGATAGAGGAGGTTGTTGGTGGGGAGGGAGCTTTTGAAGGGGAGGGAGCTTTTGAAGGCGAGGAATCTGAGGATGCAGTGACAGCTGTTGTGAGTATGGAAGTTGAGAGGCTTACTATAAACAATGCCTGTAACTTTTGCAGGGTGACTAATATCCTGGACAAAGAATTAACGATGTCAGGATTTTCCACCTTTACCTCGAAAATTAACTCCATATCTTTGAATCATGATGTCTCTATTTTTTTCCCTGAATTCTCTGAGCAGAAAGAGTTGTTCAGTCTTTAGGAAGGGCTGCTTAATAAATGATCATCACTGAAGTATTAACGACAATAAGGATTAGAAGTAAGGCAGAAAATACTTGGCATAATTTGAGTACCTGGTGGGTGCTGTAGAATGACTTGCTGGGTGAAGGGTTCCGGTTTGAAAAAAAGTCCGGATGACAGGACTTTCTCTACCTGCATTAATGCAGTAGCCACTAGCCACGTGTGGCTGTCAAGCACCTGAAATCTGGGTAGGGTGATAAGTCGATTTTTAAATCAAAAATTGGTGTTCCATTTAGTTTTTGGAAAACTTCGTTATGTTTGGAAACAAGTTGGGTATGTGCATCTACTTTTTAAGCTGTAACTTTTATGAAATCTAAATTCAGATTGAGTATTTCTGATGAAGGTTTAGTGTTCGAGTTGACATGTGTTGTAAGTGAATATGCTCTGGATTTCAAAGACTTAGTACAAAAAAAGAGTAAAATATCTCACTAATGTTTATATCGATTACATGTTCCAATGAAAATATTTTGGGTATATTGTGTTAAATGAAATTTATGGTTAACGTCACTTTAACCTGTTTATTTTTTAGTTTTTTCAAAATGTGACTACTGGAATATCTAAAATTACATACATAGCTTGCTTTTTACTTTTCTGGGACACCACTGGCCTGTAGCATTGCTCCTTTTTCTCCCTGGATTAATTTCAAAAGAGGTGACTGCGTGAAATACAGTTCCTTCATGTTTGTCAACCATTTACTTTCCCCTGCTATTTTCCATTTGGAGATTTGGGAGCACCAAGAGTTAACTATCACAGTATATGAGACTAATAGTGACTGCCCTGCGGATTTCTGTGCGGGAGGCGTGCCCTGCACAGGAAGGTCAATAAAGACGTCCCGGGTGCTGGAAGGGCTGGTAGGGGTGTCTTGGGAAAATTTAGCGATCCACATATCTGGCCAGAGCTGCTTTTGTAAAAGGTTCCTGGGCATGCCAAAATATATCAGAGAACAGCTCGTGGCACTGTAACAGTCATGACACCTGGTGGCATCTTAGTGATGCCACCCACCTTTGTTTATTTTCTCTTTCTTTGCATTCACTTTCTGCCCTCACTTCATAGCAACATTGGTGGTAATTGGGCCCACAAGGTTCCTGACCCTTTTCCTCCAACAAAAAGTATAATGTCGACCTGAATGGAGATGTTGCTATCTTTGGAGTTTGGTTTTATCTAATGAGATTCAGTAATGGCAGTGGAAGGGACTTGGGCATTTAGTACTCTCCCCTCATTTTGTAGATGACAAACTCAAGTATCTTGCCGGTTGACATACAGAGAGAGGAATTCAGCATGTACGTTTGTTGATAAGCTATTTCGAGAATCCCTGGGAAATGAAGAAGTTTGTCAATGAATTAGGCAAGTATTTGTTGAGCTTGCACTCTATGGAAAGGACTGCGATGAATGTTGTGGAAGGACATGAAGACAGCAGTCTCTGACTTCAGGAACAATGCTGTTGGTTTGAGGAAATCAGATGTAAACAGTACCAAAGTAAATCACAGTTTAAGATACAGCACTTCATAATGAGTGCAGTACCTCTGTGTTACAAGTAGAAATGTGTTCCTTTTCTGTGTGTTACAAGTAGAAATGTGTTCCTTTTCCAGGTGTAGGAATAGAAGCTCTGAGAATGGCGGACTCTGCAGAAAAGAGGAGTGTGATTGTGTTTCCGGAACAGCCCAAGGCTCTAGAAGTAGAGGTCAGTGCACGTCTTTGGTATCGCCCCCTTTAGCTGTCCGTTAAGGGAATTTGAGAAGTAAGACCCAGCATTTCTAAATGGCAGTGCTGCCAGTAATGAGGAAATCATAGATTAATTGGAGACACCCAGGGTTTTTAGAGAGACTAGCTAGGGGTGGGTCATTTTGAAGTCAGCTGGTGTATTTTTGATTGGTTATTCTAAAAGGGAATGATAACAGAGGTGAGACGGAATAAAATTGACTTGTGAGCAGACTGAAATCCAAAATCTGGGGAAACAAATTAAATCTCGAGCAAAATCCAACAGTGAAAGAAGTAGACAGCTGGACTACAAGTGTGTATTCTGAGTACACATGTAAAGGGGAAAAAGGCCCATAGAATAGAATATTATATTCTATTAAGCATTAAGTGGGATGGTCCATTTATTTGTAGATTTTTAGTCTCCTGGAGCCTTTTTGGACTAAAATCCCCACCAGTTCGCTCCTCTTTCTGTCTCTGCATTATTGTATAGAGACCTTCTGTGTTAGGTTTTTTCTTCATGACCTGCTGAGGTTATGCAGCGTGACTGTTTAGAGGCCAGTGCTTGGAATGGGTAAAACAATGTCACCCCCTCTGTAATTACTCCCAGTTAATGCTTCTCTGTGAGAATTGGGGCTGACTTGGCCAAGGCAGTCGTCCTTGGCTTTTCCTTGCCGTTTTAGCTGATTTATTTCTCCTAAAGAAAGAAAAAAATGTGTAACCCCCTTATTCCTGATTTCCTACTAATCTTGGTACAAGTTAGTTTTCGAACGCTATTACCAGCAAAGCTTTGCCGTGAAACGCAGGTATGCATTCTCTGTATTTCTGACAGAGCAGTAGTTGACATTTAGCACTTTCTGTTGACAGTACATTTTTATAACATGACAGTTTGGTCAAATGCGCACATTTTATAATGTCACTGAGTTGGATTGTGGTTTTCAAGTTGGGGAAGGAAAAAACATCACACTTTAGTAAAAGACCAGTGGATTTAAATTAACCTGTTTAAACTATTTTAGTTTTAAAGTATTGTCAGATATTTTGCATGCCAGCAGTTCATTTCATGGTTCCTCCAGTTATTTAATATATGATCAGATACCTAAAAGTTCAAAATCACTATATTTTCACTTTCGGTCTCTTGATAAGAGAGACGTGACATGTTTTTTGTGTGTGCATTTGTACTCCACGAGGTCTAAAAGCACATTTTTAGTATACCAGTTTGTCAGTAGTACTTGGTTTTCTAGTTGATAATATTTGGCGCATGCATCACGAAGAAATTGTTCTTGTATCATTTTCATCATAGAAGAACTGAGTTTAAAATCAGGTTGATCTCTGGAGGAAAGCATTTTACATCATTATCTTTTTCTTCCTCTCTTACTGTGCAGTATACTTCCGTACTGTAGCATTAGCACCTGCCATCATTTGTTTTAAAATTAAAATAAGTCAATTTTTTTAAGAAAAATCTACTGAAAAAGAAGTGTTTCTGATAGATTTAGTTTTTTAAATGCGCATTTATAAGAAATAATTTCCATGAAGAAATAAAACATTTTAAGTGTTTACTAGTATTTATAAAATACAGTTCTGAAAATCCACATTTTTTTCTTCCTTGAAACTGCTTTAGAGTTATTCTGAGAAAATCACAGAGTAATGGCAGTTTGCTTTTTGTTATTACTTGGCCTCTAGGCTCCCCGCCCTATCCCCCCGCGCCCAGTTTAGGTAGAAAAAGAAATGAGAGAAAAATAAGGAAGTAAAGGACATACTCATTACTTTTTGTACCAAAAATCTTTAGTTGTCTGATTTTTGGTCATGGCTAATAGAGTGAATTTCAACTTTGTAGTACATTACAAACATGAAGTTCGGGTTTGTTGACTTCATATTTAGACATTCAGTTGCATTAGTACTCAGTCTTTGTGAGGAACAGTCTAATAACTACTAAGTATATCAGAGTTATTTATTTGTCCCCATACTTACTTACCCTCTAGTATCTCACAGTAAGTATTCCTCTTTTCCAAAACTGACAGAACTTGTGGCTGGGAATTGTTTGGTGGTAATCTTTTTATCCTTTTTGATGTATCAGCTATCTAAAATTTCATTCTCAAATAATCACAATATCTTTGTTCATGTAACAGATGTTTATAATTTGGGTAAAATGTGCGACTATTTCCAGGAACCTTAGGTTAAGGGATCCAATTTTTTTTTTTTAAATCTTCATTGCCCTCTCGTGTTTCAACTCTGTATTACATCAGTTGGCTAAGACCTAGGCGATGACCTCTTTAACTGTTACATATTTTTGCACTTCAGAGAATGTTGTTTTAATTTGTATGTGGGTGGATTGTTTCACTAGATATTCCTTTTCTGAAGATGAGGTCAGTTTCATAGTGCATAAACTTAACAGTTGAGCTAGGCTCACTGTACTCTATTTTCTGACCTGTGCTCATCTAAAGAATTGATTCATCTCTCTGACTTATTTGAAGTAGAGAGCTAATATCTAATTTGCATATAATGAGTCTTTGAAACTGAGCAAATGCCTAATTGAAAACACAGTTATTTTTCAAATATCTGTCAAGTTACGCTCATATTGAAATAACTTGAGAACTTATGACTGACATGGAAAAACAATGAGTGACTCATGGCTTTAATAAGTTGATTATTCTGAAGCCTGAATTCTAGTTTCAGAATCTTTTTGTCCTTTTTGTTAAAAGTACATCATCCCTGGGACTTCCCTGGTGGTCCAGTGGTAAAGAATCCGCCTTACAATGCAGGGGACAAGGGTTCGATCCCTGGTTGGGGAACTAAGATCCCACATGCTGCGGGGCAACTGAGCCCGTGCGCACCACAACTACGGAGCTTGCGCGCCTCAACTAGAGCCTGCGTGCTGCAAACTACAGAGCTCATGCACTGTGGAACCCACGCACCACAACCTGAGAAGAGAAAATCCTCATGCCACAACTAGAGAGAAGCCTGCACACCACAAGGAAGAGCCTGTGTGCCGCAGTGGAAGATCCTGCGTGCCAACCAAGACCCAACGCAGTGAGAGATAAAAATAAAGAATAAATAAATCTTAAAAAAAAAAAATGTCCATCATCCTTGAAGATGACTTCAGGGTACATCTCAAAGGTACAGATAATTTTAAAGCAAGTGATGTGTGTGTGTTGATTTTTTAAAAGGCATTCCAGAGGTGGTTAACGATCCTTCATCCTAACTGTAAAATTGACATGACTTCAGTGAAAACACCTCAGAGGTGTGATAAATATGTAATCTTCATCAGTGTCGTCAGTTTGAGTATATTCTTAGCACTCAGAGCAAGAACAATAAAAGTCATTCTTTTTGCTAGTTTTTCTTAAATCATAAAACTCCCACAAGCTTCTGCTTCATGATCTGAGATGCTGAGAAAACTAAAAATTTTAAGCAAAAAGTAGATGTTTTCAGAAACTTTGTTTGCATAAATTGTGTAAACTGAATATCCCCTCGATGGAGTTGAGTGGCTAGGTTGGGGTAGAGAAAAACACTAGGTTCAGTCATTTGACATGGATTTGAACTCAGGTTCAATGTAACTTAGTGGTATGATCAGGTAAATCACCTAACCTCTCTTAGATTTTTATTTTCTTTCTGTAAAATGGGCTAATGATACCTAACATATTCCAGAATCCTTTTGTGATGAATTAATGAGTAATTCATTGACAACCCCATAGGGGTTCTTGTGAAAACTAAAGCAGAAAGCCATAGAAAATTACTGAATGTTAGGCAGATATGAAGTATTCTTGCCATGTTTGATCACGAGCACTTTGAGGATAGGGACCAGGTCTTATTTATCTTCATTTCCTGGACATCTAGAAGAGGTCTTGGAATATAGTAGACCCTAAGTAAATATTTATTGCATGAATGATTGAGGTCAGGGAGATGGAATCAGCAAATCCATGCACCGAAGAGGTAACACTGTGAAGTAGAGCTGGAAAGCGTATGTGATGTGTTCGTGGTTGCTCATCAATATGTATAAATCATGTGTTCATCTTTTGTCTTAATATAATTCAACCAGGCGTTTTACTATTTCAGCCTCGCTAATTGTTGGGCTGTGACACCACTTTTTCTTCTGCTTCCCCAAATCTCGAACCAGAAGGGGATCTTTTAGTCTTCCACTTCCTGGGGAGCCTTCAGAGGGAGTCATGCAGCCACCCGGAAAGGATGCTGCCAGCCGACACAGTGACTGACAGGCTGCCCTGGCTCAGTTATCACAGTGCTGATGCTGTCCATTCTAAAGGTACAGTACTGTGATAACTGAAGGATGGCAGCCATCTTGCCTTCCATCAGAGGAGCTCTGTCGTGCCTGGGAAGGAAGACAGAAGATGAAAGAGGCATGCGAAACAGTGGCAGGGACCCAGAAACCCTCTTACCCTGTTCCTGTATTGTGCTTTCCCTAGAGCACAGGGAATGTTATTCCATCTGTCTTTGCCCTGTTTTGTGATATGCGACTAAAGAGGAGTTGGGTAGTTGTTTGCCTTGTTGTACTGAGCAGACATGTTATTAAGATCTTTTGGGACTTTTAAGAGACTGATTTGGGATAAGTGCGAAGTGTGGATTAGTATCTCTGGAATGGCATTCAGAGACATTTGTGCCACTTTTATAAACATAAAAAGTAACCTGATTAAAATATCTTGATGCTTGTCAATATTAGATGTTCAGAATGAAATTCAACTTAAACAGGGAGAAAAAAGCCCTGCGTGTTGAACAGTATTCATATTATTGCGCGAATAAAATTACGTCTTTGTGTTTAAGAGTGGATAGAGACATGTCATGTTTCTTTCCGTAACAAAATTTAGAATCTAGTCTAATTCAAAACTTGTTGAATGCCCATGTTATTGCTGCTGTCACCTTTACATGAAAGTAAAATGTAAATAATTTTACTTGTGTCAGATAATTAAGGACTACTCTGCAATGACATCTAGAACAAGTCAATTTCAGAGATATGAAGCTATAAATACCAGCCCAGCATTGGGTGTGCATAAAAGACTAGGAAATTTAACAGAGCACACATCTTCAGCCTGCATCCTTGAGAGTACTTCTGGGGTTAGGGGTGGGGTTATTATAGAACCCAGGGTTTCCCACATCCCTCCTCCCTCAAGACTCCCGAGGAAGCTATACACGTGGAACAGCAGCAAACAAGGATCAGAATGCATGACCTGATTATGTGTTACATCATAGCCCGTTGCAAGCTCAGGTAATTTCATGTAGTTCAGCCTCAGTGCCCTAAACAGAGACCTCTTAACCTCTTCCCAGGCTCATGTCTATACCTGGAAACCTTCCCACCCCATCGATAGGAACTGGTTTAGGAACCCAAAGCCGTGGGCAAAGAGAAAACAGAGCCTGCTGAGCTCAGGACCTGCTACCACAGGGCAAGAAGAGCCAGGGAAGGAAAAATTCCATGTGTGACCCTTTAATGTACAGAGACCTTACTCACTACTCAGCACAGCCCAGTTAAGGCCTTAAGCCCATTTTATTATCAAGTCCTTCACTGGGACAGAGTATGGAAGAAAGGGAACCTGAAGCGAGTAGAGAGGCAAAGTGTCACCTCCTCTCCAGAGAGCTTTGTTCTCCCCGCTCATCGTGCTCCTTTGTTGGTCTACAACAGTCCTCTGACCTCTTCCCTCCCCTTCTCGACCCCAGCGGGGCCATTGCTGGAAGAACCCCTTGAGCCACACCTGGTTGGCCCTGAATTGCTTTCCACATAGCATTGACCACGTTATGGCCCAGGACCTTCACATGTCTGCATAACTCAGGATTTCTCCAAACCTCAGGCTGACTCTGGTTTTGATTAGTTATAGGGGGATGGCTCTGCCCAGGTGTGTATTAGATTACCAGTTCTGCAATTCCTTGGAGTTTCCTGCTCCCTTAAACAGAAAAGGAATTTCAGACAGAAACCCTGGAAGAACTTCTAAGGAAGGAAAGTTCTGGGGTTGGTGAATTATCAACTCGATACACTCCTAACTTTTAGTGTTACAGCAGGTAGAAAAAAAGTGCCTCAGGGAGTGATGTGTTGCGCAGTCATTGGCCTCGGTGAGGATTTCACCACCTACCTTGATCTTCCTGTTTTCCCATTACTAGTTTTACAAAAATTCGGGTTTTATACTCACTGGATCTTGACCCCAAGTCCACACCCGAACCCGTGGGCTATTGCAGAGCTGAGTGTTGGGTGTAGTTTGGAGTCACTCCTGCATTTCCGCAGACAGCCATACTGGGTCCCATTTCCTGTCAACAGGAAAGCCTGGGCTCAGTCTGGGGCGTGAGCACCAGAGGGCCTGCCTAGGCCTGGAGGTCCTTGGCGCTTTGGGGCAGTTCATAGATGTAAGGGGTTTCCAGTGGGTTAAGTGAGACGTGATGCAAGCAAAATATGACGGGGTTTTTCAATTGCTTTGTTTAAAACACACATACACACGACGTGTGTGTGGTTGGTGTATTCATTGTATCCTTCAGTTTAGGTATGTGAGAATGGGAGGACTGGAATTAAACTCAGGAATATCACATGATCCAGCACTTCCACTTCTGGTTATATACCCAAGTGAATGGAGTCAGATATTTTTGCACCCGTGTTCACTGCAGCATCATTCACGAGAGCCAAAAGGTAGAAGCAGCCCAGGTGTCCGTCGATGAATGTGGATAAAGTGTTTATACACACCCCAGAATATTACTCGGCATTATTAAGGGAGGAAATTCTGACACGTGTTACGACACGGATGAACCTTCACAATAGCTAAGTGAAACGAGCCAGGCACGAAGCGGTGTATGAGTCGTCTTATATGAGATTCCTACAGCAGTCAGAGTCATAGAACCAGAGGAATGGTGGTTGCCCAGCACTGCAGGAAGGGGGAAATGGGAAATTCACGTTTAACAGAGTTACTGGGAAGATGAAAAATTTCTGGAGTTGGGTGATGATGGTTGCACAATGTGAAGGTACTTAATACTACAGAACTGTACGCTTAAAAATGGCTAAGATGGTAAATTTTAGGTCTGTTTTACCACCACCAAAACCAAAAAAAAAAAGGGCAAGGTAATAGCACTGTTGCAGGATTGAATTGATTGCTCTCTTCTTTAGACAGTCTTCAGTGTGAAGATAATTGCTGTTTCAAATAAGCAATTAAAATGGAATTCCCGTGTCTTTATGCATTTAAAGTTCTCTAATCTGTAGACCGTTAGACATATATCCAGGGTTTCTCACATAGCATAGCTTTAAAATTTTGTAAAATATAAAGAAAACTAAGTATAATAACAATGAAAGTACTAAAAGTAGAGTGAAGAAAAGGCCTCACAGGAAGGCAGATGTTGGGGCATCTCGTGCCGGCTTTATGCCTCTTCTGGTGAAATAGGGCAACTCAGTGGACCTTTCCATGCTCTAGTTGCCTCATTTGCCTGCCTCTTTGGAGTAGTGGTAGAGATGAAATTTTGTGTGTGTGTGTAGTTTGTATCGTATGCATAATATATGTGTGTGTGTGTGTGTGTGTATGTATGTGTGTCTATATGACCATTTTGATGACCAAAGCGACATTCAAGTGGCATGTTATTTCTTTTTCTCAAAATGTAGAAATACAATGTCTGAAAAGATTTTAAAATAACTTTTAATATTTTAAAATAAACTTTTAATAAACATCCTAACTGGACTTGTCACTCAACTATTCCCAGCCTCATTAAAAGGAGTATTCTGTAGCTTCCTCTTCATCACAAAAGGTTTTTTTTTCTATTATTATATGTGTAAATTTGAAAATAAAAGCATAGAGACTAGAAATAGACAGCAATAACCTTCTCTAAGGGATTGCATGTTTTATTAGCCCTGAGTAGCTTGCTCTTCATCATGAAAGATTTTTTTTTCTATTTGTTATTATATGTTTAAATTTGAAAATAAGAGAAGTAAAAGCATAGAGACAAGAAATAGACAGCAATAACCTTCTCTAAGAGATCGCATGTTTTATTAGCCCTGAGTAAAAGGCATCATTTGTGGATTGTATCCTCTTTATCACAAAGCTCTCACTTGGACTCATGCTCTGGAAATCAGATTTTGGTGGTAGGAATGGCCCCCACCAGATCCCATGCAGTATTCTACCTTGATGATATCACACAGAGTTGGAGCAGAAAGTGAGCTCTGATCCCTGCCGTGCCAATTTCAAATATTTTGCTATGCCTTGTATGTTCTGAGCTTCCCTGAATAACCAACCAACTATAAATATGCCACGAATTTGTCTGTACCATTATTAAACTGACTTGTTTCTTCCAAATCAATTGCTTTTTGAGACAAGAAGATTCTTATGTTTCTGTGCTTCATGTAGAGGATTTTTTCCCCTAAAAATTGCTTCCTTAAAACTGTACATTCATATTCACAATGTATCCTCGCCAAACAGTTCATTTTCACCATTACCTGTTAAGAATCTTTTATTACACAAGTTCTTCATTAAGCATGAACAAGAGTAAGGGAGGCACCAAAAAACCACTTTGTTTTTTCTTTCTATATCCAAACCATGATTATGAAGATTCCCATTGGAAGGGAATGCCAGAGGGTGTGCCTGGAATATTCTCAGCTGGAGTTCCTTATATTGGTTGAAAGGGCTTTGTGTTGTAATGTGTGCCCCTAATGTAATAGATGTTGAAACAATTCACATAATTGACATGGAGTAAAGTAAGTTGATTATGTCTTGCTTTATGCATTTGGACTATTACTGTACTTTTATTTTTCATGAGATTATGAGGAGATGGATAGTTCTGTTAAAAAGTGGGAAGACAGGACAGTTCCAGTGTAGTGGGAAATTCATTTTCATTTTTTTGCCACTGTCTTTGTAAATGAAATTCCAGACATATTATTCAGACTGCAATTGCTTGATTTTTTTTTTTTTTTTCACTTTGAAAATGAGTATCTTTGGATCGGGGATATCTTAGGGTCAGTGGGCGTAGCTGCCTAGAGCAATTTGCAGAGAAGACTTTTGAGGCCCCATCTGGGTTCCACAGAAAGGAGTGCTGTAACCACCTTTCCATATCTACCTGTGGTCAACTCTCAGTGTCTGTCATTGACATCAGGTTGTGATGCAGGGGTACATTGCTGACCCCTTTCCAGGTACTATAAGAGCTTTAGATCCTCTGGGAAAGCAGACATTCTCAAAAGTTATATTGATAGACTAGAACTCTGGGAAGCTATGTCATTGAGAATCTAGACACCCTTTCTTATGGGGAAGGCAGCATGGGCTTCTAATTAAAATGTCTACCAGCATAATGTGTAGAATTATGCCTAGACATAAATCTTCCCGGTTTTATTATCATTCACTGATTTCTGTAAAATTATTCTGATACTATTCTAATACCATAAAATTTGCCACACTTTAGTAAATGCATTTTGGGCAATCTTGCATGGTTTATATATGTAGAATTTTGTGTACATAATTGGGTCTAGTAGCTAGAAGAGGACTTCCTTCCCACCCCACTCCTTTTTTTTAAGTTGTCAGGATTATTTGCTTGAAATGAGTTAGTATTTGTTGAGTGCACGTGTACCAAGACTCTTGTTTCATCCTAATTCAAATCTTTGACGAAGCGTTCTCCACATTTCATAACTGAAGAACCTGAGGAAGCTCACAGAGTCTTCAAGACACAACTAGTAAGTGGTAGAGGAAGGGGATAAGTCTAGAACAGAAAGAGTATGAGAAATTAAGTTAATGTAAATTAATTCTGCTTTGCTTTTGAATGTAGATTAGTAGATGAGGCTTTGAAGAGGAATTAGACCCAGCATATGTCACAGTGCTTTGAAACTTACACGGCACCTTCCCCCATCCACCATGGCTGCTTTCTGCCTTCTTAGCTGTACACTATAATTGCCTTTTTATTTTTTTATTTTTGGTTTTTTGGCCACACCAAGTGGCTTGTGGGATCTTAGTTCCCTGACCAGGGATTGAACCTGGGCCCTCAGCAGTGAAAGTGCGGCGTCCTAACCACTGGATCGCCAGGGAATTCCCTATAATTGCCTTTTTAAAATGAAAATCTGATCATGGCACAATTTTGTTTTAAAACCCTCTGATGGCTTCTTTGATCCTCTTGGGATTAAGACTACTGTCCTTAACATGCTCCATGATTGTAAAGATTCCCATTGGAAGGGAATGCCAGGTATGAGAGTGTGTGCCTGGAACATTCTCAGCTGGAGTTCCTTATGTTTAAATTGGTTCTCACCCACGTCTCTGGTCCCATGTCTCGTACCCAGTTGACCAGCCCATTCTTTGTCCAGGGAATCAAGCTTCTTTCCCCCTCCGGTGCATTTCCTTCTGCCTGAGGCATCCTTACCATTCACTTCTCTTATCCTTCACTTTTCTTATCCGTCTCTGATTAAATATTAAATATTAATTCCTCAGAGAACCCTTTCCTGACAGTCTCAACTGTGTCCAGTCCCATGGCACTTTGTGCTTTTCTTTCAATGTACTTATCATAACTGAACTACGTAAAGGTACATGTTTGGGGGGGGTGTGTGTTTAATGTCTCATTAGATTGTGAGTTCCTTGAGGGCAGGAACCATGGCTCTATCCATTGCTATGTTCACAGTGCCTGGCACAGAATCTGCCATGTGGCTCACAGTAGAAATCTAACGTGGTATGAGATGCTGAGTGGAGTCTTTCCTGTTTTCTAAGAACGGGTGAGAAGAGTCCACAGCTAAAAAGGTGTTTAAAATCCCCACTCTTCTTTGATCAGAGAACTTCAGCTCTGTGGCCAGCATTTTCCTGCAAAGCTTCTTCAAAAGGTGCCATTCAGCAGAACCAACTCTCAGATGACCCTTATCGCTCACACCCATCCCCGTAAAAGAGGGCTGAGAGCGGGAGAGAACCTTCCTCAGAGAGCAGCGTTCCACTTGGAGCTCATCTTTTGTCTGGAACGTGGTGAGCTGCTAGCTATCCCAGTAGGAGCTCCCCACGACCAGACTCTGCAAAGCTAAGAGAAGGAATGGGGAGAGGGAGGAAAGGAGAGATGCTGAGTTGGGTGGGACAAGGATGTGAGTTTCTTGGACACTATGGTCAATGGAAGTGAATCTATAGAAGGTGGCTTGGGACTTAAGCCTTCTGGCTAGTGCCTCGCGGGAGCAGCTGCCACAACCCATGAGTGGATCCCAGGAGTGAGCCAGGGTATGGATGGTATCCCAAAAGACAAGCCTCTGGCCAGTGAGAAAACTCACCCCCACCAAGGTGGGATGGCTCACGTGGGAACCCTCTGTGGAACTGATGAAGAGGGGAGCCCCGTTTGATGCAGAGCTTTTTTTGAAAGACGTCATTTCAGCAGAACCAGCTCTCAGACTCACTGTCGGTGGTCATGAAAGGAACCAGCCAAGAAAGTAGTAAGCTCTGGGAGAAGAGGAGAGGCGGGGGTGAGGGAGAGACCACATCACTCCTCCACCCCAGCCCCTGGAGCCTCGGGCCTGGCCTCAGCTGGAGAGAAGTACAGAGCTTTGTAATGAAGATGGAATTAAAATCCTCATCAAAGTGAAACGCTTGGCAACTCGACTTGGTTAGAGGTCAATTTGAGGCCCTTACTACTCAAGAGGAAAGGGGAGCACAAAAGAAGCTACTGGACATAAAATAGTTTCATGTTTTACTCTTCACTGAGTTAAAAGTCAAAACAGTTAAAATTATTCGTTAAAAGGATGAAAGGACTACAAAATATCCCTTCAGGGGCTTCCTTGGTGGCGCAGTGGTTAAGAATCCGCCTGCCAACGCAGGGGACACGGGTTCGAGCCCTGGTCTGGGGAGATCCCGCATGCCGTGGAGCAGCTAAGCCTGTGCGCCACAACTATTGAGCCTGCGCTCTAGAGTCCACGAACCACCGCTACTGAGCTCACGTGCCACAACTACTGAAGCCCGCCTGCCTAGAGCCCGTGCTCTGCAACAAGAGAAGCCACCTCAATGAGAAGCCTGCTCACCGCAGCCAAGAGTAGCCCCCACTCGCCACAACTAGAGAAAGCGCGCGCACCGCAACAAAGACCCAATGCAGCCAAAAATAAATAAATTAATTTAAAAAATATATCCCTTCAGGTAAAAGTTTGCATGTCCGTGTATCTTTCCCTAGTTAAGTCCCCTCACCCGCTGCTTCTAACGTGTGAAGGAGTTGAAATACCAATTCAATCCTAACACTTCCAGCAGCCTGTTCCCTCCCACTACTGTCCCCTCTCCCTTGTCCAGAAAGCAGAAGGCAATTTAGTGAAAAAGTAGAAACCAGTAAGGACATTTCCCCGTAACCCAACTCCTGGCACATTTGCCTGAAGGCACCGTGCATGAGGCTAGATGGGAGTTATTCAGGGTTACCTGTAGGTAATCATCCAGTGGTTTGAATTCCACATCTTTGACCGTTCTTCTTTGTCACTAATAGACTCATTAAGAATATCTCAATGCAGAACCAGGAGGCTTAAAAAACAAACTTGTAGATGCACCTGGCTTTAACAATGTCAGTCCTAAGAACCTGCTGTATATAGCACAGGGAACTCTACTCAATACTCTGTAATGACCTATATGGGAAAAGAACCTTAAAAAACAAAAGATTCACTGATGACTGATTCACTTTGCTGTACACCTGAAACTAACACAACATTGTAAATCAACTATTTTCCCATAAAAATTAAAAACAAAACAAAACAATGTCAGTCCTTACTAGACACCAAATTGTGGATGACTGACAGGGACCTACTTCCTAGTCGTTAGCCCCATCAGTATACTATAGAGAATGGGAACCCAAGAGCTCATTTGGGTTCACGGCATTTTTCACACTGTGGGTTTGAAATCGATTAAATATGTCTTGACCAGCACTTAAAAAAATAAGACAAGACAGAAAATATCAGAGTGCACAGCATGTGGTAAGGTAATATTACTTCATGAAACTTTGCAGTTGCCCCCTTGTGTGTATGTGAGTGTGTACTGGGACACAAATGTTTTTTTTTTTTTTCACTTTGGGTTTCAGTTCAGTTCATAAGTTATTGATCTAGATGTTAGATTCTAGATCATCTCATTATGTATTGCAGATTTTGGAAACTAAAGCCCAGAACAGTGAAGACACTCGTACACGGTCGGTAGGAAGAGTAGGAACTCAGACCTGCATCTCAGTCTCTTAGTTAATGTTTCCCCTTCTTCTCACCAGCCCAGAGAGAATAGCAATAGTAATAGCTAATATTCAGCGAGTAATTATTATGTGCCAGCCGCTGCACTAAATACATCATCTTATTTCATAGGAAAAGGGGGTTGTTTGGCTTTGTGTTTTGTTTCAAGTAAATGTTAATGGCTGAACGGTGACTTAGTGCTATAAGCTGTGGCTAGAACAGATACAGAAGCTGTGAGTAAACATTTAAAGTTTTTATAGCAATTTGACAGAGTAATTTTATGTCTGTTGACTCTAGTAATAAAAACATTGGCTTGCATTTTATGTCTTTAATAAACACTTTTCTAGCAATTCATTTTCATTGTAGTTTATAAAAATATCGGTCCATGATGGACTAGAAATAAGAACAAACTAGTTCTTCTCCACAGATAGTTTGAGAAGCACTGACTTCGACCCAGCAAGGCTAACACCTTTGTCCCTGGAGGCCTCTGTAGTCCTTTTGAAGTGCCAGGTTGTCATAGATACCCCTGGAAGAGGCAGATTGCTTTATGCAAGCCCCCTAGCAGCAGAGAAGGGGTTACTGTGTTATCTAGAGCCAATGAGGGACAGCTGCCCTTGTCTTGGGAATGACTAGTGGAAAAGGCACTAACGCCAATAAATATTCCAAAGCTTTCATTTACTTCAGAACTCGAGGAAGTGGGACTGATGGGGATGCTTTCCCCCTCTGGGAAAGCAGAAAGAGCTCCTTCTTTGTAAAGTTGCCCCATGAGAAAAATTTCAACACAGAACAAATTAAATTCTCATTTTCCAAGACTCTCAGTCAGAGTGGTAAGTGCAGAGGGATGATGCTACAGAGGTCTTTGGAAAAATAGGGCTCCATTAAAGGGAGCCTGTGGATGTCCTTGACATGCAGGCTCTGTAGAGGGAAGCACACTTCATAAATCCTGCGGGACTGCTTTTTGGCTGAATCCTAAGATTTGTACGAAGAACTGTTTTGAGTGAATCATTGTGTCTTTGCATCTTCTGGAATTCTGAAGACTGCAGCCAAGGAGTTGTTAGCAAGGCTGAGCACTGGACTGAGCATTTAATCAGTTGAATGCTTCCTTATGTTTTTTTTCCTGGTTTGTTCTCATAACAAGTGACCTTCGTCCAACTCCTAGCAACACATGATTGTGGAATGTTCCCTCCTGAGGAATACTGCCTTGTTTTTTCATTCTGAACACACTGAAAATCTCTGAAAATTCAGATGACCTTGTTTGGACAATGATAATAATGTAAGCTAACTGTACCTGCTGTGTGCCCAGTATTTTACATATGTATTATATTTTACGTATGTATTTACTTAGTGTTTACATACTAAGTGTCCCAACAGCCCTGGTCAAATGGGGGCACAGGGGAACTAAGGCTTAGAAAAATTAGGTCACTTACCTGATGTAATTTGGTTCAGTCCTCAGCTTCTGCATTTCTATGTTTCCTGCAGACTCATATCAACATCCTTGCACAAGGGAGACAATGCCAGAACTCCAGAGTCATGACATTTTCATTGATTCCTTCTACCTGAAGACAGTATCAGGGCCCGCTTCCTTTTGGTTTTGATTTTGAATACACACCACCTATTGAATAATTCAGGAGTGGAATGATGCATATATAATTGTAGGTCCTGCAAACTCAGAAGTGCCCATGGTAATGATAGCTAGCATTGATTGAAGACGTTCTGCATAACCTGTCCATGCAGTAGTTTTTACCTGCATTCTCTTAATCTTTCCACACCACCTCCTTCTTATCCCTATTTCTGCTTTCTTTTTCTTTTTTTTTTGTTTGCGGTACGCGGGCCTCTCACTGTTGTGGCCTCTCCCATTGCGGAGCACAGGCTCCGGACGCGCAGGCTCAGCGGCCGTGGCTCACGGGCCCAGCCGCTCTGCGGCATGTGGGATCTTCCCGGACCGGGGCACGAACCCACGTTCCCCGCATCGGCAGGCGGACTCTCAACCACTGCACCACTAGGGAAGCCCCAAAATTTTTATTTAAAAAAAAAATTTTATTTTATATTGGAGTATAGTTGATTAATTTTTTTTTGTTTTAAATAACGTTTTTTTTCTTCCCCTGTGCCTCACTGCTTGCGGGATCTTAATTCCCTGACCAGGGATCAAACCCTGCATTGGAAGCACAGAGTCCTAACCACGGGACTGCCAGGGAAGTCTTTCTGCTTTATTTTCTTACAGCACTTTTACATAGTCTGTTCACACTAGCATACTTCAATTTACTTAACTGTATTTATTACTACCTCTCCCCCACTAGAATGTAAGCTCCATGAGGGCTGTGTGTCTTTTTAGCTCAATGATAGAAGTCCCCAGCAGGTAAAACCCGGTCTGGTACATAATAGGTGCTCAAATATTTGTTGAATGAATGAATGAACCGTCACTATAGGTAAATATCACTGTCATCACAAACTGAGGTTTGTGGTATTAAATAATGTGCTTAAATTGGAAGCAGTTACTCCTTTTTACTTCAAAATCAGTTTTGAAATGTTAGTGATAATAGCTTCCTTTCTCTGCTACATGGCTGGAATGAAAATCTTAAACACACAAAAGAAGAGGTTGCTTTGACACTTTAGATACACTCCTTAGAGCGGATAAGCAGCGTGTATTTGTTAAATACGTATATTGGGCCTCTCATCTGCAGTAGTAACGATAGCAAGTATTAAGGTAAATAAGGTATCTTTTCCTTCTATCCTGTTGTGGTGCCCCCAGGTTTTATAACAGAGTGGAGGACAAGCTTTGTATGAATGACTCGCTAACACAAGACAGCTTCTGTTGAAGCAGTCGCGGGCTTCTCATGAGATAGAATTTCAGAGCTGCGAAGGGCCTGAGAGCTGTCTAGGCCAGCCTCCCCACCTCTCCCCCCAGATGCCGGATTGTGGACTCAGGTCCTCCTTCACGGGACAGCCTGTTCCACTGATGTACAGAAGCATTGTTATTGGATGTCTGCATTGTCAGAAAATTCTTCCTACTGAGCTGAAATGTATCTTCAGTTAACTTCTCCCCATTGGTCTGTGTTCTGCTGTCCAGGGAATGACAGAATAAATGAAATCATCCTTTCACGGTCAGCCCTTCAGATATTGGTCTGTCTGTACTCCTCCTTGGGTTGCTCTTGTCCCAGTCCCTCAGACCTTCCGCCTGGCATCTTTCCAGCCACTTCCCCGTCCTGCTGGCTCCCGTTGGCATGCCCTCCAGCTTGTTCACGTACAGTTTGTGTCCTCCAGGTGTGCTGTCGGGGTGACATCCATTGTGTTTTGGCAGCTGCACCACCCTGTTGACTCCTTCACACCCACGAAATCCTTGAGTGTGAACTATTGTGGAACGCAAGGGGGAAGAAAGTATTGCACAGAGGGAACCAAGGATTACTGATGATTGTGAAAAGTAATGGTGATGTCCGTAGACACTCTGTCCTCCATTTCTTTGGGCACTGCTGCCACACCCAAGACAGTTATGATAAGAACAACTATTTATTGCATTTGGACTGTGCGTAAGACACTGTCCTAGCCACCTTACCTATACTTCCTATTTAACTTTCAAAGCAACCGCATTCATAGGTATTATGAAACTCTGTTACACTTGAGGAGACAGAGATTAGGAGAGATTAACTAACATGCTTAAGATCATGTATCTTGTAATTAGTAGAGCATGGATAGGAATCTGTTTGACTACAAAGAGGACAGCCTTAGCAATTCAAGGCTCCAAGTTTCATTCTCTCTGAAAAACATGCACAGGAAGGTATTTTAAAGGAGTTATGATATCTTCTTCCTGTCCTCTGAAGGAGGAAAGGATCCACGTTATTGTGTTTCTACCCTCTGCCTGCTGTTCCATATCTGTTTATCTCATTTAGTCCTCAGGACAATTCTATGAGGAGAGCACTGTTGTCATTAACCATTTGACAGGGGAGGAAACCGTGGCTCAGAGAGGATAAAGCTATGTCACTCACATAGCTCCCTGAGCCCAGAGCCTACATGCTTTCTGTCATACTATGCCATTTCTCAGAGAAGATTTTTAACTCAACCCTAACTGCCTCCCTCCCAGAGGGTCTCTGACCATGACGGTCTCCCCTCTCCTGTGCAGCATTACCAGACTTACTGACTTACCAGATTACCTAAGCGGAAACAAGAGAAAACCCTCACGAAATTAGATGAGCATTCACTCATTGGTAAAGGCTTCCTATATGCATATCTTTGAGCCAAGGATCAGCCTTAGAAGCAAAGTAAGGAGCCAGCTGAAGTTATTAGAGCTCAGCTCAGATGTGGCCCATCATGCTTCCTTCTCCAATTGAAGGACCCTATACATAAATCCATGGTGAGTGCAATGGCTGCTGTCAAGACCTGATCATTAGTGATGGTCACTTGAGGGCCATGGACCCGCCAGCTTTCAGACTGAATTAACTTACTTGCCAAATCACAGGTCCAGAAATCTAGAGACCACCAGTAAGAATCTTGACAAATCACATTACTAATCTTTGCATTTGCATGAAATGTAAGTGTTCACAAAATGCTTTTTACTTATATTATTCCATTTGTTCCTCCCACCAACCTGGTAACAGAGACCAGGCAGGGGTTCATCGGCAAATAGGGAATCAGAAACTCCGAGAGACTCAGAGACTGGCTCAGAGCCTCACAGTCTCTAGGGCAGAGCCCTGGACACAGTTCATTCAAGCTGTGAATCCTGCCCTTGCACTCCTGCCCCTTCTCCCTTTACTCCTCTCTCACACTGTGCCCCAAACTTCTTGTATATCTCTGCCCTTGCCACTGGCCCATTAACTAAGAACAGTCACCGGCTCAGAACGAACTTCACTAGACCAAGCAGGGACTGCTCTTTTCCAGGCTTCACATCCCATGCCATCTGGTCACCCTGACTTTCTACAGAACAGATGCGATGGTTTACAGGTTGTCATCAATCTTCGCCATCACTTGGGAAGTCCAGTTGAGTCTGCAGCTCTAAGCTGCCATACATGTTCTTTTTCCCCAGGCAAGTACCTGTGTATTAAGCTTAATGTCACGCTAGCCATTTGAAAATCTTAAAACTTTACTTGGTTTCTCTAGGGTGGACAGTAAACTGAGAAATTGCCCTGGAAGCCAAGGCTTTCCTGTGGATTGGCTCAGGGAAGATCATCTGACTTAAAGCTCACTCTGTGCTTGGCCAATGGGCAGAGGCTGCAATCTCCACAGCACCCAGCTCAGAGTTGAAGCCTGCTGACCCCCACCCCGTCCTATCTCTAATCTAGCCTCCCTTCTAAAATGTTGTCATTTCATATACGTTCTGTGATTAGAATCAGATTGTATGTAACCTTTTGGAAATGGCTTTTTTCTACTCAGCATCATTCCCTGGAGGTTCATCCAAGTCATGATATAGATTTTTGTTTTGGTTTATTATCTAAAGTCCATACATTAAATGAAAAAAATTTTAAGTTTAGGTTTAATTAATTTTTTAAAATTTTCACTTAGACTTAAAAAATATATATCTATTTTTTTATTTTATTTTATTTTTGGCTGTGTCAGGTCTTAGTTGCGGCACGCAGGATCTTTCGTTGTGGCGTCCGGGCTCCAGAGTGCGTGGGCTCTGCAGGCTCTGTATTTGCAGTACGTGGGCTCTCTAGTTGTGGCTTGCAAGCTCAGTAGTTGTGGTGCGCGGGCTTAGTTGCCCCGCAGCATGTGGAATCTTAGTTCCCCCACCAGGGATCAAACCCATGTCCCCTGCAATGGAAGGTGGATTCTTGACCACTGGGCCACCAGGGAAGTGCCTCACTTAGATTTTTGACGGGGGTGTGTGTGCGTGTGTTTTTAATTAACATCTGTAGCCGAAGTTACAGAAGCTAGCTGTGCTACTTCCTAGCCAGGAGCCCTTGTTGATAGCTTGACCTTTTTGAGACTTGGTGTCCTCACTTTTAGAATGAGTATAATAATTAGAACTTTATATTTGACTTTTTAAAGTTTCAAGGAGGAGAAGCATCCATATTCCCCTCACTAATGCAAGCTTATTGTAAAGATGCAGGACAACGTCTTCTTTAGCCACAGGGTAACTCAGTACTTCAAGTATTGGGATAAACAGCAGGCCTTGTGCATTGTTTATGTGTGACCCCCTGTCATTCATATTATCCAGGAGAAAAGATCTGAATGGGTTGGTTGGCTGATTCCAATATGGAGAACCTGTAATGGCCCACACCAAACCCCTTGAAGGTGTCCTCTCGAGGCCCTCTTGTCGATGTGCTAGCGGAATCTATTAACGTCTCTGTCTGGCCATCTGTCAGAACCAAGCAAAGATGCCTTGGGAGGTGATGCCCCTTTTGCAGGAGGTAGTCAGTCTGAGGCTGATGGCCACATATCAGGTATGGGACTCCCCAGAGAGTACAGCTGATCCCTGGCTTTAGTCCTTTGTACATGAAGGGCAGATATATTTCATTCAGAATAAAACACACGAAGTCCCCATTCAGTCAGTGTGTTTAGAAGGGTCTCTGCATGTGAAAGGTCCTTAAGGCTTAATGGACCCCCAACCAGGACAGCGTTTCACAAGATTTATAAGGAGCAGAATTCAACGGCCAAGAACACCTTTGGCCAACTATAAAGCCCTCTACAAATACTAGTGATCTCACAAAGTTGTCTGATTTAACATGAATTCAGTGTCATCTAAGTAGCATTTTGGTTATGTTCCACTAGGAAGGAAATTTCCGTGTGTGTGTGTGTGAGAGAGAGAGACAGAAACAGAGACAGAGACAGAGACAGAGAGACAGAGATTTTTAAAAATAAGTGACCCTGGTTTGTCATAGCTATTCAGGTTAAACAGGAAAATGAAAACACACACATACACAGACACACACACTCACACACACACATCTGCTTGTGTTTCTGAAAGGAGACAGCAGAGTTCAGTATAGAGCTGGAAACAAAGCCAGCTGGTTCCTCTGAAATGTCAGTGGGCAGGAACCTACAGACTCCCATGATAGCTTGCGGATTTCTTCTGATAACAGTTACAAAGTGGCCAGCAGGTAGGAACAAAGGTCAGTCTAGGCACATCCGGGATCCTGGGCTGTGATACAGTATCTAAAAACAAACATAAATCATTGAAAGCTTAGGAGTTTGGGCTCCTTCCTCAGACTCCACATTTGAGATGCAGAGAGGAACTAAACTACATCTTTGTATATTTAATCTAATAATTTTTTTTCCCTTTTCAACTTTCAAAATAACCCATGTCTTAGATCAGGCTGAGCCTGGGGAAATGAGAGTATCACCTGCCCTGGGTTGAGCCCATCCCACTTGAAGACTGTAAATAGCTTATTCCACTTGGCAGGGGTCCTCCTCACCTTGGTAATGAGTAATTCCTGCTGGCTGCTGCTGACCCCAGGCTGAAGCAAGGCCTTCAGAGCACAGAAGGAGATCTGTGTGCCCCTTTGCTTCTTGGCTTCTGAACAGCCCAGCCCTGCCTGGAATCGCTGGGCATTGACACTTTAGCGATGCCTGAGACCAGATTACAGATCTTCATTTTTCATGATGAATCCTACCGTTTTAATTTTGTGGATCTTGATAGGAATAGGAGCAGTAATGTATGTCTTTGCATATCCCTTCCCACCCTAGACCCCAAGTCCTGAGGGCCCCTTCACCACCTATGCTCCCTTTTATCCCAGTAATTGCCATATTTTCTTGTCTTTTATGATTTTTCTGTCAGGTTCACTAAAACGTGAGCACCTTCTGGGCAGGGACAATGTCTTTTTTTCTTGGTCTCTCCTGCCCCTAGCAAAATGCCTAGCACGTAATAGGTGCTCTATAAATGTTTATTGACTGAACATAGAAGAACCAGAATGCATCCGTAGGAAGGTGAGCGGGATCCATAGGAAGGGGGAGGCCCTGGAATCCAGGTCACACGAGGAGCTGGTGTGTGTGGTGTGTCAGGAGGCTGCAGTGGACAGGATAACGGACGCCCGAAGATGTCCACGTCTTCATCCCCTGAACCTGTGAATACGTTATGTTACGTGGCAAGGGAGAATTACAAATTGCAGGTGGGATTAAGGTTACTAACCTGCTGACCTGAACATCGGGAGATTATTGTGGATTATCCAAGTGCTCAATGTAATCACAGCGTTCTTTTTTTTTTTTTTTCGGTACGCAGGCCTCTCACTGCTGTGGCCTCTCCCATTGCGGAGCAAGGCTCTGGACGCGCAGGCTCAGCAGCCATGGCTCACGGGCCCAGCTGCTCCATGGCATGTGGGATCTTCCCGGACCGGGGCACGAACCCGCATCCCCTGCATTGGCAGGCGGACTCTCAACCACTGCGCGACCAAGGAAGCCCAATCACAGGGTTCTTATAAGAGGGAGGCAGAAGGGTCATGGTCAGAGCAGGGGACATGATGACAGAAGCAGAGATTGGAGTGACATGGCCACAAGCCAAGGAACACAGGCAGCCTGTAGAAGATGGACAGGCGCAAGGAACAGATTCTCCCCTAGAGCCTCCGGAAGAAACACATCTCTGCCGACACCTTCACCTTAGCCCTGTGAGGCCCATTTCCGACTTCTGACCCCCAGAACTACAGGATAATACATTTATATTGTTTTAAGCCCACTAAGTTTGTGATAATGTGTTACAGCAGCAGTTGGAAACTAATACAGAGGCTAATCGTAGTGGAAAGAACCTAACAGAGGGCATGAACCTGGAAAAGGAAATGGCCATGTGGGAATAGCTCAGTTAACACCCAAAGAGACCTTCCCGGCTGAATCACCAGAGATCAAAATTAGTTGACAGTACAATCGGAATCGGTACTAGCTCAATGTGTGCCACCTCTAGCCGCCTAGGTAGTGAGTGTCTCTAATAACTCGGGAGAAGCCCTAGTACAGCTACTGTAAAAGAGTCTGTCAGACCTGGGTGTGAGTTCTTTGCCACCTGTAACTGTATGGTCTTCAGCAAGTTACGTAACCTCTCTAAGCCATAGTCGTCTTATCTGCAAACTGGGGACAAATCTGTGTCTTAATTAGCAGGGTTGATGTGAGGATTACATAAGATAACACGTGTAATGTCCTTAACATAATGCCAGTCACATGGTAAACACTAACTGCTTTCGATCGCTGCAAATATACATACAATCTTGTTTATAACAGCAGTCGTTGAGGTATCATTGTACTCCTCACTGACTAGGTCATGTGTAGAGTCTGTGGTGAGTTCTGGGAACAGAAATTTGAGAAGAACAACCAGGATGGTTAAAAGACCCTAAATCAGGTTCTCTAAAAAGAATGGCCAAATGAATGGAGAGGTTTGACATGAAGCTTTTTGAAATATTTTCAGCACTGGTTACATGATTTGTGGGATCCAATACAAAATGAAAGAGTGGGGTTCCCTCATTCAAAAAATTATTAAGAATTTCAAGGGGCTTCCCTGGTGGCGCAGTGGTTGAGAGTCCGCCTGCCGATGCAGGGGACACGGGTTTGTGCCCCAGTCCGGGAAGATCCCAAATGCCGTGGAGGAGCTGGGCCCGTGAGCCATGGCCGCTGAGCCTGCGTGTCCGGAGCCTGTGCTCCGCAACGGGAGAGGCCACAACAGCGAGAGGCCCGTGTACCCAAAAATAAAAAAAAAAAAAGAATGAATTCTGGGGTCCAGACAATTGTGGAGGGCTCAGGCAAATATAGGAGCAATACTGGCTAAAATAGGAAGCAAAGTCTGCTTCCTAAGATTTGTTTAGATCCCAGGGAGGTCTTCACTTTTGCCTACACTCAGATTTACCATGAACATTCCAAAGAAAACAGACATTTGGATTTGCCCTCCTATTATGTGCGTGTGGATGGGTGCACATATGTATAATGTGTTCATGAGCGAGGGTCTTGTCAGACCAAGTGGTTAGGTACATTGTCCGTGTTTTTGCTTTTTTAGTTTTTGTCTCATTTGTTCAAGATTTTTGAACCTCTTTTTTTAAATTGAAGTATAGTTGATTTACAATGTTGTGTTAACCTCTGCTGTGCAGCAAAGTGATTCAGTTATACATATATATACATTCTTTTAAAAATTCTTTTCTATTACAGTTTATCACAGGATTTTTTTTAACATCTTTATTGGAGTATAATTGCTTTACAATATTGTGTTAGTTTCTGCTGTATAACAAAGTGAATCAGCTATACATATACATATATCCCCATACCCCCTCCCTCTTGCGTCTCCCACCCTCCCACCCTCCCTATCCCACCCCTCTAGGTGGTCACAAAGCACCAAGCTGATCTCCCTGTGCTATGCGGCTGCTTCCCACTAGCTATCTATTTTACATTTGGTAGTATATATACGTCCATGCCACTCTCTTACTTCATCCCAGATTACCCTTCCCCATCCCCGTGTCCTCAAGTCCATTCTCTACGTCTGTGTCTTTATTCCTGTCCTGCCCCTAGGTTCTTCAGAACCTTTTTTTTTTTTTGATTCCATACATATGTGTTAGCATATGGTATTTTTTTTTCTCTTTCTGACTTACTTCACTCTGTATGACAGTCTCTAGGTCCATCCACCTCGCTACAACTAACTCAATTTCATTCCTTTTTATGGCTGAGTAATATTCCATTGTATATATGTGCCACATCTTCTTTATCCATTCATCTGTCAATGGACACTTAGGTTGCTTCCATGTCCTGGCTACTGTAAATAGAGCTGCAATGAACATTGTATCACAGGATATTGAATATAGTTCCCTGTGCTATACCATAGGACCTCATTGTTTATCCATCCTATATGTAATGGTTTGCATCTGCTAACCCCACACTCCCAATCCATCCCTCCACCAAGATTTTTGAATCTCTTATGTTTTCTAGAGCTGCTCCTGTTTCTCCATTCTCTTTGACATTGAAGTATTTGAAAGTTATCTTTTCCCATCAGAAGCATGCTGACTCTATGCCGGTTAGGACAAGGGGTTATCCCTTTTATGCAGCATCTTACCCACAGTGTTCACCAAGATAGTCTGCCTAACAGCTTTAAATGCGGGGCGTTGAATAGTCAATGTAATCAAACCACCTATTTTTTCCAAACTAGCTTGAGAGGTTTTTTCCATTTATTTTGACTCCATGGGCGTCTGATATGCTGAGATATGACACAGCTTTGGGTATGGCATCACCTGTTCTAGAAACCAAGGCAAGAAGGTCTGCTGGGGAACTGGAAGTCAGTCTCTAGTTTGGCTGTTTTCCCATGACCGCCTTGCTGGGTTTTCCATTTGCAATTGGCCCCCACTCCCTTCTAGGGCTCTACTCTTCATCCTTCTGTTCACATGTGTGTGCTTTTTTCCTGGGACACTGGCAATAATGTTCCACCTGGAGAGAAGCTTGTGTGTTCCACAGTGCTCCAAGAAGGAATTCTCAAGTATTTGTCAGTGAGAGGGAACAGAGGCTGCTATGAGAGTGATTGTACTTTTAGAGCAATTGTCTACTGCAGTGATTATTTTGGGGAGAAAAAAAAGAAGTGATAGACTTGACCCCCATCAGACAGAACTAGAACTAAGGGGAAGAAACTTCAGACATAACATAAGGGAGAACTTTGTAATCAGCCAACTGAAGAGAGGAGAAACTTTGGCACTTCTGTCCCCAGAGGTGTTCAGGCAGAAGGTGGGCAGCCACTGTACTGGAGGACAGAGGACTCCTCAGCACTAAAGGCATTCAGAATCTGAAGAAATGAAAAATTATACTAAATGACTGCTAAAATTATTTCTAGTTCTCATACCTGATAATTCTATCAAATATTTTAAGAAAGGGGATTTTAAGAGCCCTCAAGCTTTTCTCAAAAATTTAATGCTGTTTTTGAACAATATAGAACACACATACACACTCACACACACATACCATTCATTCCTGCATTCACAGCGTTTCATATATTTTCCCTATTGTAATTATTCCCCTTTTTTCTGTTTATGCACTTTCATGATTACATATTTCATTGAATGGACATAGTATAATTTATTATTCCCTAGTTATTGGGTGGCTCCATTCTTCCAATGTTTAATTATTATAAAGAGCTATGCTCTAGATATTTTTGCATATGCAACTTCTCTTCCCTCTTGAAATACTTTATTAGAATAATTCGAGCTCATTAGGTTGCAAATTATACAGCTCATTGGAGCAGCCTAAGTAGAAGAGGTTTGTGGATAAGCATATAGAACAATCACAAAGATACAAAGTTCGGCTTTCCTGGTGGCGCAGTGGTTGAGAGTCCGCCTGCCGATGCAGGGGACACGGGTTCGTGCCCCGGTCCGGGAGGATCCCACATGCCGCTGGAGCGGCTGGGCCCGTGAGCCATGGCCGCTGAGCCTGCGCGTCCGGAGCCTGTGCTCCGCAACGGAAGAGGCCACAACAGTGAGGCCCGCGTACCGCAAAAAAAAAAAAAAGACACAAAGTGCAAGACACACGTAGGAACTGGAAAGGTCTTCAACACACCCCATCTCCCCTCCCTGGGCTCTTGTTTTCTTTAGACTGCCTTTCTTCTTTGCCTGCTCTTAGTTTCCCGTTCCCTTATAACTTTGGGTCACGTGAGGCTTTGACTTGCCTTGGAGCCAGAGACCTCAGGTTTTTATCAAGAGTCTAGAGCCAAGCACTCTCTGACCAGAATTTCAGTATCTCTTATACCAGATTCCTGAGTAAGAGTCTGATAAGCCAAGCTCCTGAGACTTTGTGACCTGAGCTCTCCTCTGACTGGTGGAGGGGGAAGGGATTGGTAGTGGGGACAGGGCTCTGGAGTCTGTCCAGATTCGAACAGAGCTCTACCACTTACTAGCCGTGTAACCTTGTGGTAGTTACTTAGCTTTTCTGTGTCTCTGTTTGTTCCTCTGTAAAATGAGGGTACACTGGCACCTACTGCAAGAGGTTATTGCGAGGATGAAATAAAATAATCCTTGTTAATGATTATAAGAAAGGCACTAAGTCCTCAATATGTGTTCTTAGTTGTTTTTTTTTAAATTTGTTTTGTGGAAAAATATACATAACATAAAATTTACCATTTTAACCATTTTAAAGTGTACAGTTCAATTCAGTGGCATTAAGTAAGTACACCTTTTTTGTGTGTGTTTTTTTTTTTTCTGGCCACACCACACGGCTTGTGGGATCTTAGTTCCCCGACCAGGGATCTAATGGCGGTCACAGCAGTGAAAGCGCGGATCCCTAACCACTGGACTGCCAGGGAATTCCCAGGTACATACACATGTTGTACAACCACTACCATTGTCCATCCCTAGAAGTTATTCATCATTCTAAACTGTAGCTCTTGTTTTTAAATAATCATTGTTATGATTATTCAGATATGACTGCTTGGGTCCACCTTTTGGAAGGGTGTGATGGGGATGTTCCCCGAAGACAGGAACATAGTGGGTAGGCACCCTCAGTGTCTACTGAAAATATTACACTCTTACAATTCTTTAAGCCTTACAGATCACTTTTACACATTATTTTATGAAATCCTCCCAAGGAAGGACTTCTTAAAGTAGAAAGGGGTTATAATCCTTATGTTACACGAGACCCACCTGAGGTTTAGGAAATCTGAGTTCCCCAACTTCTCCAGTCTTCTTACTTGTACAGTCAGGACTCAAGGTCAAGTCTTCTCATCCAAGTTCGCGCCTTCTCCATGACATCTCAGAGACGTGATTACTCAGCCAAGCTTTATACCGTTTGTTTGTAGTTCCTATTACATACGCTATTTCAGCTTATGAGAAGGAAGAGAAGAATTTCAGATTGGAACTTGTGGGTGGGTTTTATCTGGGAGGTACAGGCCTTCAAGAGGTCTGTTGGCTGGTTTAGTTGACCAGTTTTCATCCTAACATATAGGAAAAACAATAATTAACTTTATTGTATAATGTGGTGACTCTGTGAAAGCCAAAGAGTGGAGGGATTGCTTAATGGATCTCTTAATTTTTACTTTGGGAAAGTCCTGAAATATTTGCTGGAAACCAATGGCATTACTGAGTGTTTTAAAGAGAGAAAGTAAAAAAGGCACCATTAGAATCAAAATGGGTGAGTGTCTGCTGGTGTCTTATGGTTTATACAGAGAAACATACTGTGTATGATTGGCTTGATTAAATTGAAAAGATTAAAGTGAAAAACACCTTTGCCAAGTACCAAAAATCTTATAAAAAGTCTTCATTTTATACAAAAACCACAGGAAGGAAGCTTGTGTGGACTCAAGCTACCTCACAGCACCTTTCTAGCAACTAGATTAATGTTTGCTGTTAGGCAGTGTTTCCATTAAATTAATGACCACTTTTTTGGGTTAGATTCTTGCCTTCCATTTGGCACTTAGGCTCATTTCCTGTCACTTGTTCTAAAAGAAAATCACTCAGGATAACTGAGCACCTTAGTGTGATGAGCTTTCATTATGTCTGTTTTGATTATTCTTTTTGTATGAAACTTACGGATTCTCCTGTGCCCTTTCATAGCAAGTCACATATCTTCTCTTTGACTTTCAGCCTGATCCCACCCCATCTATGCCACCCTGATCTCACCCTATCTATGCTGCTCTATTTTCCTTAACTCTACGGTACCAGTTATATGATTTCCTTGTAACTCTCAAATATGTTATATTCAGCCAGTCTCTGTGTCTTTACCCATGCCTTTCCTGTACCCATGTGTAATACCTTTCCCCTTTATCCATCCTGAACATTTCAGTCGTTCACTGGCAACAAAACCCAACTTATTCTCTAAGCCTTTCTTTTCATTTTTTATTTATTTATTTTTGGCTGCATTGGGTCTTCGTTGCTGTGAGTGGGCTTTTTCTTGTTGCGGCGAGAGGGGGCTGCTCTTCGTTGTGGTGCACGGGCTTCTCATTGTGGTGGCTTCTGTTGTTGTGGAGCATGGACTCTATGCACATGGGCTTCAGTAGTTGTGGCACACGGGTCAGTAGTTGTGGCTCACGGGCTCTAGAGCACAGGTTCAGTAGTTGTGGCGCACGGGCTTAGTTGCTCTGCGGCATGTGGGATCTTCCCGGACCAGGGCTCAAAGCCGTGTGCCCTGCACTGGCAGGCGGATTCTTAACCACTGCGCCACCAGGGAAACCCTCTACGCCTTTCTTGATCATTTTAACCCATATAGATTTCATCCTGCTGTGAGTTTGTATAGCTTATAAATTACTACCATCATTTATTGAGCACCTATTAAGGGCCAGTCCCATTATCTCTACTCCTCATTACAACTACACAAGGTAATCATTGTCATCCTCATTTTATAAAAGAGGAAAACAAGGTTTCAGAAAGATTAGGTGATTTGCCCAGAGTCAAACACCCTAAAATGCTAAGCTGAGGTTAGAACTGCAAGGATAACTGATTCTAAAGCTCTCTCTCTTTCTACCTATGCTGTCTCCTAACTACCTACCACCCAGCTACATGTGTTCTCTAAGTGTTTTATGTGTGCTAGTTTTTTTCTCCTGAACTGGCTCTTAAAATCAGGGACTGTATAATTTAAAAATTGTATTCAGCTGCTGGTTGCAGAGATCCTTTACTATGGCTTCAATAAGATAGAAGTTGATTTTTCTCTCACTTCAAAGGAGTCCAGAGAAAGCTGGCCAGGACTGATAATGTGGACCCTAAGAGAACATCATGGTCCAAGCCTCTTCTAGCTCTTCCCTCTGCCATACCCAGGGTGTGAGCCTTATCCTTGTGTTTACAGGATGGCTTCTGGAGGTCCAGCCATCATTTTTGTGTTCCAGGCAAGATGGAAGAAAGGATGAAGGGAAAAGAGTAGCCCTCCCAGTTGAATTTTAAAGACCTTTTCCGGAAGCCTCACCTTGCAACTTCTGTTTATATCTCATTGGGCACCACATCTGCAAAGAAATGCAGGGGAAATATTTTTTAGCTGAGTACACTGATGCACTGAACAATGACGGTAGTCTGTTTCCGAGAAAGATACAGATGTTGAACAGGTAACTAGTTTCTGCCACAGAGACCCATGTCACGATCTTCTTTTATATTTGCATAGCACCTAGAAGGCGTTCAATAAACACTGGTGGACAGTCTAATGTAGAGAAATAGAGAGTGGAAAAAGGTAATTTAGAAAACTCATAAATGAAGAAACTGAAGAGGCAGGTAGCCACATGCGATTTCTAAGTATTTTTATAAAAAAAAAAAAATACACACTGTCTTCTCCCTAAACAACCCTGCTGTTATTCAGGCTTCCTGTATGGAATGAATGCTTAAAAAATTAACATCAAGATTAAGAAAATGAGGCCAAGTCATTTGAAATTATTTTGACTAGATTCATGGTTGTTTCTTTCAGCCTTCATTCTTTGCATACATTTTATTTCCATTAACAAAATTGGAATCATAAAATGTTCTGTTTTGCAGAAGGACTCATTGCAAACCATCACTTCTGACAAAATGACCAGTACTCAGGAATAGCTGATGAGCACTTAGAGAAAAAGAGTAGATCACATTTCCAATAGAAATTAGTGCTATGCATTTCTGCAGCTCTTCTGAGTTTCTTATTTTGACTTGCAAAATAATTCGAACGCTTTTAAGAAATATCTATGGTAATTACCTGAAGTGTTTCACCAGCCCCCAGATTAACATCCAGAGAGGGTCTTTGTTTGAGATTAAAAGCACATTTTGTAATTTTTAATTTTGTTGTATTTTCAAATTTAGAAGAACGAATAACACATGGAACATCTGTATGCCCTATACACAGCATTACCAATTGTTTACAGTTTAGCCCATTTGCTTTATCATTCTCTCTCTCTCTCTCCCCACCCCCCCTCTCTTTTTCTATAGTATGTAGGTATGACTTTTTTTCTGAAACTTTGAGAGTAAATTGGCGATATCATATGTTAGGAGACCTCTAAACACTGCAGAATACTTGCTGAGAAAAAGATATTCTCTTACATAACCACAGTATGATCAAAACAAGAAGTTAACATTGATACAACACTGTTATCTAATACATGGTCCTTAGGCAAATTCCATTAATTGCCGCAGTAATGTCCTTTATAGCCGTTTTATTTTCCCAGGGCAGCATCCAGTCTTAGGTCGTGTGTCGCATTTGGTTGTCATGTCTCTTTCATCTGGAACAGTTCCTCAGCCTTCCTTTAATGTTCTCTAACTTGACGTTTTTAAAGAATATGGGATAGTTATTGGGTAGAATGTCCTTCAGCTTGGGTTTGTCTAACTTGCCTCATGATTACATTCAGGTTGTACCTTGTTGGCGGGAATTCCACAGAAGTGGTACTTGGTCCTTCTTAGAGCGTTAGATGAGAAGGCACACGATACTGGTTTGTCTTAATAATACCACTGAAATTGACTTGGATGGCTGGTTCAAGTAGTGTCTGCCAGATTTCTCCACTGTAAAGATACTATTTTTCTTTTGTAATGAATAAATGATTTATAGGAGGTTTTTGGGAACTATGTAAATATTCTGTTCCTTAGCCAATATTCATCCACGAGTTATAGCTTCCACTGATGACTTGCAAATTCCATCATTCCTTCTATTTTCATTAGTTGTCATTTTACTGTGAAAACAGGTTTCTCTCCTAAGAGAGAGTTTCGGATGCTGTGTGGCTATATGTTTCTTTTTTTTCCCTTAAGCCATTTTCTTTTTATTTCTTCCATTTTTTATTTTACAGCACTGTGTACGTTTAAGGTGTATAGCATGGCGATTTTACTTACACACATCATGAAATGATTACCACAGTAACTTTAGTGAACCTCCATCATCTCCTATAGATACAAAATTAAAGAAAGAGAAAAACAATTTTTTATCTTTGTGATGAGGAAAAGGAAACATTTTTTCCTTTGTGACGAGTCGTTTACTCTCTTAACAACTTTCATTTATAGTGTACAGCAGTGTTCATTTTATTTATCATGTTGTACATGACACCCCTACTACGTATTTATGTTATAACTGGAAGTTTGTACTTTTTGACTACTTTCATCCAATTCCTCGTCCCCCCACCCTCCCACCTCTGGTAACCACAAATCTGATCTCTTCTTCTATGAGTTTTTGGTCTGTTTGTTTTTGAAGTATAATCAACCTACAGCACTCTGTTAGTTCCCGGTACACAACATAGTGATTTGATATTTCTATACATTTCAAAATGATCGCCATGATAAATCTAGTTTTCATCCATCACCATACAATGATATTACGTAATTATTGACTATATTCCCCATACTGTACATTTCATACCCGTGACTCATTTATTTTATAACTGGAAATTTGTACCTCTTAATCTCCCTCACCTATATCTCTCCTCCTACCACCCCTCTGGCAACCACATGTTTGTTCTCTGTATCTAAGAATCTGTTTCTGTTGTGTTATGTTTGTTCATTTGTTTTGTTTTTTAGATTCTGCATGTAAGTGAAATCATACAGTGATTGTCTTTCTCTGTCTGACTTATTTCACTTAGCATAATGCCCTCTAGGTCCATCCATGTTGCAAATGGCAAGATTTCATTCTTTTTTATCATTAAATAATATTCCGTTGCACATGTATGCCACATCTTCTTTATCCATTCATCTATTGATGGGCACTCAGGTTGTTTCCATATCTTAGCTATTGTAAATAATGCTGTAATGAACATAGGGGTGCATACAGCTTTTCAAATTAGTGTTTTCATTTTCTTTGCATAAATACCCAGGAGTGGGATTGCTGGATCATATGGTAGTTTTAGTGGCTGTATGTTTCTGAGACTTTGTCTTAGTCTGGTAGGGTTGCTATAACAAGATACATAGACTGGGTGGCTTAAACAACGAAAATTTATTTCTCACAGTTTTGAAGGTTGAGAAGTCTAAGATCAAGGTGCCAGCCAATTCGGTTACTGATGAGAGCTCATCTTCTGGCTTGCAGACAGCCACCTTCTCACTGTAGCCTCACACGGTGGAGAGAGTATACTGATGACTCTCCCTCTTTTTATAAGGGCATTAATCCCAACATGGGGTCTCCACCTTCATGATTTCATCTAAAACTAATTACCTTCCAAAGGCCCTAACTCCTAATGCCATCACATTGAGGGATTAGGGCTTCAACAGATAAATTTAGGGGGAACACAAACATTCAGTCCATAACAGACTTTATAAAGAAAAAAAATACCCCCCATTGTAAGAAGATGGTGTCTCCCTTGGGCTGGGTAACTGTGATAGTGAGCGTTGCAGCCCATGCATAGTAAAAGTGATTCCTTACTCTGTCCTATGTAACCGGGGTCCCAACCCCCAGATCACACAGCAAGAGGTGAGCAGTGGGTGAGCGAGTGAGCGAAGCTTCATCTGCCGCTCCCCATCGCTCCCCATCGCTTGCATTACCGCCTGAACCATCCCCCCGCCCCGTCCATGGAAAAATTGTTTTCCACGAAACCGGCCCGTGGTGCCAAAAAGGTTGGGGGCCGCTGCTCTATAATATAACCCTTTTATTCTATTCTCATTTTTATTATCAAGTGCTTCGGGAATTTGGCCGCTCTCCTCTTGTTTTAGCACAAAAGTCTGTTTCTTATGTGCTGCTATCAGACAAATCTGGATTTAAATTCCATACTTCCAGTTGTGTATGTGACATTGAGAACCTTCTTTGGACTTCAGTCTCTTTGCCTGTAAAATAGGGATGACAAGACCTATTTCAACGTGTTGTTGGGGGTGGGAGGCGTAATGAGATAATGTATGTGAAAGCTTGTAACATGGTATCTGATATAAGAAAGTAGTTAATAAATACATTTCCTGTCTTTAATTTAAAATTCCAATTTTTAGTGACCTGGTTTTGCAGGTTTCTTCACTTGCAAGAGGTTATATGCTTGACTTGCATAGAGAAGTTAGATGATCTTCTTAGATGTGAAGTCTGCATCAGAAAGAGAAAGGTTTAGTGGTATCTACCAACTTTTAGATGATTCATGTGGTTATATCAGTTTTATTCCTTCCTTTTTTCCTATCTTTCTCTTTCTTTCCTTTCATTTGACATGTATTTAATGGCATTTGCTATGTGCAGTCACTACTGTAGGCACTAGGGACAGCAGCAAACATTTCCTGACCTGTCATCAGTTATATTCTAATCAAAGAAGACGGAGGATAAATATAGAAAACCACATTTTCAGTTATGCATGGTAAGTGCTTTGGAAAAAAAATAAAGCCAGGAAGGGGAATAAGGATTGTGAGGGGGTTGCTATTTTATTAGATGATCAGAGAAGAACTCACTGATAAGGGGACATGTGAGCAGAGACATGAAGGAGATGAGAGAGCCAGTCATTAGAGTGACTGAGGCAGAAACCTTCCAGGCAGAGGAAATCTTTCAAAGAGAAGACATCTAAGGAAGAGAATGACTTACTGAGAGTTGATCCAAGGGAGTCATGAAAGAAGCCAAAGCAGTTCTGTGGAGCACAGCAACACGCCAGCTCCCTTCTGTGGGTGTGCATATTGGCAAAAGCAGAATGGCCAGATGGAGGTCAGGGCTTGTGGCAGCTGTAGGGGCTGCAATTCAGCCCCGTCTTCAAGAAAGAATGTGCTTTCTTCCTGCAAGCTGCAAGGAGCGGCCTAATAATAATAATAATAACAATAATATTTTATCCCGTAGCCACACCTACTGGCTTAGTTGCTATGATAAAATCATGTCAACTTTCAGTCAGACCATGGTTGGGGAGCACTGTAATGGGCATTTGCTAGTTTTTGACATCTCAGCATCCATTTTCCTCTTCTTTTGGTAAACATATTCTAATTTCTCTCTGGTGGACTCCCCCTCCCCTACTTGCAGTCCATGAGCTTTGGGTCGGCTCTAACTCTGGCTACAGGAATGGAACCTATGACTCCTCTTAAAACTATGAGTGTACCTATTCCCCTGGCCACTGCAACTGGGATTCATCTGCAGTCAGTCAGGACCAACTAGTCTTTTGCCAAAGCTGCTGGGAGAAAAGCAAGTGCTCACTTCCAGTTCACCTGAACCTGGGGGAATGTTGCCTGGAGCTGCTGGAGCCATATTGGTGCTATCACTGAAAAGTCTGTCCAGGACTGTGTTACACAGCAAAAGCAGAGCCAGGAGATGAATAGGGAGAAATGGGATCCTGTTGTCATTTTTACCCCACTGGATCAGGACATTCTTAAAGCCAAAACTATCCCAAGAACTTTCAGTTCTGTGATACAACAAATTCCAGTTATACTTAAGCTGGTATAGGCTGTATTTTCTGTTTCCATTAAAAGAGGTTTCCCTGGTGAAACAGACTTCCTCATTTCATTCAATTCAACCACTGTTAAAAGTCAATTAGGACTCAATAAAAATACAAATAGCCCAATTAAAAATGGGCAACAGATTTGAATAGATGGTACAGACTAAATATTTGTATCCCCTTAAAATTCATTATGTTGAAATCTACTCCTCTATTGCGATGGTATTAGGTGGGGTCTTTGGGAGGTGATTAGGTCATAAGAGCAGAGCCCTCATGACTGGGATTAGTGCCCTTGTAGAAAAGACCTCAGAGAGCTCCCCTACCCCTTCTGCCACGTAAGAACACATGAAACGACTGCCTTCTCTGAACCAGGAAGCATGCTCTCACCAGACACCGAATCTGCCAGTGCCTTGATCTTGAATTTCCCAGTTTCCTGAATTATGAGAAAGAAATTTCTGTTGTTTATAAACTACGCAGTCTGTGGTGTTCTGTTATAGTAGTCTGAATTGACTAAGGCAATAGATATTTCTCCAAAGTAGACATACAAATGGCTAATAAGCTCTTGAAAAGATGCTCAACATCATTAGTCATTAGGGAAATGCAAACCAAAGCCACAATGAGTTACAATTTCATATCTCCTAGGATGGCTTCAATCAAAAATACAGACAGGGACTTCCCTGGTGGTCCAGTGGTTAAGACTCTGCACTCCCAATGCAAGGGGCCTGGGTTTGATCCCTGATCAGGGAACTAGATCCTGCATGCTGCAACTAAAGATCCCACATGCTGCAACGAAAGATCCTGCATGACACAACAAAGATCCTGCACGCGGCAATGAAGATCTTGCATGCTGCAGCTAAGACCCAATGCAGCCAAATAAATAAATGTTTTTTTAAAAATACAGACAATAACAAGGTTTGACAAAGATATGGAGAAGTTGAAACCTGTGTACATTTGGGAATGTAAAATGATGCAGCTGCTTTGGAAAACGGTCTGGCAGTTTCTCAAATAATTAAAGTTACCATGTGACCAGCAATTTGGCTCTTCAGTATATACCCCAGAGAAGTGAAAGATATGTCTACAAAAAGCCTTCTATGAAAATGTTCATAGCAGTTGTATTTATGATAGCTTAAAAAATGGAAAACAACTCAAATATCCATCAACAGGAAATGGATAAACACATTGTGACATAATCATACAAATGAATACTACTCAGGAATGAGCTAGTGATACATACAAAAACATGAATGAATCTAGAAACACGCTGAATGAAAGAAACCAGACCTAAAATAATATAGTGCATGGTATGACTCCATTTATATGAAATCCAAGAACAGGCAAAACTAATCTCTGGTGATAGAAATCAGAAAGTGAGAAGGAAAGGTATTTAATTAGAAAGGAAGTTTAAAAAAAATGCTATCATAAAGGAAAAAAAAGAAGAAAGGAACAAAAGGGTATGGAAACTTTCTGGAACTTCAGGTGCTAATTACATGGGTGTGTACGATTGTAAAACCTATTGAACTGAACCTTAAGATCTGTGCACTTCACTTTTATTTTTATTATTTTTTTTAGATCTGTGCATATATTTTAAACATAACTCAGAAAGCTGCCCAAAACATTATAAAACATTGTAACATTATAAAGCATTATAACATTATTTGTTATAGCAGCCTATGCAGACTAATATGTCCTCTTTCAAATGGTAGAGGACATAATCAGGAAGTAGGAATACAAAGATAAACAGGGCACATTCCCCGCCCTGTGCCAAAATCTCAATCCCTGATTGCAATGTCACTACTTCTCCCAGGAATCTGTCATCACAACCAATCTCTGCTCCACTCTACTATGGAAACCTATGATGGTAGTGGCTCTAACCCAGGGAAATTTCTACTTTTAATGCCTGGCCAATGTGGATTAAGAGAACAGATAATCACTCCTTTAAACCCTTTTACCACTAAGGTAAAATGTGGAATAGCAAATTCAGTGTGGCTAGAGCAAAAGGTATACAGAGAAAAGTAGAGTCACAGAAGCACATAACACATAAATACAGAGTGTATGTAGTATCAGAGTTTCGTGGGACAGTGTGATTAGGGGAAAATATCTAAAATGGCTCTTTGGAGAAAGGCAATAATGAAAAAAGGTTTGAAAAACACTGATATAGACAGTACTTAAGGCAAGGAAAGTGGATGTGATCACCAAGAGAATGAGGGTAGACATCCTGGTCTTCAATGTATAGAGTCAGAGAGTTAATGAGATAGCAGCAAAGAAGATCAAAATGATATCATTTTTTAAAATGTAGACTGCTTTTTCGTTTCTGATGAAAAAAGCATCCATCAAACTTACGTGATCTGATATGTGTGAAAAGCTCTCCTATCCAAAAACATCTTTCCCCACCAACTTAAGAATGGACTGCATCCCCCCATTATTTTCTCCTTTGATATAGAGCACTGAAGTGCTAAATTAAATGTTATATTAAATTTTCCCCAATGAGTGTTTTAGCACAGGATTAATTTGCAACATTGGTTCTCTCCTTCTTCTTTTTAGCAAGGCATCTCAACCCACTGTTGACTAAGGTGACCAAGTTACTCAAGGCCTCATCCCTCATCTTAGAGTGGAGAACATTTATAAAACATGAATTCCCAACTTCCACTCCTTTTTTACAAAGTTTTGTGCCAAAGTTCAAGAGAGCAGGTGATTTCTATCTAAAAATTCCGAAATTAAAAAGATAATGAAAGCAATAAAATAGTGATTACCATCTTCAAATCACTAAGGTAAAGAGCCACCAACCCTTACAAACTAAGTTTCCACTTTGGGTAACTCGTTCTCGCTTCTTTATTTCTTTCTTTGCCTCATCCCACCTTCCAGCATTATGCCTCATCACTTACTGTCTACTGATCAGTTTAACTCCAGAAAGACGATGGAAATCTTAAAATGCATAGTCACTTTCAGACTTCTGAAACATCTGTTTTGATGGTGTTTTATGGACTAGAAAGAGCCCTATTGCTTCACTAGTATGGACCCTCTGTAACTTAAAAAGAAAAAGCAATGTGAATTCCTTTGGGGGAGTGGAGAGGAGAGAGTACAAAAGAAAAATGGTATTATTTTCCAATACCAAGGAAATTCATTAGGAAACACATTAAAATGCACTTGAGTAGTCATCACCCTGAATTGTTTTGGAAAAGGCCCTGCCTTGGAAAAACATAGGGCAAAAACATCTTCAGTGCTGGAGCTTGGCACAGTGAGACAGCAGGATGACAAATGTCTTATTCCCTATGGTGCCTTAATACACAGAGGACATCTGCTACTATGTGTTTCTCCCCCTGCCATGAGTCACCTTTACTACAGTCTAATATTATGTTACTGCTATTTTCCATGTCCACCTGTTAGTGATAAGACACAGATGTACTCCTCCAGTGTGTGGGAAACAAATTAATCAAGTCAGGAGGCTGAGCTTTTAGCCTCAGCTCTTGTACTAATTACATAGTCTTAGGCAAATATCTCAAACTCTCTTTGCTTCACTGTCTTCATATGGAAGATAGGAAGTATAGTAGACGTGGTTCCAATGACATGGAAGCTGACTTCCCCCTGCTCATTAGGGGTTCCTCAGGCCATAGAACCAATATATAGAGAAGGGCTGATGTATTCTTATTAAGCAGTAATTGGCTTGCTGCTACATGGGGATGGTATAAGGAAGGCTCTTTTAAAATTCATTTATTTATTGGCTGCACCATGTGGTGTGTGGGATCTTAGTTCCCGGACCAGGGATCGAACCTGTGCCCCCTGCATTGGGAGCACGGAACCTTAACCACTGGACCACAAGGGAAACCCCAGGGAGGACTCTTTTTTTGTTTTTAAAGAATTATTTATTATTTATTTATTTATTTTATTTAGTTTTGGCTGCGTCAGGTCTTCGTTGAGGCATGCAGGATCTTTAGTTGTGGTGTGTGGGCTCTTTATTGCCGTCCACAGGCTTCTCTAGTTGTGGTGTGCGGATTTTCTCTTCTCTAGTTGTGGCACACAGGCTCCAGGGCACGTGGGCTCTGTAGTTTGTGGCACGCAGGCTCTCTAGTTGAGGCGCACGAGCTCAGTAGTTGTGGTGCGTGCGGGCTTAGTTGCCCCGCAGCATGTGGGATCTTAGTTCCCCGACCAGGGATCAAACCCACTTCCCCTGCATTGTAAGGTGGATTCTTTACCACTGGACCACCAGGGAAGTCCCAGGAAGACTCTTTTTAAAACTCACGGATGCAGTGCATTCCTGGACATATATCCAGACAAAACTATAATTCAAAAAGATACGTACACCCCTTTGTTCATAGCAGCACTATTCACAATAGCCAAGACATGGAAACAACCTAAATGTCTATCAACAGATGAATGGATAAAGAAGATGTGGTACACATATACAATGGAATACTACTCAGCCATAAAAAGGTTGAAATAATGCCATTTGCAGCAACGTGGATGCAATTAGAGATTATCATACTAATGGAAGTAAGTCAGAAAGAGAAAGACAAATACCACATGATATCACTTACATGTGGAATCTAAAATATGACAAAAATGAACTTATCTATGAAACAGAAACAGAATCACGGGCATAGAGAACAGACTGGTGGTTGTCAAGGGGGAGGGGTTTGGAGGAGAGATGGAGTAGGACGTTGGGGTGAACAGATGTAAGCTTTTATATATGGAATGGATAAACAACAAGGTCCTACTGTATAGCACAGACAACTATATTCAATATCCTGTGATAGGGCTTCCCTGGTGGCGCAGTGGTTGAGAGTCTGCCTGCCGATGCAGGGGACACGGGTTCGTGCCCTGGTCCGGGAAGATCCCACATGCTGTGGAGCGGCTGGGCCCGTGAGCCATGGCTGCTGAGCCTGCGCGTCCGGAGCCTGTGCTCCGCAACGGGAGAGGCCACAACAGTGAATAGCCCACGTACCGCAAAAAAAACAAAACAAAAACAATATCCTGTGATAAACCATAATGGAAAAGAATATTTTTTAAAAATGAATGTACCGTATATATATAACTGAATCACTTTGCTGTACTGCAGAAATTAACACAACATTGTAAATCAGCTATACTTCAATTTAAAAAACTGACAAAAAAATAAAAAAAGAACTCAGGGATGCAGGGGACAACCTCCTAGCATTCTTTGACCCAGGGGCCAAGTCTGGTCACTGGAAAAGTGCATTCGCCTAATGAAGACAAGACTACCATGCCTCATATCCCATATGTATGAATTATAGGTCTCTCCAAACATGTTTTAGAAAAGCAGGCAAAAGCATCTTTATTCCTGCAGCCTGGAACAAGGAGATGGGTAAAAAACAAAACAAAAAAATGAACAAAAACATTCAGCCCAAGTGCTGATAGAAAATAACAGGAGGGCTTCCCTGATGGCTCAGTGGTTGAGAATCTGCCTGCCAATGCAGGGGACACGGGTTCGAGCCCTGGTCTGGGAAGATCCCACATGCCGCAGAGCAACTAGGCCCGTGAGCCACAACTACTGAGCCTGCGCGTCTGGAGCCTGTGCTCCGCAACAAGAGAGGCCCCGACAGTGAGAGGCCCGTGCACCGCGATGAAGAGTGGCCCTTGCTCACCGCAACTAGAGAAAGCCCTCGCACAGAAATGAAGACCGAACACAGCCAAAAATAAATAAATAAATAAAAATTAAAAAGAAAATAACAGGAAAAGAAATGGGAGGGGAATTCCTTGGCAGTCCAGTGGTTAGGACTCCATGCTCTCACTGCCAGGGGCCTGGGTTTGATCCCTGGTTGGGGAACTAAGATCCCACAAGTCCCGCAGTATGGCCAAAAAATAAAAAGAAAAAGAATAGAAATGGGACATAGAAGGTAGCCTTGAGTACCAGCTTAGGCCCTGTGACCTGCTGCAGAAGCAAGGATTATACAAGCTCTGTTTTATTTCACTTAGTCATGTTTCCCTTTCCCCTAGACCACATGCTTTAAAAGAAAAATAATAGAGGTGGCTAACATTTTAGATTCAGGTAGACATGTGACCAGCTTCTCATCACTCCAGATCTACTCTCTACCCTTCTTCTTTCTGGTACATTCCCTGGGAGGTTGACCTAAATGCACTGCATCACTTCCTTCTGATTTCTAGTCCGGTTCATCAACAAGGGAGCATAGAGAGAGGATCAGAGGAAAGAAGGGAAAAGAGTACAGTCAGCGTATTCACGCTCTTTCTATAGTCACTGTACTGTGAGCGGGCTGCATCCTTCCACTAGGTGTCCTAGCTCCTGTCAAGCAGCTCTGTTTCCTGGTTCTTATACTGGCTTTCTCTCCTTGCCCCTTCAAGCCTATGTGTGGTAATGGAACTACTAAGTTACTAATACCAGGGTTTTTTATTATCACTTTTGGGTTCCTTAAATCCTGCCCACACTTTTGTAAAGAATCCCTTTATTAAACTCTCCTCAAATTACCAAATTTGCACAAATAAATGATGTCTCTTCTGGTGGGGCCCTGACTAATGTAGACAGGTTTTTCACAGGAGCCACAGGGGGTAATTGAAAGATCAAATGACATTTGTTTAAAATGTGTGTGAAATCTCTATGAAGAATATAAGGACTATGTAGAAGTTTAAAGGAAGCATATGTAATATATATAGGAAAATGCATAAAATGTATATACATAGTTTAAAGAATAATGTATAAAATGAACACCTATGTAACCAGTACTATGATCCAGATATAGAATATTGCTGGCTCCCTAGAAACACAAACTCTCCGTCCCACCCCCAGTTAAAATCACCTTTATTCTGTGTTTTATGGCAATTATTTCATTGCTTTTCTGCATTTTACCAACTAATGTGTATTTTATCAGCTATGCAAGAGCATCCTTTATGTTTAAAAAATTTTTTATTAAAGTATAGTTGATATGCAATGTTGTCTTAATTTCTGCTGTACAGCAAAGCGACTCAGTTATACATATATTCTTTTAAATATTCTTTTCTATTATGGTTTATCACAGGATATTGAATATAGTTTCCTATGCTATACAGTAGGACCTTGTTGTTTATCCATCTTGATGCAAGCATCCTTTAAATCTAGTTTCATTTTGCCTGTTATAAAACTTATACATATGGAGTCATACTATAGACATTATTTTGTCTTCTTTTGCTCAATATTATGTTAGATTCATCCATGTTGTTGTATACAGCATCCATGTCTTATACTTTGTTCACTTTCTCTGCTGTCTACTGTCCCATAGTAACTATATTCAACCCATAATTTATCTATTCTACTTTTGATAAATGTGAATTGTTTCCAGTTTCAGGCTATTCAGAACAATGCTACTAAGAAAATCTTGTGCTTACCTCTAGGGCACAATGCAGAAGCTTCTCTAGGACAGTGGTTCTTGAACTTTGTTGTTTCAAGACCCCTTTACAGTCTTAAACATTATTGAGGACTCCATGGAGCTTTTATTTATAAAGTTATATCTATGACTATTTATTGCATTAGAAATTGAAAATTTTTTATTATTTTATTAATTTTTAAATTATTTTATTAAAAAATAAACTCATTACATGTTAACATAAATGTGTTTTTTAACATTTTATTTATTTATTTAGGCTGCATAGGGTCTTAGTTGCAGCACGTGGGATCTTCGTTGCGGCACGTAGGCTTCCCTCTAGTTGAGGTGCATGGGCTCAGTAGTTGCAGTGTGCGGGGCTTAGTTGCCGCATGTGGGCTTAGTTGCCCTGTGGCAGGTGGGATCTTAGTTTCCAGACAAGGACTGAACCCGTGTCCCCAGAATTGGAAGGTGGAGTCTTAACCACTGGACCACCAGGGAAGTCCCATAAATAATGTGTTTTTAATTTAAAAACTAAGTTTTAGGAAGAAAATATGGAATAATTTTTATGACTTCGGAATAGAGAAAGAACTCTTAAATAATACAAAAAGCAAAGCTACAAAAATGGATAAATTAGACGACATTAAAGAACTCTTATTCATGAAATGATACCTAAGAGAGTGAAAACTCAAGCCACAGCCTAAGAGAAGATATTAGCTACAGATATAACCAACAAAGGACTTGAATCTAAAACATATAAAAACTCATACAAGTCATTATGCAAAAGTCAGGTAACCCAATAGAAAACAGGCAGAAGATTTGAATAGGCACCTCATAAAAGATCGAGTCCACAAAGCCAATAAATGTATGACTACTTCCTCCACCTAGTTCCCTTCATTGCAAATGCAGCATAAAACGACAATAAAGTACCAATGCAGTACCAACTGGTAGTGATAATGTGGAGTGGTGGGAAATCTCCTGAGCTGTTGATGAGAATATAAATTAGTACAACTATTTTGAAAAAGGGTGTGGCACTGTCCAGTAAAGATAAAGTTATACATACCTTTTGACAAAGCAGTTTCACTTCTAGGCTTGTATCCTAGGGCAGTGATTCTCAAAGAATGGTCCATGAACATCTCAAGGTCCCTGATACTTTCGGGAGTCTGTGAGGACAAAACTATTTTTATAATAAAACTTATATGTTATTTGCCTTTTTCATTGTGTTAACATCTGCACGAGCAGAGCAAAAGCAATGGTGGGGAACAACTTCTGAGAGCTTAGCCCAAATCAAGGCAATGGTAGCAAACTGTATTGGTAGTCATTGTATTCTTAAATACCACTTACCAAAGAAAATGCCAGTTTCACTTAAGAATATCATAAATGGGGGCTTCCCCGGTGGCACAGTGGTTAAGAATCTGCCTGCCAGTGCAGGGGACACGGATTCGAGCCCTGGTCTGGGAAGATCCCACATGCCGCGGAACAACTAAGCCCGTGCATCACAACTACTGAGCCTATGCTCTAGAGCCCATGAGCCACAACTACTGAGCCTGTGTGCCACAATTACCGAAGCCTGCATGCCTAGAACCTGTGCTTTACAACAACAGAAGCCACTGTAATGAGAAGCACACCCACCACAACAAAGGGTAGCTCCCGCTCGCCACAACTAGAGAAAGCCTGCTCGCAGCAATGAAGACCCAACACAGCCAAAAATAAATAAATAAAAAATAAATTTAAAATTAAAAGAAAAAAAACTTCTTTATAATGAACTGTTTACTCTGAGCACATCTCCCCAGGGTTTCTATCCACTGGAGTCCAGCTGTTTGAAAAAAAAAAAAAAAAAGGAATATCATAAATGAAGCAGTAAAAATTAATTTTATTAAATCTCAAGTACATTGTACACTGAGTACGTTTTTTCTGATGAGATCAGTAGTGATATTAACAAATGTGAGATTTTTGATATTATATTAGGAAACATGAGTTAACATTTGGAAAATCTGCATAACTCAGTTACTAATATTTTCCAAATGACTGATGTGTGATGTTTAAACACCTTGATTTATGTTAAAAGTTACACTCAAAGTGGGGCTTCCCTGGTGGCACAGTCGCTAAGAATCTGCCTGCCAATGCAGGGGACATGGGTTCAAGCCCTGGTCCGGGAACATCCCACATGTCGTGGAGCAACTAAGCCCGTGTGCCACAGCTTCTGAGCCCGCTAGCCACAACTACTGAAGCTCACGTGCCTAGAGCCCGTGCTCCGCAAGAAGAGAAGCCACTGCGATGAGAAGCCCGTGCACCGCAAGGAAGAGTAGCCCCCGCTCACTGCAACTAGAGAAAGCCCGCACACAGCAGCAAAGTCCCAACACAGCCAAAAATTAAAATTAATTAATTAAGAAAAAAGTTACACTCAAAGTAAAAAGAAAGAGCAATGGATTTTAATATAACAGAATACATAGTGCACTGATATGGTTTCAAATTCTACATTGCAACTAATCTTTAAGAAACTACCAGTGTAATGGCGAATAGAAGAGATGATAGTAGGAATCTTTCCATTTTTCCTTCTTTCAAAGAGAAAGCTTTCAGTATTTCACTAGTATGATGTTTGCTGTAGATTTACTGTATTAATTGACTTTAATTGACTTTAAAGTTCCCTTGTACTTCAAGTTTGCTGAATTTTAAAATTAAGAATCTATGTTGTTTTTTTTAACCATTTGCTTCTTATAAATAGATAGAGGTGGCCATATGGTTTTTTGCCTTTAATAATGACAAATTACATTCATTCATTTTCAATGTTAAACCAACTTAGTATTCCTAGGATAAATCCAATTTGGTTTTACATATTATCCTTTTGTATTGCTGGATTCAGTTTGCTAAAGTTTTGTTTCAGATTTTTAAATTAATGTCTGTAAATCAAATTACTCTAAATTATATTTTGTCATATTGTCCATGATAACTTTTAGTATCTTATTATGAAGTTGGGGAGTCGTTTCCTTTTTTATTTTCTGTTTGTGTGATATTAGAATACTTTGTTTCTTAAAAAAATTCACATTAAGATTTTCTTTGTGGATTTCCTATGAATGATTCAATTTATTTAATGGTTATAAGAATTTTCAAGTTTTTTATATTACTATAGGCTTTGCTAATTTTTCCGCTAGGAAATTAGTCCACATAGACTACATTTAGTCATCCTCTTGATCTTTCCAATGTCTGCAACATCTTGAGTAATATGCCCCTTTTCATTCCTGATAGTTGTGCCCTCCCTCTCTCTCACCAGACATTTGACACCCTACTTAGTGTTCTCAAAGAACCAACTATCGGCTTTATTGTTCCTCTCTGCTATGTATTTTTTCTATTTCATGTATTTTTGTTCTTATTTATAATATCTTTTTTACTACTTTCTTTCTATTTTACTGTTTTTTTCTCATACCCTGAGATGGATGACTGGCTTGTTAGTTGTTAGCCTTTTACATTTTTTAATATAACATTTAAGGCTATAATTCAACCTTCTAAGTACTTTTTAGCTGTATCCTACATGTTTTTGATAGGTAGGGTTTCTTTTTTAATCATTCAATTGAAAAAAGTTTTTTAAATTTCCATTATGAGTAATTTTCCAAATATTGTGTCTGTTCTGTTTACCTTTTTATTATTGACGTAGTTTGATCACATTATGGTCAGAAAACCTATTCTGCGTTAACTTGGTCCTTTAATAAAATTTATTGAGGCTTGCTTAAATGATCTAGTATGAGTCCATTTTTGAAATGTTCTGTGTGGACTTCAGAGTATTTATTTTGCAGTTGTTGAATGTAATACATATATAAAATCTCAATTAGGTCAACTTTATTAAGCATCATTGTTTGAATTATCTATCAGTGATTTTTTTTGGTCTTCTTATTCTATTATTAACAGATGTACTTTTTTTAACAGATGTATTTTTAAACTTTCCATATAATTGTGGATTTGTCTATTTCTCCTTGTAGTCCTGGTATTCTCTTACATAGTTTGAGGCTATGTTTTTAGGTGCATATAAATTTTATATTTCCCTGGTAAATTGAAATTGTTTTTTTAATTTTTTAAAAATTTAGTTTTTATTATTTATGTTTGGCTGCACTGGGTCTTTGTTGCTGTCTCTAGTTGTGGTGAGCAGGGGCTACTTTTCGTTGTGGTGCACGGGCTTCTCATTGCAGTGGCTTCTCTTGTTGCGGAGCACGGGCTCTAGGTGCGCGGGCTTCAGTTGTTGTGGCATGAGGGCTCAGTAGTTGTGGCTTGCAGGCTCTAGAGCACAGGCTCAGTAGTTGTGGCGCACGGCTTAGTTGCTCCATGGCATGTGGACCTTCCCGAACCAGGGCTCAAACCTGTGTCCTCTGAATTGGCAAGCAGATTCTTAACCACTGCACCACCAGGGAAGTCCCTATAGTGTTTTTATCCAGTCTGAAAACGTTTGTCTTTTAACTTATGCATTTAACCTATTGATATTTTATTTAATTAATATTAATAACTAATGTATTTTAAATCCATCACCACATGTGATATTGTTTATTTTTGCCACTTCATTTTTCACTCTCTACTGAGTTATAGGGTGTATTCTCTGTGTCTGTTCTTTTAGAGGTTAGATAAAATTTATATATATACATAATCTGTCAAGTCAAAAGTTAGCCAATAATGTTATTTTTGTGCTTGATACTACAAAGGCTTTAAACACTAACTTCATGTACTTTCTTCCTAACTTCCATGCTTTTATTTTTTTGTGTATTTAACTTATTTTTGGATCTGATAAGACATTATTAGTGTTGTGTAATGAACAACAATGCATTGATTAGATTTAATTTTTATTTATTTATTGACCACTTTCTAGGCTCTTCATGTTTTCTTGCATCTCAGAGCTTCCCTCTGAGATCACATTCTTTCTTCCAGAATGACATCCTTCGGGATTCCCTTTTTCAAGGGTCTGGATAGTAGCAAATTCTCTGTGCTTCTATTTTTTTTAATGTCTATATTGTGCACTCAGTGTTGAAAGATATTTTCACTAGGAATAGAATAATAGGTGAACAAATATTTTCTTTCACCTCATGAGGGATATCATTGTACTGTCATCTGGTCTACCTTGCTGTAGAAGTCAGTTGTCAGTCTAACTTGTTCCCTTGATAATGATCTTCACCCCACAGCCTACCCCAATATCTTTTTTTTGTGGTGTTCATTAGTTTTATGGTGAATCTAGGGTGAAGTTCACTTATTAGTTAGTTCTTCCCTCCCTCTCTCCCTCCTTTCTTGGTTTCTTTTTTCCTATTTAGAATTTGTTAGACTTTTTGAGTGTGTGGATTGATACTATTCATTGGTTCTGCAAAAGTAGAGACCATTATTTCTTCAAATATTACCTCTGTCATATCACGTCTCTCCCCTCTTTCTAGAACTCTAACTAAATGTTTAGTTACATTTGAGACTTCTCACTCTCTCTTCCATGAATCTTAATCTGTCTCATATAGTCATTTCTCTGAATCTCTGTGCTGTATTCTGCAAAATCTTATGACATAAACTTCCTGTTCTCTAATTCTCTTTTCATTTATGTCTAATATGCTGTTAAACCACTGGTTTTTGTTTTGTTTTTAATATCAGTAATTGTGATTTTCATTTCTAGAAGTTTTATTTGGTTCTTCTTAAAAACTTCTTGGTCACTTTTTATAATTTCCAGTATCCTGAGAATATTTTCAAGCTTCTTTGTGCCTCGTTGTTTTTTACTGTGTGCTGCTTATTGACCTTGAAAAATTATTTATGTAAATATACTGAGGCAGGACAAAGAGGACTTTTCAAAATGGATTTGTATTTGTCACTTTCAGTCTCTAAGGGCTTTGCCAGTATGGTACCAATTTAAATTAAGTTTATGGCTTGAATCATTTTGGATCACCAAGTGTTTGTAGCTGCATAACACCAGCAAGTGATTACAAATTTTCAAGGATGAAATTGTTTCCCTATTGAATTGTTCAGTAGTCTCCTGCAGGTGGAGATTTGGAGAAAATGTAGCCTTTGAATTCCCAATATCTACTGGTGGATTTCCTTTTGTACTTTACTCTTTAAGAAGACAGAGGCTCAAATTAGCTGGATTAACAAATGCCCTCAGGGCAAAAGTGTCTTCAGTACTCAGTAAATCTTAGATTTTTATCCATCTCATTAGTGCTTTGATACTTTTAATATAGTTTTATTGTTTAATACCTTTAATATTTGATACTTTTAATATTCAATCTAGCATTCTTAATTGTCAGTTTCTGCAGTCAAGTGGCTGGGGTGAGCTACTCGTGGACCCGCTCCTCAACTGGTGTCCACTGAGGTCTCACAGGTGCTCTCTCTGGTTTTCTGCTCTTCTATGTTGCTCGTGTATAGCTGGTGTATTTCATGGATGGTCATGTTTCTCCACTTGTTCAGGACTTGGTGGTATGCCTCAGCTGACTCAGGCCCACCATCAATCTCATCAGCACTACAGATTTCTTTGAATCTGCACCACACTCTCTGTTCAGTGTCCTCACCTCCACTTCTGCTGTGGGGCTACTTTGTCCTCCTTATGGCAGAACTACTATCTCTTAACTGAGCCATGTTCTTTGTCCTCTACAAGAGATGTGGGAGGATCTGTGTGTCCCTTCTTCACCACACAGGGGCTAATGGAAGCTCAGATTGGGCCCTCTTTTGCTTTCTCTTCTACTCTGTTCTCTTTCCTCCTCTCTGCCCATCCCATTGTGCTGCTGGCTCACCTTAAACACTGATTTCCTTCTGGTATCCCAAATGGGAAGTAGAGGAGAATCCCTCTGGCTTTAGCCTTCCCCTTAACCCTTCTAACACACCTTCCCTCTCTGAGACTTATTCCTGGGATCAAGAAAACTTCTCACTGGCTGGCTTTCCAAAATCCAACTCCAACTTCTCCCCATAATCCACTGGAACAGGTAGAAAGCTTGAACATTCCACTTCTTCAATGTGGTCTCTTTGCTGTATCCTGGGACAGGAATTCAATGGCCTGGTCATCATATGTGGACAAAGTTGTTTCCCTATACTATAAGAGAAACTCCATGATCTAGGCTATCAGGTTTAACCCTTGATATGTCAATGGTGGTAAAAGGAATGTGGAGAATACCTTCTCTCTTGCCTCTTTTTTTTTTTTTTTGGCTTTCTAAATAACTATTTTGATCAAAAATCTTATTTTTTATGTCAAAAGCTAATTTTTAACCCTTTAAAAAATTAATTCCTGCTTTAACAGTCTTAACCCTACCCTCCACATACCACCCTTAGGCACATGGAGGCTTGAGGCCAACCAAAGAAGAGATCATATTCATGAAAACGCAAAAGAGAAAAGCATATTAATATGTTCCATAAATATCCAAGTTACATATATATATATGTATATTGTTTTATAATCAAAAGCATTTGTGTTAATTATCTATTGCTGTGTAATAAATTATACCAATCTTTAGTGGCTTAAAACAATGAATACTTAATATTTCACAGTTTCTATAGATCATGAATTTTGGAAGCAGCTTAGCTTGGTGATTCTGGCTCAGGGCCTCTCAGGAGGTTACAGACCAGATGAGAGCTGCAGTCATCTGAAGCCTTGACTGAGGCGAAGGTCAACGTCCAAGTTCACTTACATAGCTACTAGCAGGAGGCTACTGCTGCTTGCTGGCTGTTGGCTAGAGGCGTCTCTTTCTCACCACATGGGTCTCTCCTCATGACATGGCAACTGGCTTCCCTCAGAGCAAGTAATCAGAGAGAGAGAGCAGGAAGTCATCATGCCTGTTATGTCTTAGTCTCTGGTCACCACTGCCATTGCTTTATTCTAGTCATTGGAAATGAGTGACTAAGTCCAGCTCATACCCAAGGAAAGGGGAATTAGGCTCCACCTCTTAAAGGTAGTGACAAAGAATGTGTGGATGTTGTAAACCACCGAAACATTAAAATCATTTATTTCCCACTTCCTATGTGCAGAGTGTAAAAATCAACAACAAAACAGAGATATTTTTCTTACATAATGGAGCTGAAAGTCTAGTGGGTATGTGAACCTGAAAACAAGAAATTACTGTACACTGAGCTGTGAGTCCTAGTTTTCTCCCATGTGACATGGGGGACAATAGGTGCTTGGGGGCGCATGAGTCAATACATGTGAAAATGCTTTTGTGTAAGTATAGTTTAGCAAAGTGATCAAGAGCTGAGATTCAAGAGCCAGAAGGTCTACATTCAAATCCCAGCTCTGCCACTTACTGGCCAGTTGACCATGGGCCACTAACTCATCTTCTCTGTGCCTCGGTTTCCTCATCAGTAAGGTGGGAGAGTAACAGTACTCAATTCATAAGATCCTTGTGAGCATTAAATAAGTTAACGTTTGGACAAGTCTTAAAAGGTGCCTGGAACATAGCAAGATTTAGTTACTACGGTTGTAAACTGCAGGCTGCTTCAGAAATGAAGGGAATTATTATTCTAATTTCTGAGATAGGTATATATCCTTATGCCTATCTAACTGAAAGTGAAATTAACTTTTTAAAAAAGATTTAATTTGTAATGATATATTTCTACTTTGTTTCTTTTTAAGCATACAATGTGTAGTAAAATGTGAATGTCACTCTTCACCTCCACCCTTACCCACTCATCAGTCCCACTTCCTTCCCTAGAGGAAACCACTTTAACAGTTTCATGAACGTTCTTTCAGAATTTTCTATTTAAAAGCTATGTATTTTAAAAATAGTTTAATATAAATGGAATCATACATATCTGGTACTTTACTTGCTTTTTTCTGTTAATAATTTTACTGTTAGTAATTTAATAGATCTTTTCATGTTTGTGACTATAGCTTTATATCATTCTTTTTAATGACTATGTTAAATTTTATAGGATAGATATACCATCAATTCTCTAACCATTCTTCTGTTAATGGACATCCATGTTGTTTCCAACTTTTTACTATTATAAACAGTTGTATAATAAGTATAAACTTTTAAACAGAATTTCTAACCTTCAAAGACTTCATGAATATAAATATTTTTGATTAAGAACTGTTACACTCATTGAACCTGTACAGCTGTGGGTGACCATTGGGTGATCTGTCCATCCCATAGGGGTGGCTTCCTGGTTTCCTTCCCTGATCACAATTCTTTGGACTGGGAGTTGGCACCAGCCCCAAGTTGTGCGAATCATAGTCTCTCCTGTGGGAACTTGGAATTGGGGCCAAAAGTGAGGGTGACTCTCTCCAGGCAGCCAGACTTGGGTCACTATGGAGCTATGGGATGGTTATCTGATCCATGAGGGCCAGAAGTGCAGCCACAGTTGGCTGGCAGAGACAAAAGAATGAGACAGACCTACAGAGAGGAGATGAGAGACAGAGTCTGGGTATTTTCCCAAGATGGTACCTGGATCTTCCTTTCAGGGACCAAGTTACATTCCTGCCTTGGATTCTGCTAGATACTGGGCTTGCTAGAGCTGGTTTTTCCGTATTTATATTCATAAACATGGGTCCCATTGTATCTTCCTTCAAGACTGAGCCCCAGTTACTCTGATATCAGAGGACTTCCTTGACCACCCTAGCCCTAGCCTGAACCTGTAGGCATTGGCCGTTAGGTCCACTCACTTGGAACTTACACCAGTTATTTTGGCCAATTTGTTTCAAAATCATGAGTATCTAACATTACTGTGCAAAGAAGAATTCTAGGTAAGGACGATAAAAGTCAATATCTTTCCTTTTTTGAACTTTTAATCATCTTGGATGCATCTTTTTAAGGCAGATGACAAAAATCACCTATTAAATTGAGTGCATTACTATTTCATCATTTCTGGATGATTCAATGTGAAGATTATAAAGATCAACCATTTTATACACAGGCATAGTTCAGTAAGTCTACATGTTCAACTGACATAATGAGCACCTGCTACTAAAACAGAATAAAAGAAGCCCCCTCTTTCAAAAGGAAAATATGATATCAGATATGAGTCTCTCTTTCAAAATGGAAACTGTTTTAATTAAAGAAAAGCTATAAAGCAAACCACCTAGGCCTAAAGATATTTTCAAATTCAGATGCTATACTGTAAAATATTCCAGTCTCTCTGAAATATTTCAGACAGATATATCTGTTTATGTATCTCTCTTGCTAGAAAGCCCATACTCATTGTTTACCTCTGTGTTAGTATGCACATCAAGGTTGGTGAAATATTTAGTTGTGGGGTGTCCTAAAATGAGTATAGCTGGTGTCCAATCAAGAGAGTTTGTAAATAATATTTACTGTTAAACTTATGATGATCTTATTTTGTTGGTTTCGGTTTAGAGCTAAGCCCCTTGTTTCCACCTACAGAATTTCCAGTGTGATTTTTTAAATTTGTTTTATTTTTAATTGAGTATTTTAAAAAAAATTAATCATACTCATATGAGAATGTATAAGACGTAAATGTACATTCTGAAGAATAAAATAAAGTGAGCATTCTGTCTAACCTTCCCCAGGTTAAGAAAAGAGCTTTGAGAGACTTCCCTGGTGGCGAAGTGGTTAAGCATCTGGCTTCCAATGCAGGGTACGCAGGTTCAATCCCTGGTCAGGGAACTAGATCCCACATGCATGATGCAACTAAAAGTTTGTATGGCACAACTAAGGAGCCCACTGGCCGCAACAAAGGAGCACATGTGCCGCAACTAAAGAAGCCTGTGAGCCGCAACTAAGGAGCCCGCCTGCTGCAACAAAGACCCAGCACAACCAAAATAAATAAATTAAATTAAAAAAGGAAAAGAGCTTTGACCTTGTGGAAGAAAACTCCCCTTATAGGCCTCTTCAATTGCTTCTCCCTCCCTATATCACTGGGGTAATACCAAAGTCCTGATTTTTAGGATAATCATTCCCTTGGTTTTCTTTAGTTTCCTTTGTGCATCCCTAAATAAAGTAGTATTTAGTTTTAGCTGTTTTGAGCTTAGTATAAATAAAATCATATTGTATGTTTTCTTCTGGGGCTTGCACATTGTGTTTGTGTTATCAGTGTCGATGTGTGTAGCTGTTAGCTCATTGTTTTCATCGCTGTATGGTAGTTCCTTTTATAAATATACAATAATAATTATATATTCTACCCTAGTGGATATTTAGATTGCTTCCAGTTTTTTATCATTATGAACAATGCTGCTATAAACACACATGTACATGTTTCCTAGTGCCGGAGTTTCTAGACTAGGGTAAATAACTGGGAGCAGAATTGTAGCATCATAGGATTGTACATATTCAGTCTTATGAGGTAATGCAAACTCTTTTTCAAAGTGCTTGTACAAATTTATGCTCTTATCTGCAGTGAATAAGAGTTCCCATTGTTCCACAGCATCTCATTTGGAATGGTCAGACTTATTTTTTATCAATCTGGTGGATATGTAAAAATATTTCAGTGTGGTTTTGTTTTTTTTAAAATTTATTTATGTATTTTTTTTGGCTGCGTTCAGTCTTCGTTGCTGTGCGTGGGCTTTCTCTAGTTGCGGAGAGCCGGGGCTACTCTTCGTTGCTGTGCGTGGGCTTCTCATTGCGGTGGCTTCTCTTGTTGCGGAGCACAGGCTCTAGAGCACAGGCTCAGTAGTTGTGGCACACAGGTTTAATTGCTCTGTGGCATGTGGGATCTTCCCAGACTAGGGCTTGGATCCGTGTCCCCTGCATTGGCAAACAGATTCTTAACCACTGCACCACCAGGGAAGTCCCTTCAATGTGGTTTTACTTTGCATTTTCCTCCTTACTTATCAGGTTGCACATCTTTTCATGTGTTTAGTGGCTATTTGAGTTTCCCCTTTCATGAAGTATCTGTTTGATAGTCTTTTGCCCATTCTCCTATTTTGTGTTTGTCTGTTTGTTACTAATTCATAAGTATACTTTGTATATTTTTTATGTTCTTCTTTTTGTTCCTTTTTTTTATTGAAGTATAGTTGATTTACAATGTTGGGTTAATTTCTGCTGTACAGCAAAGTGATTCAGTTATACGTATATACATTCTTTTTCATAGCCTTTTCCATTATGGTTTACCACACGATATTGAATATAGTTCCCTGTGCTATACAGTAGGACCTTACTGTTTATTCATTCTGTATGTAATAGGTTGCATCTGCTCGCCCCAAACTCCTACTCCATCCCTCCCCCAACCCCCTCCTCCTTGGGAGCCACAAGTCTGTTCTCTATGTCTGTGAGTCTGTTTCTGTTTCATAGATAAGGTCATTTGTGTCATATTTTAGATTCCACATATGTGATATCATATGGCATTTGTCTTTCTCTTTCTGACTTACTTTGCTTAGTATGATATTATCTAGTTGCATCCATGTTGCTGCAAATGGCATTATTTCAACCCTTTTAATGGCTGAGTAATATTCCATTGTATATGTGTACCACATCTTCTTTATCCATTCATCTGTCGATGGACATTTAGGTTGTTTCCATGTCTTGGCTATTGTAAATAGTGCTGCTAGGAATATAGGGATGCATGTATCCTTTTGAATTATAGTTTTGTCCAGATATATGCCCAGGAGTGGGATGGCTGGATCATATGGCATCTCCATTTTTAGTTTTTTTGAGGAACCTCCATACTGTTTTCCATAGTGGCTACACTAACTTACATTCCCACCAACAGTGTAGCAGGGTTCCCTTTTCTCCACACCCTCTCCAGCATTTGTTATTTGTAGACTTTTTAATAATGGCCATTCTGACCGGTGTGAGGTGGTACCTCATTGTAGTTTTGATTTTTATGCTACTCTTTTATCACTTAAATGTGTTGCAAATGTTTCTTCTGCCAGTTGATGGTAGGTATTTTATGAAGTCTTTTGATGGATAAGTGCTCTCAATTTTAATACAGTCCAATTTACCAATCTTTTCTCTTATGGTTTATATGTTTTATGTCTTAAGAAAACTTTCCCTACCATAGGGTCATGAATATTTTCTCCTATATATTTTTTTTAATGTTTATAGTTTTGCCTTTCACAGTAGATTTTTAATTCACCTAGAAATTATTATTTTGTATGGTATGAAGTAAGTGTCCAATTTCATTTTTGTAATGAATACCGAAACATTCCAGCACCATTTACTGAAAGGTCTGTCATTTCTCCTTTATTCCGTAGTGCCTCTTTGTCCATATTAATTTAGATCTGGGCTCTCTCTACAAATTCATTGATGTATTCTTCTATCCTTGGACCAACGTCTTACTATCTTAATTATTATGACTTTATAAATTTTAATATCTGGTAGCAAGTCCTCTATCTTATTCTTCTTCATCAAGAGTGTCTTGGCTATTTTTGGCCTTTTGCACTTACATATAAATTTTAGAATCAAGTTGTCAAGTTTCACCGAAAAAGTGTCTATTGGGATTTTGATTGGAATTGCAATTGAATCTATAGATCAATTTGGGAGAATTCACATCCTTAAATGTTAAGTCTTCCAATCCATGAACATAGTATATCTCCATTTACTTACGTTCTCTTTAACAACATTCAATAAAGTTTTATAATTTTCTTGCATATATTTTGTTAGATTTATTCCTGGATTTTTAAAATAAATTTGGATGCTACCACAAATGTCATAGATATTATCTTCTTAATTTTCAGTTATGAGCTGGTATTTAGAAATCGATGGTTTTATAATTGTATTATTTTCTAAGGCTCCTGTAAAAAATTGCCACAAACTTAGTGGCACAAAACAACAGAAGTTTAATATCTTGCATTTCTATAGTTTAGAAGACAGAAACGGGTCTCACTGGGCTAAAATCAAGGTGTTAGAAAGACTGTGTTCATTTCTGGAGGCTCTAGGGGAGAATCTATTCCTTGCCCTTTACAGTTTTTTTTTGTTTTTTTTTTTGCTGTGTTGGGTCTTCATTGCTGCTCACAGGCATTCTCTAGCTGCAGAGAGTGGGGGCTACCCTTGGTTGCGGTGTGCTGGCTTCTTATTGCGGTGGCTTCTCTTGTTGCGGAGCACCAGCTCTAGGCACGTGGGCTTCAGTAGTTGCGGTGCGTGGGCTCAATAGTTGTGGCTTGTGGGCTCTAGAGCGCAGGCTCAGTAGTTGTGGTGCACGGGCCCAGTCACCCTCCGACATGTGGGATCTTCTCTGACCAGGGATCGAACTCGGGTTCCCCAAACAGGCAGGCAGGTTCTTAGCTACTGTGTCACCAGGGAAGTCCCCCTTTCCAGTTTTTAGAGCCGCTTACATGCCTTAGCTTGTGGCCCCCTTTTTGCATCTTCAAAGCCAGCAACAGCAGGTCAAGTTCTTCTTCTTTTTTTTTAATTAATTAATTAACTTATTTATTTTTGTCTGTGTTGGGTCTTCGTTGCTGCGCGAGGGCTTTCTCTAGTTGCGGCGAGCGGGGGCTACTCTTCGTTGCAGTGCATGGGCTTCTCATTGCAGTGGCTTCTCTTATTGCAGAGCATGGGCTCTAGGCATGCGGGCTTCAGTAGTTGTGGCACTCGGGCTCAGTAGTTGTGGCTCATGGTCTCTAGAGTGCAGGCTCAGTAGTTGTGGCGCACGGGCTTAGTTGCTGTGTGGCATGTGGGATCATCCCGGACCAGGGCATGAACCCGTGTTCCTTGCATTGGCAGGCAGATTCCCAACCACTGTGCCACCAGGGAAGTAATGTACTTCTTATAGTACATTACCTTGCCTTTTCTGTTGCCCTCTTTCACTTTTAACTACACTTGTGATTACATTCAAATAATCCAGGATGATCTGCCCATCTCAAATCCCTAAATTAATCATATCTGCAAAGTCACTTTTGCCATGTAAGGCAATATATTCACAAATTTCAGGGATTAATATCTAGACATCTTTGCGGGGGTGGGGGCATCATTCTGTCTACTATGGTATTATTGATTTTCTTTCTTGCAATCTTACTAACATCTCTTATGAATTCTTGTAATTTATCTACAGGTTCTTTTAGATTTTCTACATATACAATCAAATCATTTGCAAATAATGACACTTTTGTCCTTTCCAATTAGTGTGTGTGTGTGTATCTTTTCCCCCTACCTTTAAGGCCAAGGTACAACAAAAAGAATGGCTGGAAAAATTAAAAAACGGCTAGGACCTCCAGTATAATGTTCAATAGGATGGGTTATATCAGGCAATCCTATATGGTTTCTGCTCTCAGATGGCATACGTTCAGCATTTCACCATTATGCATAATATTTGCTGTAGACTTTTTTCTTCTGAAATTGAGATTATCATATGATTTTCTCCTTTAATGTGTCCATATCATTAATTACATTAATGATTTTCTAATGTTCAGTCAACCTCCACTTCTGAGAAAAACCAAACTTAGTCATACATTTTAGTAGTTATGCTAATGAGGGATATGGGCCTTTTATTTTCCTTTTTTGTATGCATTGTCCTTATTAGGTTATAATACCTAGGTTATAACAGCCTCATAAAATTAGTCACAGAGGGTACCTGCTTTTTCTGTTCTCTCAAATAGTTTGTGTAAGATTAGAACTATTTGTCACTGCAGTGGTTTTGTTTTTTGTTTTTTTGCGGTACACGGGCCTCTCACTGTTGTAGGCCTCTCCCGTTGCGGAGCACAGGCTCCGGACGCGCAGGCCCAGCGGCCACGGCTCACAGGCCCAGCCGCTCCGCGGCATGTGGAATCTTCCCAGACCAGGGTACGAACCCGTGTTCCCTGCATCAGCAGGCGGACTCTCAACCACTGTGCCACCAGGGAAGCCCCACTGCAGTGGTTTTAATAAGATTGCTGACATTTTCTAAACCTAAAATGCATTTTATTTATTTATTTTTTTTCGGTACGCGGGCCTCTCACTGTTGTGGCCTCTCCCGTTGCGGAGCACAGGCTCCGGACGCGCAGGCTCAGCGGCCATGGCTCACGGGCCCAGCCACGCCACGGCATGTGGGATCCTCCCAGACCGGGGCACGAATACCGTGTCCCCTGCATCCGCAGTCAGACTCTCGACCACTGCGCCACCAGGGAAGCCCTAAAATGCATTTTGAAGTTTGTACATTCTTCTGAAGTTCTGTGTCAAGTGCATTATCATCTTATTTAATGCATTTAATTATTCAGTCCAGGGGGATTGGAAGCATTTATCTCTTTTTTTTCTTTTTTCTGATAGGGAAAATGAAGCTAAACAACTTACATATGAATCTAAAGATTATATAGCCACTAAATGGCAGACCAGAACTTTCATCAAGACTTCCTGACTTCATATCCATTGTACAGCACCACATTTTCATTGATATTCTCAAGAAGTACTGATAGTTGGCTGTGGTGGTTTTAAATTCTTTTGAAAAAATTTATGTTGTTTCTCTCTCTTCCTTTGATGTTATTTCTTGCCATCACTTTTTTCCTTTCTTTCTGTTTGCCCCACTATTTATGTTATTTCTAGTATGTTTTGCTCTCAGAGACAAAAATAGATTATTATTTTGTAACAGTAAATATGCTCTGAGTGTCTGAGGGACATTCCTAGAAGTAACCAGCATGAGTTTTGTAACATCCATTTTCCGATGCTAAGAAGCTTTTATCATTTTGTATTACAAAATTTTGTGTTACAAAAATTTCAGGTTACTAGACTGTTAATTATCTTTCTATTTATATTTCCTACACTTCACTACTCAAAGTGTGGTCTGTGAACCAGCAGAATTGGCATCTCCTTGGGGCATATCAGTGGCAAAACAATCTCAGGCCCCATTCCAGAACCAGTGAATCAGAATCTGCATTTTAGCAAGATCCCTGTGTGATTCCTATGAACATTAAAGTTTGAGAAGCATTGGCCTAGATCACCAATTAGATTATAAAAAATCTTTGAGGGCTTCCCTGGTGGTGCAGTGGTTGAGAGTCCGCCTGCTGATGCAGGGGACGCGGGTTCGTGCCCAGGCCCGGGAAGATCCCACATGCCGCGGAGCGGCTAGGCCCGTGAGCCATGGCCGCTGAGCCTGTGCGTCCGGAGCCTGTGCTCCGCAACGGGAGAGGCCACAACAGTGAGAGGCCCGCGTACCGCAAAAAAAAAAAAAAAAATCTTTGAGAGCTTCTTATACCTTTTCATATCCGCAGTTTTAAGCACCATGCCTTACACATGGTATGAACCACACACTTATGAAATGAAGGCTATGGTGATGATTTTCTAAAACACATGGCAAATCAGAATCCTCAGTTCTGTTTTTGACTGTCAGGAACTCCATATATTGCTTAATTTCAGTAGCCTTCAGTTTCTCATCTGTAAAAAGGTGGAATATAATTGCATTTTCTCTAATGACCCAACCAATTCCAAAATGCTGTACCATAACTGATAAATATCATCTTATAGTTAAACTAATTAATGTTGATAACAATTGAAATTGTTCTGAGATATTTTCTTTGCAAAAAAATTCAACACCAGTTATGTAATGGTATTGAAAGAAATACATAATATATTAAAAACTATCATTTGCATCCAAAGTTGTTATTGGTAAGATCTGACTTGGAAAAGATGGTTTTTTTTTTGTTTGATCATATATCTTTTCTCAAGCAGCAAAGCAGGGCAATAATAGGGGCCAACAATTTGTGTTTCTAGAGTTCAGGTTTGATAGTCTGGTAAAATGGCACATCAGAAATTGCTATATGGGAAAAATATAGGAGATGATTTTTTTTTAAGGTTCAACATTTTTATTACTGAAGAATAGAATGGCTTATTAGAATGTTAGGAGATAATGCTTTGATTTCATGAACATTGTGTAGGATTATCAAACCAGAATTAATATATTTTACCTAGCAGTCTAGAATTTCACATTTTTCTAGCAATTTGTATTTGTTCCTAACTTCAAGATATCAGATGTAGAGAAGGGTAGATAAAAGAGCAAAGTTACAGAAGAAGTTTACCCCATTTCAGAGTGTATCTGGCTGACCTAAAAAATGAGACATTTCATAGTTTGATCTGCTGTTGTGTCCATCACTGGAAAACCCAGCATTTTCTTGGATAAGAATATGCACTCAAATTGTATTACTATAAGGACATCATAATCATCATTGTGGAAACCATTTTTGACAACCCACAAAAGAATCAAGTTTTACTCATGATTGCCACTTATAGTTTTGATTCCTTTGATCTTCACATCTACTTGTTGGGCAATTCTGGTCCCTAAATTAGACATTTGGTATACTTGGTCAGCCTTGAAACTTCAAAGACAACAAGCTGTCCAGCCATCTGCAGGACTGTCATTGAAGTCCCTTGTGTTCTCACAGATTGCAGCTTGTCTACTTTGAAAGATGAGCAACAAATCTATTCCAAGCCTGAGTAAACCAACTGACCAATCTCAGAGCAACAACGATGGTCACTCATGGGTCTAGCAGTTCCCATTCGAAACACCAAAACACTGTACTTAGAAAAGTAAGGTTAGTGGAAACCTGGTGTCTTCCACACCATCTTGGAGAAGTACTGTTTATTTATTTATCTGGTTGCCCCTGGTCTTAGTTGTGGCTCGCCGGCTCCTTAGGTGTGGCATGTGAACTCTTAGTTGCAGCATGCATGTGGGATCTAGTTCCCTGACCAGGGATGGAACCCAGGGCCCCCTGCATTGGGAGCACAGAGTCTTAACCACTGTGCCACCAGGGAAGTCCCAGAAGCAGTTTTGTTTGTTTGTTTGTATGTTTGTTGGCATATTTTGTGTGATTAAGAAGTGCTCTTAGCTTATGGGAATAAGACAAAAATGCCTCTCACATATGCCTTTGGCATTGTCACATTTAACCTTTTGCATGTATGTATTGAATTTGGAGATTGTTGTTTTGTTTTGTTTTGTTTTAGATGGCTGGAGTAAGAGGGCCTGGAGTAAGACTTTGCAGATATTACGGCAGAAGGCATTTTATTTTCATAAAGAAGGAAAAATACACCCATCTCATAATTACAAGCATTGGAGTTGAAACATTAAGACAGTTTCTTTTCCTGCTTTCCACCACTAATTGGTAGATGACCTTGGGCAAATCACTTAACCTCTAGATTTCCACATCTGCAAAATGAAAGCATTGGTTTACAGACAACCATTTAAATCCCTCCTCCAAATATTCATTCATTCTCTAATTTATTCAGAACCTACGATGCGCCACCGGCACTAATTAACACTGTGATTCTTGGAAAGCTCAAGATTGTCTCCAACTCCTTTAAGCATCACTCCCCGTCCTGCCTTAAAACCAGCTCCTGAATTCTCCCTCAGAGATCGAAACACTTTTCCTGTCTGAAAATATCACGGGGAAGTGTCAATTGCCTTCACCCGGCGTCAACCGAGAGCGCGTGCTCCCGCCGGTTAGTGACTTTTTCTTTCTTTGTAAAGGGCAACCTCTGCATTTTAAACGGCAACCCAGTCACCCGAAAAAATGCAATTGAAAGGGCGCCCGGAGGTCAGCGCGGGACACCTAACCGCTCCTTTTTCGGCCGGGGTAACCTGGGAAACATTTTTTGGGCTCTGTCCGAGTCACGCGGCAATTCCACGGCAGGAATTGTGCAATGCGGCGAGTCGGGCGGCCGTCCGGGGGTGGAAACAAGTGGGGAAGGCTTCCGCAGTGCCAACTCCCGCCCCCACTAGGGAACTGCGAGGCACTACGGCGCGGTCAGGCCAGCTGGGCTCCGGGTGGCCCCCAACCCGGGCCAAGAACGCCTCGCTTCGCCGTAGGGGCCGAGGACTGAGAAGCGCGTGGGCGCCGTCCCTCTCTCGCGCTGGGTCGGCCGCCCCCCGCGTCCCGGGACTCTGTGAGGAGCCGGAGCACGAGGTGGAACGGCGCCCCAAGGCGACGCGGGGGGGATGCGGGGGGGGGGACGCAGCCAAGCCGCATCGATCGCGGATGGGAACTCCGCGCTCGCGCTTTCGGTAAGAGCACCGGGACTTCCAGCGGCGCCTCGCTCCCGCCCTCGCCGGCCCGGCTGCCCTTTCGGATGGTGACGCAGCCGGCGGGGTACGCAGAAGTCTGCGCGGAAACCTGGAACCTCCCCCGGCCGCGGGCGCCGCCTTCCCGCCCCCGCGCAGCCTTAGCCGCGCCGCGCTCCGCTGAGCCCCGCGCCGGTTGTCCCGCAAGGAGCGAGGACTTGAGCCGCGCTGAAAGGGTTAAACCTCTGAGCGGTCCCTGGGTGCAGGCTCGGTGATGAACGTTTGGTCCTACTCATTACTCACGTCACTATCTTTGTGATGTGCATACTGTTGTTAGCTTCACTTAAAGAGGTGGGGAAACAAGCTCAAAAAAATAAAGTTACTTTCTTGAAGTCGAACAAGGCAGAGCTGCGTCTTGACTCAGATATATCCTACTTCTCTTGGATCAGCCGCTTCAAGGCTTTCATTCCAGTGAGCCGCGAACAGGTAACAGGTGGGACAGGTAAACAGAACTGGAGCTCCTCTTCCTGGGGTGACGGGAACAGTTTGCTTCTGGTTGGTGCTCACACATTAGCCCAACTGTGCTGTAAAAAAAAAAGAAAACAAAAGTTTTCCGTGTATACCATGAAGTTGAAAAGGTTGGAAAGCATTTCTCAGCCCTTGTGCTTCTATTTTCAAACTGTACACTGGGATCCGGGACACCTATCATGTGGGATTGCTGGAGGATTAAATAAAACGGTATTTTACACGTTAATTCAGCACATGTTAATTTTTCCTTCCTTTTGCAGCGCTCCCGGGGACATCGGGGCACTCACCCTCCTCAACACTGAAGAGAGGACGCAGTCATTCTAGGTCAACCCCTTCCTTTTCTGACAGATGAGAGATTTAATCCACGCAACGGAAGATCACTTAACCCCATCGCCATTTAATTAGTGACAGACACCAAGCTAGGGGGCTCTGTCTCTTGGCCCCTACAAAGGCTCTTTTCATTTCACCCCCCACCCCCACTTTTCCTCCAAAAGCTTCAGAACAGCTCTGAGGCCAGAACGTGACTTCCTTGGTGACCGATGGCAGTGAAGTGGGTGGGAACCTCCCGGAAGGCTAGAGGAGGAAGTCGAGTGCTGGGGCTCACAGCCTGCCTGACCCCTGGAGAGGGGGACCCCCCCACCCCACCTGGGCCTCTTTGCTGGCCAGGGGGCGGGTGGTGGTGCCCCTTTTGGTAACTCGGGGAGTTTAGAAGTCCGTGTGTGTGTGTGTGTGTGTGTGTGTGTGTGTATTTCCAGCTGTGGAATGTCCAAGCAAAAGTAGATTAAAGTAAAAAGGAATATGCTAGCTTTAGGATTCTATCCTGGATGGGATAGAGTCCTTCCATGGCAAATCATTTCAATATCAGCACAGAATTTTCAGGGGAGTTTATCTTGAAAAGTGAAACACGCTAATGGAAGTTTTCTAACATCATAAAATCTTGGGAATCGTCCACTCTGTTTGCTTGGGTTTCAAAATCACTACTGACTGGAGCAGCTGTTTTTCCCTTCCAAGGGTCCATTTTCTGAAATGAGGCTAAAATATCTGGACAGCCTTTCCCTTGGGTACCGTGGAATGTTGAGAATATGAATGGCCTCTTAGTAGAGTTGGAGCTCCAAAGGGAAGTAGTAGGACCATGAAAGGTCCTTTAAAAACAAAACTCTCCTTTTTAAAAATCATAAAAATAATTAGTACTCATTGTGGAAAAGTTAGATTTTTTTTTTCAGAATCCGAAAGAAGAAAAAGAATTGGAATCCCACGCCCAGAAGACTGTTAACAATTTGATGTATAGCATTATATGTAATCAGACTGAACCCACTGCTTTTTTCCTTGAACCACCTCTTTTCCTTGAATAAAATATCATGACATGCCACTAAATATTTTCCATACTTGTTTTAAAATATTTAGTATTCCATTGTACATTCATTTAGCCAAAGCCCAACTGAAGGACTTAAAATTGTGCCCAGGATTTTGCTATTGAAACAGCAATGAAGAATGAGCCTTGTAGCTAAATCTTCAAGTCCATTCTCAATTATTTACAGAGGTAAATTTCCTACAAGTGGTATTTCTGAGACCAGGGATAAAGGTTGCCCTACAGTGACCTTTTCAGCTTGACTTTTCCCCCCAGTGTTTTCCTGGACTTTCTATACCATTTGTTCACCAAGAGTTTATTGAGCACCCAGTACATGCCTGGATAAAGAGATGAACCCTCTGAAGCATAAAGTACCATAGATGTTGTCAGAGAAAGCTTTGGGTAGCCAGATGCCCAGTTTGAAGAGGATCATGAAAGACCAGTAGACTTTCTTGAGACCAGCACATTTTAGGTGAGAGGAGGTTAGTGGGGAGCATTGAAAAGGGATGGGAGGCACAATGAGGTCAAGGGGGAATTTCCTGTACAAAAGCATGGTGGCCTAATAGGCTGGTGGTATGTTTTCATATATTCGGGGAAATTGTGAGTTGTCTGGTGTGTGTATATTAAGAGCCGACCTGGGAAGGAGAGCAGGACAGAAGACAAAGAAATAGCCTCTGTGTCATGCTAAAATGTTTGGACCTTGTTCTCAAACAGAAAGGGATTTATGGCGCCTCTAAGGTCATGATAAAATTGGATTCCACCACTTAACCCACTGATGGGCACTGTCTTCAATGGGTCCCCCAAATCATTCCTGGGGAGGGAAAACAAAAGATAGAAAAATTTGCAAAGGAAATCTCCCAAAAGAATGTTAAAAACTGCAGAGAATCAACCAAACTCATTGGTAGTTACTACTGTATCCATCACACTTAAGGGCGGGCTGTAGTTATAATTAGTAAGTTGGATCATGAGAAAATTTCTCTTCTCTACCTTGAAGAGAGTGGCTTTAATACTGGTGCATGCCCAGACATTACTTCAGTTTCCTATCAGAAAAACAAATCCAAGTCTAAAAACATGCTGCATAGATGGTGGTTTAAGAAAAACTTACTTATAGACAAAAACTCAAGTGCCTGCTGTGACCAGGTAGGTAATGACTTTCAACAATTCAGGAAAGTTCTCAGCTATTATTTCTCTGAATATTTCCTTTCCCTCATTTTTGCTATCTCCTTAGGGAATCTGGTTACATGTGTATTAGACCTTCTTTTATTTGTTTAAGATCCCAGGGATTGAACCGGGGCCCTCGGGCAGTGAAAGCGCAGAGTCGTAACCACTGGACCACCAGGGAATTCCCCTAGACCTTCTAATTCTATTGCCCAAGTCTGGCACTCTCTCTTTCATATTTTGTATCTGCATTTGGATAATTTTTTAGGATCTGATTTCCAGTTTGCTAATTCTTCAGCTTCGTCAAGTCTCCCTTTGAACTTGAGTTTTAAATTTCTGTCATTTTTTCATTCCTAGAAGTTTTATTGGACAATTCTATATAGTTTCTTGCTCATTTCTGTTGGCTTTATTTTCTTGAAACAATGTCAGTCTCTCCCCTGACTTCTATACCTCCATCAGCAGGAAGCAAAAGGGATGCCTGTAGTAACCTGTGCTTCAGATAAGGACATTTCTTCCCTTACCCTCACATAAGCATTGTCAAGAGCAAAGAGAGAGGCCTAGCACTCTATATGCTTTCGTGAAGAGGATTCTCCCTCCACAGCAACCATACTCACAGTGGGGTTCCTTACCACTGCCTGCCCTGAAACCATTATAATCTCATTATACCTCTGTCACCTGTTAATGTCAGTTGCACAAGAAGCCCAGGACTCTCAAGTCATCCCTCACACCCAGAGCGAATCCCCATGTGGCTCTTAAGGACAGTCTCTACTGTAGTACTCCATATCTCTCCTAGTTTTTTTCTTTTTTCACCACTTGCCATACGACATATTTTATTAAGTTATTTGTTTGTCTTCCTCTCCTAAAATGTAATCTTCTTGAGAGCCAGGGTATTTATTTTGTTGGCTGCTTTGTCCTTAGAGCTTAGAACATTACATGGAAAATAGAAGGTATTCAAAAAATTTTTGTTGAGTGAATTAATATTAAGCCTTCTTATTTTATATTCTGTGTCTTGACATTCTATAGCTGAGGATTTTGCAGGTCTGATTTGTGTTATCTGTTGCTGCTGCCTTTTACTCTCTGTGCCTCATTTACTTGTGTGTTTTATGGATTTTGACTCTGAACTCATACTCTTTGAATTTTGTCTGTAGGAATTCTTCAAAATATAGATTGAAGTTACATTCATTCAGAGATCATTTGTGTTTATTCTTATAGTTGCCCGGGGTCATTACTTACCCAGGACCAAATTAGTATCTCTACCTGTTTTTAACTACAAAAGTAGGGTGAACTGGACTACAAAAATATGTGTGGGATTATCAGCTTGTGGATGTAAATTATCAAAAGATACACATGTCAAAATATATGTATGTGTATTTATCTTTTGATAATTTATAACCACATTCTCCTTGGTACTTGGCTGTATATATTTTTCCCACATGCCAAGGTCCAGACAGGCAAGTTTCCTTGTCCCTTTCTGTGCAGCAGGTTTTATTCTGTTTATCCTTATACTGGAAGTGTAGCCCCCTTTGGGTTTTCCAGCTTTATTAGATTTCCCCATCTTGGGTGGACTTTAGCTTGAGCTGATTTCTAAAACTCCAGTCTCCTCAGATCTCTAGATTTCTCAAGAGTAACTTGATTTTTCACATGAAATCAGCAATTTTTAAGTGTTGACAGTCAATTCAAATTTATATTTTTAAGTGCTGGACAAAACAGTTACCATGGGTCATATGTGAGCTTTGGTCTACCAGTTTACAATCTCTGTTCTAAACAGGTTGACCCATGTGTACTGTATATATATGATGCAGGATGCATTTTGTTGGAATACATCTATTAGATACAATAGCCACAGATTTGGAGAGAAAAGTCCAATTTTAGATTTCTCCTTCTTTTTCTCTATAAATATATTTGCCAGATCATGTGTCTAGATTTTTCTGTTCAGGAAATATGATCATTAAATCTACAATATAAGGAAATATAGGGCATAGTCCCTGCCCTCAAGGTTTTACATTCTATGCAAAGTAGAATGTGCTAGATGGATTGAAGTATCGTGAGTTTTAAAGAAGGAAGACCATCTAGGAAGTCACTACCTCAGTCTGGGCCTGCATTAAAAGAGCCAGAGTGAGGGCGTGACGGCACTAGAAGGAAAGGGGCAGATACCAGATATTTAAAGGAAGAAGTGATAGGAGTTGATAACTGAATGAATGTGGGCTAAGAATAGGAGAGGAATTATGTTCGTGCTTATGTGATCAGTAAAATTCTAAAATGTCTTTTGGTTTGCTCATTTCTCATAAACCAGACAATATGAAAGATTTTATAATTTATAAAAGGCTCAACAAATGTAATCAGTTTTTATATAATAAGGAGAAAAGGAAAAATTCAACTATTGGGGGAAATATTTTGGCTGATGTATTTATATATATTATCCCCTTCTAGTACCTTCTCAACATTAAAGGACTGCCTTTCTCCTTTAGTAAACAAAAATAAATGCGCACAGGCACATCAAGATTTCAAAATATCTCTAGGCTTCTCAGGTTGGAAAGCTCCATTGAAATAGACTGTCAGTATTCTCCTAAATCAATGCTGTTAGTTCCACTTATGGCGTTTCACTGGCATCTGATTGTTTGAAGGGGCTATAGGGAAACTGATGATGTTAAGTAAGATGGATTATGGATCACATTCAACTCTCAGTGGGCCTGGCAGGCATAACTCCCATTATTGCTAATGGGAGTTTCGAGTATAAGCTTTTGTGTACCTAAGAGTTTACCATTAAAAATCTGTCCATCTCCTCATCCTTTCAGTAGGTTGCAAATAGCTTTAACTTTAGGTATAACTGATTAATTGGTTGGGACAATGGCCTGATTGTAAATGATCAATGCCCAGCAGGTTCCCCCAACTTCTGCCCCTTTTTAGTTCCACCCTAGAATAAAGAAAACAATTTAGAAATTACCAAGCACTTTCACATGCATGGTATCACACTTGAATCTCTGCAATTCTGTACTGAAAGTAGGTTAGTGTCTTAGTTCAGGTGGCTATAACTAAGTACCAAAGACTGAGTGGCTTATAAACAATAGAAATTTATTTCTCACAGTTCTGGAGGTGTCTGAGGTCAAGGTGTCAACATGGTCAGGTTCTGATAAGAACCTTCTTCCTGGTTGCGGACTACCATCTCATTGTCTCCTCCAGTGGTGGAATGAGGACGAGAGAGTTCTTTGGGGTCCCTTTTACAAGGGCACTAAACCCATTCCCAAGGGCTCCACCCTCATGACCTAATTCCCTCCCAAAGGCCCCACCTCCTAATACCATCATATTGAAGGTTAGAATTTCAATGTATGAATTTGGGGGAGACACAAACATTCAGTCCACTGCAGTTGGGCTTAGCTACTATTTCAATTTAGAAACTTGACTATCAGTTTGCCTTGAAGTTTCTTGTTCAACGTCACAAGGCTTGCACACGTGAAAAGAGGATTTGAACCTAAGACTCATGGCAACAAGTCCATTGCTTTTTCCAGGGCTCCAAATTGCTTCTCAGCCATTCAATTTAACAAGTGTTAAATTACATGTGTGGCTTTATCAGGTTCTGAGGGTGGCAAGAGTGCACAGTATTGCCACGGCTCCCCAAGGACTTAGAGTTTATTTGATCAAGATCTGTGTACACATAAAATGGCTACAGCATGAATTGTGTTTTCATGAAGTATTTTAGGAATGTAGTGAAAGGAGAAATCATCATGGCTGTTCACTGGGGAAACTTTCATGGAGGAGGCCTGTGGGTGTTCATAACTGCTTGGTAGCAAATTAGGTACCAAATTAGGTAACTCATCAAGAGGATGAATACCTACTCTGTGTCGGGCACTGTGCTGGGTGCCTCTCTTACCTTCTCTTATTTAAACCTACTCTCCACTTTACTCTCCACTTTACACTCTACTCTCCCTCAAAATGCAGGCAGACCTATGGGCTAGAACAGAGAGAGGGGGGATCTATTGTGTACATGGTCTCACTTTATAAAAGAAAGTCCTGACCCACAAAAAAATGCTTTGAGATAATTATGAAAAGGCCAAGCCATCAATCAAACATTTTGCCAAGTTTAGGAAAACAAAACAAGAGAGAATATAAGTACAGAGGACATTAAAGGATCAGCATCTTTTTTTGTTTTGTTTTGATTTTGTTTTTATGAGATTATTTTATAAAACTTCCTATGTACAGCACAGTGACTATAGTTAACAATACTGTATTATATATTTGAAAGTTGCTAAGAGAGTAGATCTTAAAAGTTCTCATCACAAGAAAAAAATTGTAACCATGTGTGGTGATGACTAGATGTATTGAGGATCAGCATCTTTTAAACAGACCCAGTCTTTGTGGCCTAATACTTGGGGGACAGTCAGCTTCAGGAGGTCAAGATGCTTTGTTCCCTGAACGATTGAGGAAGGTGATCCCTAAGGAAGCTCATCTCCCTGGACAAGTTTCTAAAGCTATCAAATATGGTTTACATGTGTTTTCTAGAAGTTTTATTCAATGTACTTTTTGTACATACATTTTTACAATACATACATACTTTTGTATTCATATTATTTAAAACTTTTTTTCCCTAATGCCCTATGTTCCATGGCAACAGTTTTGTCAACACTGTAATGGTTGGCCAGCATTGGTGCTGGTTGGTACACCCTTCTCCACAGCTGTCGCCAAGTGTACAACTTGTTGCCAAGGTGCCAAGTTTACAACACAGAGGAGAAAGGCTTCAAGCAATTGCAAGAGAAGTGGGCAGCATCAAACATTAGGTCACAGGGCTCAAAGGAGGAGGATAAGAAGATGCTGGAAAATTAGGTGGAGAGTTGACAAACAAGAACAGTTCAATTAGGGTATGTTTTTATTGTGGTGAAATTAACATACATAATATGCTATTTTAACCATTTTAAGTGCACAATTTAGTGGCATGAATTATTTACACTGTTGTGCTACCACTACCACTATCTATTTCTAAAACTTTTCCATTACCCCAAACACAAGCTCTGTACCCATCAAGCAAATAACTTCCCATTACTCCTCCCTCCAGCCCCTGAGAAACACTAATCTACTTTCTGTTTCTATGTATTTCCTACAGTATTTGTCCTTTTGTGTCTGGCTTATTTCAGGGTTCATCCATGTTGTAATATGTATCAGAACTTCATTCCTTTTACTGGCTGGATATTATTCTATTGTACGCATATACCACATTTTGTTCATTCTTCTGTTGATGGACACTTGGATTGTTTCCACCTTATTGGCTATTGTAAATAGTGCTGTAGTGAACATTGGCATACAATACCTCTTTGAGTCCCTCTTTTCAATTCTTTTAAGTGTATACTAGGAGTGGAATTGCTGGTAATTCTGGTTAACTTCTTGAGGAACTGCCAATCTGTTTTCCACAGGGATTGCACCATTTTACATTCCTACCAGCAGTGTATGAGTGTTCCAATTTCTCCACACCCTTGCCAACACTTGTTATTTCTGTTTCTGTTTGTTGTTTGTTTATTTGTTTAATAGTCATCTTCATAGGTATGAAGTAGTTTCTTATTGTGATTCTGTGTTACATTTTCCAATGACGAATGATGTTGAGCATTTTAAAAGTTGGGTTGTTTGTCTTTTATTGAGTTGTAGGAGTTCTTATATATTTTGGATATTAAACCCTTATCAGATGTATGACTCGCAAATATTTTCTCCCATTCTGTGGGTTCTCTTTTCACTTACTTTTTTTTTTTGTATTAGCAAAGTTTTACTTCTGGAGGGGATATATGTATACATATAGCTGATTCACTTTGTTTTACAGCAGAAACTAACCCAACATTGTAAAGCAATTATACTTCAATAAAAAAAAAAAAGATTTGCTTAGGTTAAAAAAAAAGTTTTACTTCAATTTTTTTCCTGCTTATAAATAACTTTGAAAAACTTGATATGCATGAGGCTAACATAGCTGTTATTTAAAGGCAATGGAGGGGCCACTGAAAATGTCTCTCTGACAAGAGACATTGTTCAACATCTTCCCCACGCTGCAGGTGAAGGCAGGAGGAGTGGGTAGAGCTCTGCCATCAATCCCCTGCCCCAGTCCCCCTCCGCATGGTGAATCAGACTCTGCTAAGCTGACAGCTTAGAGCTCCTAAGGTTACCTGAATATTTCGGTGTGTTAGGGGAAAATGCCAGGGTTTCAAGATGGCCCATGTGCCAGCCTGATGGGCCCTCAACCAACACCTTCTTCCCACTCCAGCCACAAGAAGAGCCAAGCTCCTGGCTGGCTGGGGCCTGCTTGGGCCCTTGGGTGGGAGGCAGCCTTTCACCCCCAGCACCCCTCCTCACTCCCCGCCAGGAATTTTTGGTATCCCCTGTCTCACGTGGTATGAGATGCTGCTGAGACCTAGTCGTGGCTCTGAGGCAGATAGTGAGGGGTGGCAGGCAGAGGTCCAAGGACCGTGGCTGGGGGCAGTCCCGGCACCTGCAGCTCTGGGCTGCCCCTACTTTTATGTTTATTTCCAGACTGTGGACCCATGCAGGGAGGGTTGGGTGGGGCATGGTGATGGCAGCCTCATCCCTGTAATAGGAGAAGAGGGCAAGAAGGGAGAGACAAAGAGTCCTGAGGACAGGGACAGGGCTGAGTGAGAACCAGACAGGAACTTGCCCTGAAGTTTGCCAGCTGTGGCCCACCTGAAACAGAGCTCTGCTTCCAAGGGGACCCCTCAGGTCAGCCCAGCTGGGTGACCACCCAGGGCATAGGCAGGCCAGACTGAACCTGGGGCCACAGCATTAAATAACATTGGCAGAGGAGGACTAGTTGAGGACAAGGCATGGTGAGTGTTCAGGGTGTGATGCTGCCAGTGCCCAGCCATCAGAAGGGGAAGCAGCGCTCCTTGAAGTGACCCATGTGGTCCAGGTTGGGCAGGCAGGCATACTGGCTCGGAGCAGGAGTACCAGACGCTCCTCCTCCAGGGTGGAATGTGGTCCTGGATCATCTCCTTGTTCACAAAGCCCAAGCTGTAGTCCCAGGCTTCAGGGGCTTTGTCTACAATGTACCAGAGCTTGAAGCAAGTGGAATGTTTGTTTCTGCAGCTCCGGCTGCAGCAAAATGTCCTTCTTGGTCTGATTGGCAAAGAGCAGTTGGCACATGGTGTCATCCAAGTCCCTCATGATGGCACGGATCACCTGTAGCATCCAAGTGATGCTTGTTCCTCCTGTGATCATGTGTACAGAGTTCACTTCTTGATGGGGTTGGATTTCTTGTCTGGACAGATGGCAAACTTTCCTTGGCCCTGGTAGACTAGCAGCCAGGTTGGGCCCTGGAACTCAATGATGTCTCCAATCTTCTTGTTTTCCAGGTATGGGAACATCTTTACTTCCAGTGGGAAACTTGGGCTGGGTGTCTTTGAAGTAAACCTTGATGACCAGGTCCACTAAAGCCCTTTCATCATGGCTGGAGATGGTGTAGGGCTCAATGGTAAGGTTTTGGTGGATTTGAGCTGAAAAGTAGATGTGATGGCCTATGAGGAGGCCCAAGATGTAATGGGGCTGTAAGTAGAACCACTGGGTGTTATGGCTGATGATCTTCTCATCGATAAGCCACAGTGAGAACTTGATGTCCAGGTTTTCAAAGGTAATGGCTGGGGCCCAGTGCTGGATAGCAGGGCTATAGAGGAACCAAGCTGGGGAGAGCACCGTGTGGCCCAGTGTGCTCAGCTGGGCCCTGTGGTGGTGGCTGCTGCCCCAGCCAAGAAAGTTGGGCTGCCTCTTTTCACTTTCTTATTAATATCTTTTGATGCACAAAAGTTTTCAATTTTGATGAAACCCAGTTTATATATATATATATTTTGGCTGTTTTGGGTCTTTGTTGCTGTCTCTAGTTGTGGCGAGCGGGGGCCACTCCTCATTGTGGTGCGCAGGCTTTTCATTGCAGTGGCTTCTCTTGTTGCAGAGCATGGGCTCTAGGCGCATGGGCTTCGGTAGTTGCTGCATGTGGGCTCAGTAGTTGTGGCTCACGGGCTCTAGAGCTCAGGCTCAGTAGTTGTGGCGCACAGGCTTAGTTGCTCTGTGGCATATGAGATCTTCCTGGACCAGGGCTTGAACCTGTGTCTGCTGCATTGGCAGGCAGACTCCTAAACACTGTGCCACCAGGGAAGTCCTTATCTTTTTTTTTTTGTAATTGTTCATGCTTTGGTGTCATATCTAAGAATCCATTGCTAAACCAAACGTCACCAAGATTTACCCCTATGCTTTCTTTCAAGAGTTTTATGGTTCCATTTTGAGCTAATATTTGTATATGACGTGAGATAAGGCACCAACTTCATTCTTTTGCATGTGGAAATCCAGTTGTTCCAGAACCATTTGTTGAAGAGACTAATATTTCCCCATTGAATGAAAATAGTACTCCTCTGGAAAATCAATTGGCCATAGATGTATGGGTTTAATTTCTGGACTCTCAATTCTGTTTCATTGGTCTATATGTCTATCCTTATGCCAGTGTCACACTGTTTAGATTACTGTAGCTTTGTAGTAAGTTTTGAAATCAGTTGTGGGTCCTCCAACTTTGATCTTCCTTTTTAAGATTATTTTGGCTATTTGGAGCCTCTTGCAATCCCATATGAATTTGAGGATGGGTTTTTTTCATTTCTGAAAAAAAGTTGCTGGAGTATTGATAGAGATTGTGTTGAATCTGTAAATCACTTTGGGTAGTATTACCATCTTAACAATTTGAAGTCTTCTAATCCATTAACATGGATGTTATTCCATTTAGTTAGGTCTTCCTTAATTTCTTTCACAGATGTTTTAGAGTTTTCAGTGTACAATATTTCACCTCCTTGGTTAAATTTATTCTTGGGTATTTTATACATTTTGATGCTATTTGAATACTAGTGGAATTGCTTTCTTTATTTCCTTTTTGAATTGTTCATTGCTGGTGTATTGAAACACAACTGATTTTTGTGTGTTGATTTTGTGACCTGCAACCCTGCTGAATTTTTTTATTAGCTCTAGTAGCTTTCTTGTGGATTCTTTGGAATTGTCTGTATGTAGAATCATGACATCTATGAACAGAGATATTTTACTTCTTTCTCTCCAATTTGTTTCCCATTTATTTATTTTTCTTACCTACTTCCTCTAGCTAGAACTAGTGTTGAATAGCACTATTCAACTAGTGTTAAATAGCAGTGATGCAAGTAGGCATCCTTGTCTTGTTCCTACTCTTAGGGGGAAAGCTTTCAGTCTTTTACTCTTATGACATTAGCTGTGGGTTTTTCATAAATGACCTTTATCTTGTTGGAGAAGTTCCCTTTTATTCCTAGTTTTCTGAATGTTTGTATTATGAAAGGTTGTTGGATGTTGTCAAATGCGTTTTCTGTGACAACTGAGATGATAATTTTTGTTTACATTTGTTCTATTAATGTGGTTTACTACATTGATTAATTTCCTTATGTTGAACCACTCTTGCATTCCTGAGATAAATCCCACCTGATCATGGTGTATAATCCCTTTAATATGCTGTTGGATTTGGTTTGCTACTATTTTGTTCAGGATTTTTGCATCTAGAAAGGATATTGACCTGTAATTTTCTTTTCTTGTGATGTCTTTATTGCCTTTGGTATCAGTGTAATGCTAGCCTTACAGAATGAGTTGGTAAGTGTTCCCTCCATCATGGTTAACTGCATCAACTTTGGAGGCAGATGGTGTCAGTTTTAATCCTGCTTTTGCCACCAAAAAGTTTGTAATAAGTTTTTCATTATTTAACCTCTCTAAACTTCAGTTTCCCATCTATAAAATAGATGTGTTGGGAGTATTAATTGGGATCATTCATTGTAAAGCCAGTGGTGTGCTGGTAAAGGTTTAAAAATCAGCTCTTAGGGGACTTCCCTGGCAGTCCACTGGTTATGACTCCACGCTCCCAATGCAGGGGGCACAGGTTCCCACATGTTGTTCCCCTGGTCGGGGAACTAAGATCCCACATGTTGTGCGATGCAGCCAAAAACAAAGAATCAGCTCTTAGAGAAGGTGGGAGTGGGAAACCCTGATTTGTAGTGTTTGCCTATTTCCATGGTGTAAATACTCCTGGCTGATTTAAAGATACCATTGTGAAGTCATCTAAGGTGTAGATGAGAAGAAATGTACACAGTATGCTCTCATGAGCCAGTGGGAGCTGACTCCAGTACATCATTTTTTAAAAAAAGTATGAAGTACAGAATAAATGATCAATCACGAAATATTATCACTTCAGTTGCCTTTAACAAAAGCATAAAATAAAATGAAAATAGAATGATTCCTGAAAAGTCAAGATATAAATCTCCCTTTCTATTGCCTTATGTTCTAAAATAATTTATATTCTAGGTACTTTGAAACGTTATCTTCAGATGGTCTGTCCTCTGTGGGAATCACACTGCATACCCCCTTACTATCTCTAGATCTTGTGTATCATTGTTTACAGTGAACATAATCACAGGGCAGTTGGTCTCTGTCCACAAGTCTGTCTGCCCTGCTGGCAATTCACCGCACCTGGAAAAACTTGTTACTCCTAATTGCTTAACCATGTTAACCTTGAAGGCTGCTGGAAAATTTAGAGGCATCGTCCTGCCTTGGCTCCCTGGTAGATAAGGTGTTCTGCCTGATACTGGTCTTGACAGCAGTCACCATGCACTCATGCTTCCCCTAGAAGGCATAGATTGCCCAACCACCTCATCAGGCAAACAATTCTGCCAATGTCATGTCCTCTAGACTTCTGCTCAGACCCAGGCTTAGGAACATTTATGAAGCAAAGACTGTCTTGCCCTGTTCCCTGGGTACCTTGTCCCAATTCTTTTACAAAGCCACTGTTGTCCCATGTTCCTTATCCACCCATCTATCCATCCATCGTCCATCCAACCAAGACTTACAGAGTGGCTAATGGCTGCAAATACAAAGATGGTGTATGGTTTCCATTGTCCGTAAACTCACAGACTGGGATGGGGTAGGGTAGAGTGGAGACAGATATGCAAACACATAGAATATATTGTGATAAGGGAAAGTACAAAAGTATATGCAAAGTACTCTGGGAAACTAAAGGAGGAATTCTGCTTGCCTCTGGAAGTTAAGGAGGTTTTCGCAGAGTGTGTATAGGTAACCATAGTGTAAAGCAGAGGCTTGGGGCCAGATATGGTAGACTTTGTGTGCCTGACTGTGCCATTGAACCTGATCCTTCAGCAACAGGGAGCCTTTCTTTTCTTTCCTTTTTTTTTAATTGCCCTGCATCTTAGAACTTCAAGGCTATGTTCCCTGTTAATAATAAAAATATAACTAACTTTTTAAGGGCTTATAATGTGCCAGATATTGTACTAAGTGCTTTAAAATCATTATTTAACTTAATCTTCACAACAGCCTCGGAAAATAGAAATTATTATCATCCCCACTTTACAGATGAGAAAAATGAAATTTAAAACTCTAAGTCACATAACTAGGAATGGGTAGAACTAAAACCTAGCTCTAATTCAGTGCTGAGTCTGTGCTCTTAGAAACACAAGCCAGCTGCACTTGGTATAGTTGAGGGCCTGGGAAGAGTGGTCCCATCTCCCCACACCAGCCTCCCAAAACTTCCTCCCATTTTACAGTGCTCATACGTTAAACCCTCTTACCACCTACTTGAGCCGATAGCAATTATCTGAAAGTACCTTGTTTAGGAGGCAGCGGTAGTTAATGTGGAGAAGGACTTCGAAGGATGTTGACAGCAGTGTGAATTTACTTCCAAGAACTGCGGTTGCTGTCGGCTGACGTCGAGTTAGTGATTAATATGCTCTTGTGTGATTCAGCTAATGCCCCTCCCAAATAGTGTGTTAACCCAGTGAAAAAAGCACATGTCCAACTAAGCTGAATGTCAGACCTCTGTGTCAACTCCCATTTTACATTCTGTAGAAGGAAAAGCAGTCCCACTTAACACTGCTTACCAGGTATTATATATATATATAATTAATTACATTATTAATTATATATAATTAATTATATAGATATAGAATTTAATTTAATGTTGACATCGACATCAACTCCGTGAGACTGTGTGTGTGCAGTTAAGTAACCTGAAGCTCAGAAAGGTGAAACCACCTGTTCAAGCTCGTGGAGTCAACTTCTTTCTACTACTCCAGGACCCTAACTATTGGGGTGGTCTTGTTTAGTTTATATCATAGTGAATAACCACTCCTCTTTTTAATACAGAAACGTTATTTATTTTTAGAGATGTCTCTAAAGGAGCATTATTATTTTAGGGATGGGGGTAGTGGAAAGAATGGGCACTTTGAAGCTAGGTATTCCTGGGTTAGAATTCTAGTTCCTGCTCTGTAGTGGTGTGACTTTTGGTAAATTCCCTAATCTTACCTCAAAAGATGATTGTGGGAATTGAAGCAGATGGCTGGTCCCTAGGGGTACTTCAATACACGTTAGTCCTTTTCAGCTGCTGGTTGGTGTAACATGAATGAGCATCTCCAGACAACTCAAGCAAATTGGTTAAATAATCAATATATTCTTAGAGTTTATTTTAATTAAAGAAAAAAAACCTCCTACCAGGTGGCCTTTTGGGGGGTAATTTAGGGACGGTAGTGTCAAACGAGGCAAATCATACAGCTCCCGCAGGTTGAGACTCAACAGACCCACCAGTGAGGTCTATTATACCCATTAGAGTTCTGGGGAGGAACAGGAAAAGCTGCTGTGTTGAAGTTGCAAAAAATCTGGTCCGGGAGACAAAGCACACAGACAGATAGAAAGAAAAATAACCATAGAAGGCAACAGAGGGCAAGAGTCCAAGGAGTGATGCAGGCAATCAATATTGCACGAATTTGGAAGAGAGAGAGAGACCACTTAGAAGGGGCCAAGAAACCTTTCCTGACCTGTCTCCTGCACTCCGTCCTCCTTCTGTCCCTCCATAGTACTTCAGGTTTCTCTTAGAGTCTCCAGTGCACTTAGCTCTTCGTAACAAGGTGGAGAAACTTTCACTGTCTCTTAATAGCTGGTGCCAGAATTCCTCTTGGGGATGGAAGCATCTAGGTTTGGAAAATTCGGTGTAATGGAATAGGCTGGGGAGTGCTGGAGGCACAAAGCTGAGACCCAAGGACCTGGCTGTTGGAGGAGGGGCGACTTACTGTGTTAAGACAGGGAGAATTTGAGATGCGTGGGGACAATCTGGGATGGAGTGAGTGAGGAAAAGAGAGGAGAGAAGGCAGAGGGAAAGGGAAGAGAGCAGCCATCAGCGCAGCAAAGCTGTGATTCCTCCCCACAATTACCTACATCTCCAGCGATTGCTACTAAACCCAGGCAGCTTTGTAGGAGTACCTTTGATGGGAAAACCAGGAAGAGGCCAAGTTTCGTTTCAACACTGCAGAACACATTAGACGTGGGGCGGTGGAAGTTACCCAGCTCTTGAAAGGGCTCTATACTTCTACAGGCCAGGTAAAGGCTGGGGGTTCAAACCTAGTTTACCCAGATCTTTGAGAGGCAGACTTCTGATTTATCTCTCCAATTCCTTTCTCTTTTCTTCTTTGACTTTTCCTCCCTTCCAAACTTACAGTACCTGACACATAGTAGGCACTCCATAAATATCTGTTGTGCTGAATCAAATAAAAATATGATACCTGGTTTCTGCTGTCATGGTACCTAAAATTGAGTGAAGACAACACAAACACATTTCACACATAAAATTAAATCTAATCTTAACAATTCTGAGAAGGCTATAGGTACCCATTAAATAGGCCTAACACTTCTCTGTTTTTCAGTATCCTTCAAGGTTTTGCTCACATTTCATCTTCCAGGAAGCCTACCAGGATTTTCAGTGATGTGTCCTGTCTCTGAAATCTTATGACATTTCCTACCTGTATCAGCAAATTTGACACTTGATCACTTATTTTTTGACGGATGTCTTTCCTTTTTCACTACATACTACAGTCCCTGAGGGCAGGAAGCGTGCCGCCCTTGGACAGAGGCGGCCACGCTCAGTGGCCTGAGCGTGAGTACATATAGTACCTTAATGCACATGGCTGTTCAGTTGATTGTTACTGATCATATGTGTCCTGCATCATATTCTCAGAAACTTGAGAACTTAGTATGTGCTTGGCAAATATTAGTACTGATTAACTATTTGCCGAATTGAGTTGAATTGTTGGGTAGCATAGACCTCTGAGATTATAAGATTCCTAGATATCATTCTCGTACCAAAGAAACGGAAAATTAGAAATTAGGAAGGAATCAAATCTAATTCTTGTTAAGCTGTAATTTATCTTCCTATTGCTTTTGGGCATATAATTCAGGCTTGGCACTTCAAATGCAAATCTGATTTCTTGGCCAGTAAACTTTGTATGGCTACTGTGAGGTTAAGAAATAAATATGCATAGCATTTTGAGGCTGGTAGGCAGCAGAAGATCATGTGATCTAACCCAGGCGAAATGTGAGTTCAGAGAGGTTAAATAGACTGCCTTATGCTCTGTAGTCTGTTGTAGAGCTTACTTGCTTTCAAGTTTCCTGCTTTCTGTTCCAGTGGTCTTTCCAGGGCACTAAGCTTAGCTGTTAGAATAGCATTTCTTCAAAGTGTATTCATTATTAATGCAGTATACTAAGTCCCTGGGGTAGAATAAGCCTCATTATTATAGCTAGTAAGTCAGTCTAAAGCAATCTGATATTCCTGTAAAACTGAATAAATTTTGTAGTAAAGTATCCTTGGGCTCACTGCCTTCTGAGGTGGCCATCATCTCATTTGTCCTGTATTTTAAAAAATCCATAAATGAGCCCTTCTGTGTTAACATTCATTATAGCTTAGCTTTATTGATTCTGTTATAGTGCTGTTAATTACAGGAACCACAGAAATCTTCAATTAGGTTAAAGCCATAATAAATAAGATTAGTAATACTTATTCTGCTCTGTATATTGAGTGTTTTTATGATAAACTGATGTTTATCTTTTCAGACATTACTACATTAACATCTTATAAAATAATTATATGAGATATTTTAATTTTTTAGGCAAAAACATCTGAGAATCTTCTAATAACTAGTGATGTTAACTATCATTATTAATCCTCGTGACAACCCTATGAAGTGGACATTATGGTTATCTTCACTTACAGATGAAGAAGTCAAAGCTTATAGAAATTCAGTGTCTTGCCCAAGATCCCACAAGAGGGGAAGCCAAGATTAAATGAGATGATATATATGTACCTAGCACAGTGCTGAGCAGATAGTGTAGTGAATAAATACAAGTGGAAGAGTCAGTGTGAAGTGAAAATAAGTGAAAGCAAAGATGAAGCTGTTGTGAGGATAGTATATGAAGTATGTGTTATAAGTTCCTATATATTATACATATATGACTAATATTTGATTCTGAGCTTCCTAACAATCAAAGGGAGAAACATAATCAGTTACATAAGGGATAAGTAACCTTGCTTAAGAGAAGTATATACTCAGCCATAAAAAGGAATGAAATTGTGTCATTTGCAGAGATATGGGTGGACCTAGAGACTGTCATACAGAGTGAAGTAAGTCAGAGAAAAACAAATATAGTATATTAACACACATATATGGAATCTAGAAAAATGGCATAGATGATCTTATTTGCAAAGCAGAAATAGAGACACAGATGTAGAGAACAAACATATGGACACCAAGGGGGGAAAAGGGGATGGGATGAATTGGGAGGTTGGGATTGACATACATACACTACTATGTATAAAACAGATAACTAATGAGAACCTACTGTATAGCACAGGGAACTCCACTCCATGCTCTGTGGTGACCTAAATGGGAAGGAAATCCAAAAAAGAGGGGTTATATGTATACGTATGGCTGATTCACTTTGCTGTACAGCAGAAACTGACACAGCAGCGTAAATCAACTATACTCCAATTTAAAAAAAGAGAGAGAAGGTAAATATTTCTGGAGCTCAGACCTAAGGGTCCTTTTTCAAGACAGAGGATTTACTTTAGCAGGGACCTTAGAGGTTGAGACAAAGTCACTATGGGATGCTGTTAGAAGCCTGGAGAAAGTGATGGCCAAGCCTGAGTGAAGTGGAGAAGCCTGAGTTGCCCTGGCAGGAGGCAGAGGAAGGATTAAGAAGTTGGAGGGGCGTACTAGAAGGGAAATGTTATGGAAGACCCACCAGAGCATTATGTTCCATGGGAGGCCTGAAGGACACAACATTCACCTAAACCATTAAGAATGGCTGAGTAATATTTCATTGTATATGTATACCACATCTTCTTTATCCATTCATCTGCTGATGGACACTGTCGTACTTGTTTCTTGATGGAATTATACTAATACATGCTCCTCAGCTAGTAACTAGCTAATTACGTGCCATCCACGCACTGTAATGTGGTTGGAATAGTGTTTGTATACACCTTCTTACCTAACCTTCATAATCATTTATTGAGGTAAATGGGCTGGGTAATATTATTCCAATTTTACATGTGAGGAAACTGAGGATTATTTTAGGAACTTGCCTGGGGCACACAGCTAGGAAGTGGCAGAGCTGAGGTGAAGTTCAAACTTAGGTTCACATTTACTCCAAAGTCAAATTTACGACTAGGCCATGGGACAGTTGGGCTGAGGGCAGAGTTATCATCTTATGAGAGTCGAAGTATCTGAGGAAGAAGGATCTCATGTCTTACAGGAGTGGGCTGAGACAGTTCAAATCAGATCAAGGTTTATCTCAAGCAATAATTTGAGGGCAGAATCAATACCGTATCAAATGTGTGATGCCTCGAGACATCAAAGTTCTATTCTAGACAGTACCCCCTCAGTAATTTTAGTCTGAAAAGGTTTTAAAGTGTGCATTCAGGGACTTCCCTGGTGGTCCAGTGGTTAAGACTCTGTGCTCCTGATGCAGGAGGCCAGGGTTCGATCCCTGGTCAGGGAACTAGATCCCAATGCCACAACTAAAAAGATCCCACATCCTGCAACTAAGACCCAGGACAGCCAAATAAATAAATAAAGTGCACATTCATAAGCATAAATATGATTCATTTGCTTTCATCTTTTTTCTTTCGTTGAATTATACTTTTAGTAAATATCTATTTATCTTCTACTACATGTCATGCATGGTTCCTTCTAAGTAAAAAATTATATAGTTTCCTTCCTATTACATTTAATCAGACTCTTTTTCTTCCTTTCAGTCTATCCTTATGAGTAAGTATTTTCAGTGGTCTGCTGTATTCATGGTACTAAGCAGTGGAAAAGGATCTCTTAAAGTGTAATCATTTCACCATCATAGATGGAGCCTAACTCAGTGCATCAGAGGTCATGTAGAAGATCTGTCCAGTTACCATCTAAGTTTAGTTTCGAGGTAAAAGATTTAACATTTAATTTTACTTTTCCTTTTTTTGGAGGGTGGGATGAGGGAGAGGGATTGTTAAATGAAGGGCATACATTTATTGAATACTATATTTTCAACATAAAAGACAGTCTTGATTGTAAAAAAAATAGTACTTTAGACACTTCAGAGCATCCACTGAAATTTTAGATGGTTTAAATATTGGGTATTTAAAGTATTTAGCTATATAAAACCTAGAGTAATATAGAATGAACACATGCCATTTCCCTTTACTTTCTATCCCTTAAATCTTGTTTTTTTCTCAGCATGTATCACTATTGACATTATTTTAATTATTTATTCATTTACTTGTTTTCAACTATGCTCCCCAACTAGGAACCTCTTCTGTATTATTTCACTGCTGTATTTGCAGGACAGAATACTGCCTGGTACATAGTGGTACTCACCAAATATTTGTTGTATTCATTTATTTAACCTAAAAAGAGAGGATAATTTCCTAAAGAATCACAGATGATATCACAATGCGAACAGACAGACAACAAACCCAAAACCCACAGCAATTCAACATGCTTGACTACAAGAAAACGGAAAACTTTTACAAGCATAGTTTTTTAAAGAGCAAATAGTATGCTGAAAAAATACATATCAAAAGCATGACAGAAAAACTATTGCTATTTTAATTGAAGACCCTATTATTACAAATTGATAGAAGATACTATAGTGGACAAAGAACAAAAACAGACTGTATTTCCCCTACCCACACCAGCACACACATTGGTAAATTAAAAGAAACACGAAAAACAGAAACTAGTGAGAAAGCATAGGGAAAATTATTAATCTCTTTAACAATCATGGAAATTCAAAATTAAAGCAACAAGGTATATATATATATTTTCTGCGGTACGCGGGCCTCTCACTGTTGTGGCCTCGCCCATTGCGGAGCACAGGCTCCGGACACGCAGGCTCAGTGGCCATGGCTCACGGGCCCAGCCGCTCCGCGGCATGTGGGATCTTCCCGGACCCGGGCACGAACCCGTGTCCCCTGCATCGGCAGGTGGACTCTCAACGACTGCGCCGCCAGTGAAGCCCAACAAGGTATATTTTTAAAACATTAAAGTTATAAACCATTTAAAATGTTAAAATGTCCATTGTTACAAAACCTAACATTGTGTACATTTTTTAGGGCAGTGTAAATTCATGGAAATTTCTTGGAAAGTGACTTGCCATTATGAATCTGTGAATCGAGAATCTAAAACTATGCAGTCTATTTGACTCAATAATTACATTTCTGTGAATCCCTCCTAAGGTATTATCTAAATATTATATATTTAATTATTATTTAGGTTATTTGCATGGAGAAAGTCATTAGTTATGAAACTTCTGTAGTAAGCATTTATAAGTAAAATGCTTATAAATTAAAATAAGTTTAAGGAAACATTTACAAAATTACATGTCCACCATGATTATGCTTGTATTAAAAATATCCCTAGTGAAAAAATAACTGCAAGAAAATTTGAGGTGATTTTGCCTCTCTTTTCTAGTTTCCAGAATTTTATGATTTGTACAATGGTATTTTAGTTTAGTTTTGTTCGGTATAACCTTTTTGAAAAAATATTTATTTATTATTTTATTTTGGCTGTGCTGATTCTTAGTTGCGGCATGGGGGCTTCTTAGTTGTGGCGTGTGGGATCTAGTTCCCTGACCAGGGATCGAACCTGGGCCTCCTGCATTGGGAGCATGGAGCCTTACCCACTGCACCACCAGGGAAGTCTCCGGTATAACCGTTTTTTTTATTTTTATTTTTATTTTATTTTTGGCTGTGTTGGGTCTTCGTTGCTGTGTACAAGCTTTCTTTAGTTGTGGTGAGTGGGGGCTACTCTTCGTTGTGGTGCGCGGGCTTCTTATTGTCGTGGCTTCTCGCTGTGGAGCACGGGCTCTAGGCATGCAGGCTCCGTAGTTGTGGCACGTGGGCTCAGTAGTTGTGGCACGTGGGCTCAGTAGTTGTGGCTTGCGGGCTTTAGAACTCAGGCTCAGTAGTTGTGGCGCACGGGCTTAGTTGCTCCGCGGCACGTGGGATCTTCCCAGGCCAGGGTTCGAACCCATGTCCCTTGCATTGGCAGGCAGATTCTTAACCACTGCGCCACCAGGGAAGCCCTCTGGTGTAACCTTTTAAAGGCAAACCTCAGTGTTTGAATCTAATATATTTTCCCATTGTAATCTAGGAAACAGCTTTTGCAGAGAAAGACTGGTGAGCAGATGTTCTTTTGATGAAAATTTATGTGTGAAACCTATGTATGTATGATTGCTGGCTGGATGATTTTTTTTTTTAAGAGAATTTCCTAATAAGAGGCTTCTACTTCATTACATTTAGTTTGGTTCAGTTTGGATGAATATTTGTAGCAGATTGTAGGTTTCTTGCTACACATGACACGTTAGAAGGAGATATGGTTATTCCTCCTTTTACACTGTTCTCTCTCTCTCTCCTGTATATTCCCTATAGAGTAACCTTTTAAAGCTTTTCTATTTTCAAACATAAAATTGAATTCCTCGCCCAATTTAGTTGGTGGCATCCTTGGTCAACTCGTCGACTAATTTAGAGAATTTGGGAATCATGTGAAATTCCTTCCTCTGCCTCAGCACCCAGATCTAAGCAGTCATCACCCACTGTCTATTCCATCTCCTCAGGTTTTTGACAACTACTCAGTATCCCTCCCTGGTCCACTGCCTTAGATGTTGGTCTCATCACTTGCAGTTTGAAGTTCTACAATGTTATATGATTAATCTCCTTGCCCTCCGATCCATCTTCCACATTATCCCTATATTAGTGGTTCTCAAAGGGGATGATTTTTGTCCCCCAAGGCATATTTGGCAATATCTAAAGACATTTTTGGTTGTCATAAGTGGACCAGGTGGACTGGGGAGTTGAGGGGGAAGAGTGGAGGGTTGCTACTGGCATCTAGTAGTTAGAGGACAGAGATGTTGCTGAACATCCTACAGTGCACAGGACAGCAACCCTACCCACCATGACAAAGAATTTTCTGGCCCCAAATATCAGTAGTGCTGAGGTTGAGAAACCCTGCCCTGGAGTGATTCTTCTCAAATAAAAATCTGCTTACATACCTCAAAAACACACTATTTATTTTGGGCAGAAGTTTTTGCATAAGGCCCATCTTTTCTTATTCCCCAGTCACACAGCATATACTTATTACTGCCTGAATGTGCCACTTTCTCCTTGGTTCCTGTAACTTACCTGCTACTTGTAGCTTCTTCTTTTATTTTCGGTTTCTTCAGGCTGGGTTTCATGGTTCTTCTCTTGATCACTTTTAGAAGAGCATGAATCATACTGAGTGGTTGCTTATCTATCTCCTCCACTAAACTGTGAGCATCCAGAGGACAAGGAAACCATGCCCCATAGGATTAACAGAAACTGGTAACTAACAGAAATTCTTGAGCTTGTCTTAACAGCTTGCTAAAACCCCCCTCTGCTTGTAGCCTGTCTTCACTGAGCAAGCCTTAATTATTTTGTTGCAAATTGCATACCCTCCAAGATTCCCATAGCCTAAACAGTAAGATGTTTGCCCAAGTTGTTTTCCAGGAACTTGGGGTCAGCTGAGTTTAGTTTGAGCTCCAGCTGGCTAAGGCTGGTTGGGACCACTGACCCTAAAACTGAGTCTGTGCAAGTGTTCCATAAATAACCTTTTGAAGTCAGAGGGCCAACAACCGTACCCTCAGATCATGCCAAGTGCCTCCATTTTTGAACATGCAGGCCATGAAGAAGCATGTAATTCAGATACTCCTGTGCGGGACCTGATTGTCTCACCTTTCCCCATGCCTAAGACCACACTCCTTCTTTATTTCTGAAATATCCCAAGCTCCTCCCCTTTGAGGAGGCAGATTTGAGATTTATTCTCCCATCTTCTTGCTTGGCTGCCTTGTGAATAAACCCTTTCTCTGCTGCACACTTTGGTGCCTCAGCATTTGGCTTGCTGAGCTTCCGACAAACAAACGTGGTTCAGTAACATCAGGAACTGGGTCTTGTTTTTGGAATCTTCAGGACCCAGTGCAATGCCTGGTATAGTGGAATGGATCTGAACTCAACCAAGAACCTCTGCTCATTCCATTTCATGAGCCCTGCAAAGCAACCAGATTTGTTCTCGGGCTTTTCTTTCATTTTTCTGTACCCTTTGCCTTACCTGAAATACTGTTCTTTCATGTTTCAGTCTCCACTCATATCACTCCCACCTGTTCCTTAAGACTCAGCTTGATTAAAAAAAAAAATCACAATACCTTACTAAGTCCACCACTTGTGTCAGGCCCAGCATTACCTTAGTTCACTTTCGGCATAGTCTTTATGAGGAAGGTATTATCCGAACTTAACAGGTGAAGAAAATAATGCAAACAGCCTTGAGTGGCAGGTGAGGCAAGACATTCACTCAAACACCCACAAGGTAGGCAGCTGGACTGACCTTCCCCACTTGATTCTCTTTTTTTCTGTTATCTCTGCTGTTTCCTTCCAGAAGACACCCTAGAGATTGTTTAGTCTGCCCCTCAACTCTTTTTTTTTTTTTGCCCCTCAACTCTTATGAGTAAACTGTGAACTGTTTAGGGCAGGGGTCCTCAAACATCCCTCCACACACACACAGCAGGAGGTGAGAGGCGAGTGAGTGAAGCTTCATCTGCGCGGCTCCCCATCGCTCGCATTACCGCCTGAACCATTCCCCCCTCCCCCCGCAAGTGGAAAAATTGTCTTCCACAAAACCGGTCCCTGGTGCCAAAAAGTTTGGGGTCCGCTGGTTTCGGGTAACACAGGTGGTTAATGGTGGGAGCCAGACCTAAACCCCAGAATTCCAGATTCGAATGCGCCTCTCACGCACCACGTACCATACCCAGCACTTGCTCCATATGAAGTAAGCTGCCAGTAACTCTTCAAGTCTCCAGGAATCCTCCAGCAGGGTTGGTGGAGTCAGGGCACATGCGGAAGCCTCAGTGAGCAGTGAACCGAGCTGCAGAAATCTGATCACACATAGCTTAGGCAGATTCTCATCCAAGGATTTCCCGGGAGAAGGCACTTGGAGTATTTTAAGCATGGGGGTGAGTGGAACACATTTGAATTTTTAAAAGCTCACTTTGTAGAATTAATTGGAGACTGGATTGAATACAGAGTGACAACTTAAGAGATGTTTGTGGTCCTTCAGATGAGAGATGGTGGCAGCTAGGATCATGTTGTCGGAACACTTAGAGAAACAAATGGACTGGAGACATACTTAGGAAGTAAAATCACCATGATTTGGTCGTAGACTGCCTATGAGGTATGAGTCTGGCTATAGTGTGACCTTAACTAAGATAATTAAGACTTGTTTCCTCAAAGATAAAAGGAAGATAAAACCTACTTTGAGGGATTATTAGTAAACAATGAAAATCGCTGGACACACATTAGATATCAACAAATGTTTTTATTACTATTTATAAGTTTTTAAAAAACTTCTAAGACCTTGAAATACAGAATGGGTTGGACGTGAAGTAACCTGTTAACGTTGGAAGGTTAATTTCTTAAGTTCCTATTACTCTCATGCTTCACAAGCTCATCTCTTGCTCGGTGGCAAAAAGGGGCAGAGGCCTGTGAGAAATGCATCGCGGTGCACAAAGATATGGTGAAGGGCACTCCAAATTCGAGACGGGTAAACCTATGGCCAAATCCTGACAATTTCACTTTCTGCGCTCGCAGATCTCTCATTCTTGCATTGCTGTTTCTAGAATACGTGATGAAAAGAAGCGAGTGAGGGCTGGGGGAGTGAGAGAAGCCGCATGGGGGCGGGGCGCGAAGGCTAGAAGCGCTGGGTCCTGCGCGGAGGCGGTGCCGCCGCCTCCGCCTTCACCGCGGTCCCCGCCCCGCTTTCCGGGGGCAGCCGCGCGTGACATCACGGGGAGGCGGGACCGGCCGCAGGGTGGTAGGCGGGGCCAGCCGCGGGGCGCGGCGGGAGGCGGGTAGCGCAGGCCGCGGCGGCCGTGGAGTAGGTAGCAGCCGCAGACTGCCGAGCCGAGCGCCCCAGCCCTGGTAGCCCACCCTGCGCGCCCTCCTCAGCCCCCGGTGCGTGTACGCTGGGGCTCTGGGGGGCTGGCCGCTTAGGGAGCGGGCCGCCCGACCCTGACCCGCGCAGTGACCCGGAGCCCCCCGGCCCAGGCGCACACGGAAGTGGTGAGTGTCACCGACTGGAGGTAGAGAAGCCTGCGGCGCCCGGAGGCTAGGGGCGGGGAGCCCGGCGCTGGCGGGAGACGCGGCCGCCGCTTTGGGGCCTCGCGCGTCGCGCACCCGGGGCCGCTCCTCGAGCGTGGCTCTGGACCTGGGGGCCGGGCCGGGGCAGGGTGGGGGCGAGCGGGGCCGGGCGGGGAAGGCGGGGGATTTCCAGCTGAGCGGAGACGGCCGGTGCCGGGAGGCCGGGGCCCCAGGCCCGAAGGGGAAAGGTTAAGGCTCGCTGCCCCCTCCCCCAGAGCGCACACCAAGTTTTCATAAACAAGCCTGGGACGCGCTGACATCCTGTTTATACCACCCTGAGATACAGGCGCGGGCTTGAGGTTGGACGTCCCTCGCTGTTGCACCGAGAACTTGACCGCCAGCTCTCTGACAGAATTGCCGGGGAGCGGAAGGAGGATTTTTCAGGCCTCAGGACGGATGCTGAGCGTCTTAGCCATTTGACTTCTTTGCCATCTCAGCGAGGGAAAGTTTCTGGGATTTGGGGCCCAGTTTGGGGCAGTGGGGCGTCTGGGGACTCAGGAGACGCCCCCTTTCCTTTTAGGTTCTGTTGGGACACTGGCCCCAGGTAGCGGGCGGAAAGTCTGAAAGACGCTCACTGGGCGAGATGGCCAGGGAAGAGGAACAGTGAGAGCGAACCACTCGGGGAATTGCGAGTCCTGCTGTAAAGGGACTAGTAACCGAAACTGGGGCTGGTCTCTGGCTCCATGTGTAACTCCTCAGACCCCATCCGCACGCCGTCGCCAAGCATCAGAGGGAGACGTCGCTTTAGCAGGACTAGTAAACACTCCTCTCAGGTCACTCCCCTAGGTTCCAGGGATGTGGGCGCCTTGGATGTGTTTACCGAGGAACTTCTCTAGGGGACTAGATAAAGGGTATGATTATTGCCAGGTGTTTGTGCACATTTTTTTGTTTTTTTGATTGTATATTCTTTGCGAATTCTTGTGTGTCCATGGGAAAGAGGATACCATCGTCCGTGCCACTTCTCTTAATACGTGGCTGTGAGCTGTCTTATGCCCCTGGTTGGATACATGCTGTTGACTTTTTTTTTTAAGAGTGCAGGGCTTTTTTCTCAGTGGCAAGAGTTTACAGCTGTATAAAATTGTTATTACTTTTTTGGGGGGAGGAAAGCATTAAAAACCTGACATAGTTAAGTGATGAGTATAATGCAGAAACAACTAGATATGATCATGGAGTGTTTGATTGTTGGCTTTTTTTTTTTTTTTAGAAAAAAGATTTGAGTTATGGGCATTTACACAGTGGAAAAAATTTTTAAGATGAACATTGTATATTGATTACATTTTTGTTCCTCGCTTTCCGAAACTCCATTTTGTGTTGTTTCTGCCTTTGCTTTGGGTGACTGATGTTTTTCAAGACCAGGCAGTCGTTTTTATTGAAGGATCAATGTGTTCTTTTGTACTTTGTGGTGAAGGTTAATGGAGGCTACAAGGGTACCAGACACTTTGGGTACAATATGCATTGCAATATGGAGAAAATGTCTCCTATGTATAGATCCAGATCACATTTAAAGATGCAGGTACCTGCGTGATTGTGGACATTATGAATAGGAATAGTCACAACCTCTTTAACTTTGCATGTCATATCAACTAAGCACTTACACCGTATCTTAGTTTCTCTAAATAGCTACAAAAATGTATTTTTTTAATACTAGGATTGCAGTGTGACACTCCATGTTGAATAAAGCCAGTTTAGTTTCCCTACTCCACAGTATACTAATTGCTTATTATTATTGGGAAGTGATGATAGAGGGTGAATAAATTATACATACATAGACAAAATAATTCAAACATTTCCCGAAATATAACTACATTTCAATTTGTTGTAATTTAGTCAGTCTTAGTAGCAATTTGGCTAATGTTCTATATGTACTGGTAATTATCTTTCTGATCAATTGGTATCTACCTTTTACAGATGTAAGTTGTTAAGGGGAATTAGCTTGCAAAATGTTTTCAATTCAAGCTTTTGCTAAAAAGCTGGTAGAAAGTAAGGAATTTTGAGGGCAAAGTTGCTTTTGCAGGAAAAGAGACTCATTAAATGGCATGAAGAAATTTAAGCTGAGTGCTTTTAAATGGGATAGTGAGGTCTGCCAGTTTAGATTCTGGGTTCACAAACACTAGTGGTTTCAACTGCAGACCACAGATTCTAATAATGTTTTGAAGTTATCACTCAGTTTCTTCTGAGTAGCTGGAAGTAACACATATATTTGGACAGAAACCCAGCTGGAGCAAGTATTGAGAATGTATAGGTTTATACCCATTTTAATAGAGTGGACACTAAGGTACAACTGCATTAATAAGGTTTATTAACAAAGACCAAGGTCTGTTTTCCGACTCCTCTGTTAAGTGTTTCCTCCCCCAACACACATTATTTTATATATCTTTATTATGTATATACTTATGTTCTAATGAGGTCGTATGCTTTTAGAAGATTTATCATCTGAGATGTGAGTATTTGCAAGGAAGTTTTTCTTGTTCATTTCCACATTTAAAAAAATTGTTTTAAGTGGATAGGGAGTTGATTAATTACTGAATCTTGCTGAGCAAGCAGCTTCTGATGGTCTGACTTATGGTGGTCCAGTGTTCTGTGGACCCTTATCATAGAATAAAGATGCCAGAAAGAACCTCGCAGATTCTTTTAGACCAGTGTTCCTCAGCTGGGTATGATTGTGCACCCAAGGAGATATTTGAGGTTTATGGAGACATTTTTGATTGTTAGAACTGTGGGGGTGGGGTGGGGTTGAGAGGAGGCAGTGTTACTGGCATCCAGTGGGTAGAGGCCAAGGATGCTGCTCAACATCCTACAATGCATGGTGCAGCCGCCTACAGCAGAGAATTATTTGGCTCAAAATATCAGTAGTGCTGGTCTTGAGAAATCCTGTTTTGGAATGCCAGGTGGGTAACGAGAAGATCCTGGCTTCTGTCATGGCAAGCTGCTTCACTTCAGGCCCCTATTTTCTTCATCTGTAAAATGAAAATAAAAATATCCATCTTGGCGATCTCACGAAGCTGTTGGGAAAAACTAGGTAAATAATGGATGGAAGCTGAAGTGCTATGCAAATTATAACTATAACTGTTGTGAAGACTTTTTTTTTAATTGAAGTATAGTTGATCTACAGTGCTGTGCCAATCTCTGCTGTGCAGCAAAGTGACTCAGTGATACACAGAGACATGCTTTTTTACATTCTTTCCCATTATGGTTTATCACAGGATATTGAATATAGTTCCCTGTGCTAGACAGTAGGACCTTGTTGTTTATCCATGCTATATATAGTAGTTTACATCTGCTAATTCTAAACTCCCAGTCCTTCCCTCCCCCCTCCCCCTCGGCAACCACAAGTCTGTTGTCTGTAAGACATGATTTTTTTAAAACCAGATGAATTGTTATATATACTGGTCGTTGAGGAGGAAGGGGGTTGAGGCAGTATGTTGAATGCCAAGATTGGATGGTTTGATGTTACTGAATTCTTTGTTATTCATTTTTTTGGGTAGAGGAATTATTTAATGTAGTTATGTAATTATTAGAACATACATTTTTTAACTGTATTTTTTTTTTTTTTTGCGTTACGCGGGCCTCTCACTGTTGTGGCCTCTCGCGTTGCGGAGCACAGGCTCCGGACGCACAGGCTCAGCGGCCACGGCTCACGGGCCCAGCCGCTCCGCGGCATGTGGGATCCTCCCGGACCGGGGCGTCCTCTGCATCGGCAGGCAGACTCTCAACCACTGCGCCACCAGGGAAGCCCAACTGTATTTTTTTAAACATAAAGATTATTTTCTCACTATAATGAGGGAAAACTCATAAAAAAATTAGAACATAGAGGAAAGTAGAAAGTACAGGAGAAGAGTCATCCGTGGTCTACTCCCTTTTCCATTTTAGGACAATAACGTTCTTAGCAATTTCTTTTCTGTTAGAGTCATTTATATTGGAAGAAGAGCTAACGATGAAAAAAGCGGCAGTAGTGACCAAGGAAGGTGCTGTTTGTTTCTATGCCCTTCATTTTCTCTTTTCTAATAAATATGATGTACGGGCAGTTACATTATAGGAGACATTAGAGGAATTGGTTCACTATTTTTATACTTTGCGGGCTAACCTCCAAGCCGTGTTCTCGTTTGGCATGTTGTTTCCTCTCTGCTTCTTGCTCTCCCCTGAATTCAGCTAGGTGTGCCACTATTGCTTCCTGTCCCGAAACCCTATGGTAACATGGGGTTTTAAACAGCTGCCATGTTGAAATGACCGGGTTTCTGGGGCAGGAAACTACTTCCTGTGAGTATTCTTTCCTCTGAAGTGCACCAGCTTTTTTGGCAGTTTGAGGCAAGAAGAAAGCATAAAACTTTAAGTTCGTTTCTGTGGTATATTTACTTCTGAGATTTTATGATCTGTGATTCTTAACAGCTGGCAGCGGGCACACATTTTTTTCCTTGGTGCTCTATGAGTAAACTGCCGATCCTGAGGCAAGACCTGCTTTAGAAGCAAAACGAAAATTTCTTTAAGTCTACTCTAGGCAGAAGACAGAGCTGGTCTTTGTTCAGATATTTTTAATCTGTGGTAACTGAATTTACTTACCAGTAATATTCACACAGCATTTTGTTCATCCATTTATTCATTCAGTAAATACTTTTTGAGCTCCTGCTATGAGTCTCAGGGAGTGAATAAACAGAACAAAACAGGCAAAAATCCTGCTTTTATAGAGTTTACAGTTTAGTGGAAGACCCTTGAGCCTGTTGAGAGTTTCTCAGTTGCAGGTTATACACGGCAGCCACTGTGACTAGAGCAGGGTACTGAGAGGCAGCAGAAGGAGGTAGGGCTGGACATTCAGGATGGGGCCAGACTGTGAAGACTGCACAAGTCTGTGTGCAGTGTGAGGTCAGGGACTGTGACCTGTGTTGAACGAATGAACAGGGAAGATGGGAAGCCATTCACAGTTTTTGAGCTCAAGAATAACATCATTAGAAAATGCAGCAGCTGTGAAGCACTGACAGTTCTATAAAGGGTCAGCTTCATTTGACCATCGTGCAACTCTTCATCCTCCCCATCACAGAAAACATTCCTTACTTATCCACCACTTATCAACTGTTAGAAGACTACTAGGAAATAGAAAATGCTTAGAGCCAAAATAGATGTCATGAAGTCTGTATATGCTTTCCTTATAGTAGAGTAAAACTTATTTTTGGTTTGCTTTTAATTTATAAAGGATTTGTAGACAATCTACCTAACTCGTTTTCAAGTCAATAGGAGATTAAATACAAAAAACACAAGAGATGGGAATTGTTAAGAGGATGAATACAGGAAGGAACATTCTCTGAGGCAGGCAGTGTTAATTTTTATATTGGAAGTGAATGAGGAGAGGTTTATGAAAAGCAGAGCCATAACTCAAAAAGTGGAGCACCTTGGCTGGGGCCATTTAGTGGAGGGGTGAATGCCATCGTAAATACCTTAGCGTATTGAAGGTGTCACTTTCACAGTACAGCACAGTAATTGGTGTTGATAATGACCAGTCCATTAAGAAGAGAAGAGGTCAAGTTGTGGAGCATAATGGAAATGAGGCCATATAGTTCTGGACTTTAGCAGAAAAGGGCAGCCTGAGGGCTTGGGAGGTGTGCAAGTGGTGGGCAGAGGTGGGGGTGGAGTAAGAAGCTGCAGTCAGGATTGCTACAGGACAGGCTTGAAGAAGAGGTTTTCTTCAGCGTTAAAACCCAGTGAGGAATCTTTGCTTCACAGAAGGAGCTTTCACTCTTCAGGGTAAGTGATTGGAGAGGTCTGCAAGAGGAGGCTGCCTCTGCAAAACTTAAAAAGGGGAGCTGTGGCTATCTGTGGAGAAGGGGGTAACAGCTGGAACCCACCAGTTGGGGTGGTGCGGGGGACTAAATCAGGTCAACTAAATTACGCCTCTAGATGGTACACAGACTGATTTACTGTAGATTAGTCTTGTTTTTCATAATCTGTGTTTTTGGAAGCTCTGGAGCTGGACCGTTGGTTTGATCCTAGCTGTAAGAACGTGGGCAAGTTATGCCTGTTTCCTTATCCATAAAATGAAGATAAGATAGTACCTACCTCTAAGATTGTTTTGAGGATTGAGTGACTACACCTAAATACACCTAACGATTTTGGAATGGTGCCAGGTACATGTTGTGAGCTAAACATTTGTTAGCACGCGCGCTCTCCTTTTTTTTTTCCTCCTTCTGATTGGTGAGTATGCTTTGTGTTAAAAACAAAGAGCTCAGATTATATTCAGAATGCCTTAAGATGGTAGGGAAGTGTGACCCACTAAATGCAAAACAAAGAGTAGCTGATACATTCTATATTACAAAGGCTTCAGTTAGAAATGGATAAGTCAAAAACATTTAGGCACCTAAAGAAGGCAGTTTCTCAAATCTAGAAGAGATATAGACCGCACCAAGGTGGTAGATAAGTTATTTTTAAGAAAAAATGAGAAACAAAGTGTTTTTAAATTTTACTTTAAATGCCATCCAAGGTATATAATTTGGTAGGAATGTACTAGACTTCCCGGGAAAGTCAGTACTGTGTTGCTCTCCCTGATTCAGTTTACTTAGCGAGTGGTGAGCTGTTGGCAGAAAGGCACAGGCATACCTGTTTGTAAAATGGTGTCTTTAGAGTTGTGTGGAAATTTAAAATCTTATAAATCAGATAATATGCTATGGAGTTTTGCTGTTTAATGAATTATAAAAGTGTAAGAGAACTCTTAAATATATGTTGTTTCCCCTGAATGCTGTTTTATTAGTTCCTTTTTCCATGTATGTGTTGCATTTTCCTAAAACAAGATTTACCCCAAATATAAAATTGTACAAAAAGTTGGTCCTTCCTCCTAATCATATTTTGAATATATCTGTAGTTCTTTCTTAGTAATGTTTATGTTGCATTTATTCATATTCTCAAGAACAGTAGTTGTCATGTGGTTGGAAAAGAGCTCTTGATGATAGTCTCATCCCATGTGCTTTGATACCAAAGATGTTAGCTGTCTCTTCTCCTTGTCTTTCTATTTGAGAAGGAAAATAACAGTAGAACTCCCTAATTTTTATTGGGTGGGGGGGTGCAGTAGGTAGGGAAGTCCAGCTCATATAGTGAACAGGCTGACCTGTAGGTATTTAAAAGAATAAATTTAGGTCTATTAATTTCAGGTACATTAATTCAGACAAGTTCGAATGTATAAAGTGGGAATAGATAAGAACAATTTGTAATTAATGCAACTCTTGTTTTTAATGGTGTTTTAAAGGGTATTAGAACTGACAGCAGTTCATTCAGTTAAGCACAATTATATCTGCAGGCTTATTTGCACAGTTAATTAAGCTCAACTATAGCAAGGCTATAAATTATAGCAATTTTTTTCAATTAGTAGAATTTAAAATAATCTTTTATGTTATGGTGAGAGAAAACACAGAAGAAAAATATCAGGGAGAAAACAATCTACCAAATGTATATTTTCCGAGTGAAAAATCTTGTTATTAAACTAGTTTAATTGATCACACACAGGGAGGCAGACAGATGTGACTCATACAGTAAAGAAGCGCACTGGATGTTTGGATGTTTTGCCAGGTACACCTGCAAACCCATTTTAGGGCTAGTTCACAAAGTACAGACTTAAAAAAAGAAGATGCTTAATGCCTAAATTTAATATTCTGAACGATTTTGTTCCAGTAAAGCCGTCTGTAAAACTTTAGGCAGGTCTGCTAATCACTGTATATCAGTTACCTAATTGGGAAAATCATTTGATGTTTGGTGGTATCTCCAAAACACCCCATCTTTTTACTTGTTTAGAATGACCTTCACTCAGTTGGTCAGAAGTAGGAAGGGGAGGTCAGAGGAAGCCAGACTGGCCTGAACGTAAATTGTAAGCCTACTTGATGTGGATTTGTGAAGTAAGCCACTTGGGATGCACAAACTGGCTGAGATAAAAACGCTCTCAGGTTTTCATGTTCATTCCATTATGTAACAATTATCTGTAGGTTGCATATTATGTGAGAACAAGACGGTCCTGATTTCTGCCCTCAGAAGCTTCCTTGCTACTGGAAGACACAATAACTCAACAATTATTCAACTGTTTGTTTTAATTATTCTGAGTACCTGGAGAGATGTCTTAGTTTGGTATAAAGCAGAGGTGGGGAGCAGTAAGAAGAGGGGGTCTTTGTGACACATTTTTTTTTTTACGTTGGAATCTGAAGGGTGAAGGAGTTAGCCAGGCTAAGAGAGGGAGGAGCCTGTTAGCGCAGGCTCACAGCGTGCGCAAAGGATCTGAGGTGGAACCAACACTGCAACTGGAGCAGAGAGGACCGAGAGGCAGGCTGGTGAGGTCAGACTTGAGTCACTGTATGAAAAACAGAAGGATCCCCCCACCCCCACCACACCGGGAGCACCTCTGTCCACTCTGCTGCCAAATGCCTTGAAAGCCTTACTTCCTCCCACTCACTCATTCTTTAACCCTTTGCAACCTGACTGCCACCTCCACACACTTGAGACTTATTCTTTGAGGTCACCAGTGACTTTATGCTGTCATACTTAGGCCTTTTTTCTGTGCTTGTTATCTAAAGCATTTGATGCTGCTAAACACTCCCTTCCTGAAAGATGTCCCACACCGCACTGCTGTCTGGCTTCTGAGACACAATACTTCTCTCCTTTCTGTCTGTGTCTTTGCTCTCTTCTCTTTGGTGTCTTCTCTTCCTCTCCTCTCTCGCCGCCCCCAATACAGACTTTCCTAAAGGTTCTGAGAACGGCAGATCTTATTTATTCCTAGAACTGTGCAGATGACCTGCTTTCACCTGTGCTCCAGTTGTCCCTTTTATTCATATTTCTTCTTCTCCACTCCCTACCTCCCCAAATACCAGCTGAGCAGCTTTAGGCACTGGCCAAGGCACTGGGTACACAGTGGGGAACAAGAGGCAGGGCCCTGTTCTTAAGGAGCCAACATTCTAAGATGTTAAACATGGCGATAAATAGGTGCTGTTATGTGCGATAAAGAAAATTAAGTATGGTAATTGGTAGAGAATGCTTAGGTGGGTGGGAGAGGGGCTACCTCTGAGGAAATGACATTTGGGCTCAGACCTGAATGATGGGTGATGAGCAGGAGCCAGCTCATGCCATGACCTGGAGGAAGAGTACCAGGCAGGGAGCAGCAGGTGCCGAGGCCCCACGGTGGGATGATCTTTCCATTTCATCTGGGCTCCCTTACCTGCATGTCTTGTTGACACCTCCCATTTAACTGCTCCAGAATTAATATCATCTCTTTTTCTGACTCAGCCAACCCAGTGGATGATTTCTCTGTTCCTCTTAGTACTACCTCTGTTCACCACCCTCAGAACCAGTGGTCAGAAAACTTATCCTGTAGAGAGGAAGACAGTAAATATTTTCGGCTTTGAGGATCATGCCACTCTGTGACAACTCCACAGTTCTGCCACTGCAGAACTAAAGCAGACATTGACAACGTGTAAACCAACAAGTGTAGCTGTGTTCCAGGAGAACTTTACGTACGGACGTTGACATTCGAGTTTCCACTTGTCACAAAATATTATTTTTTTCCCAACCACTTAAAAATGTAAAAATTTGTATAGCTTCCTGGCTGTACAAAACAGGCAAGAGGTCAGATTTGGCACGTGGGCCCAAGTTTGCTGACCCCTGCCTTAGGTCATCTTGGTTTCTCGCCCTGCTGCGCCCCTCCCGCACCCCCTCCGTCCCTCAGTCCAGCAGTCTGCCAGGCCCTCTCAGTGCTCCCTCCCAGTGTGTGGCTTCTTTGTCTTCTTGCCATTCCCTGCCTCTGACCTAGCTTTTCTTTACCTGGGGGATCACAGTAATCTCCAGCCTAGTCTCCCTGCTTCCAGCCTTTCCCTCCAGTCTGTCCTCCATACAGACATTGGATAATCTTCCTGCAGCTTGACTCAGGTCACAGAATTTCCCTGACCGCAGCCTTTGGAAGCCCCACAGAAAACAGTCCAAATTCCACCTTACTGTAGTATTCCAGGCTCCTTGTCATAAGATTTCAACTTTTCATCTTATTCTCCCATTTCTCTCCTTCTGTGCCAAAGTAGATTGTTCACTATTTTGCATTTGTGCCTCAGACATTCCTCATATTTTTCTGCCTCCTCCTCCTCCACGGACTTTGCCCATGCCTCATGCTCTCTATCTGTCACAATTCTGTAGCTTTCAAGGCCCCTTCAAATGTCCCTGTTCTCTCCGCCCCAACCCCCAACAAGAGGCATGTGTATACTTAGTGCTTCAGTGGTGTGTGATCCTCTTTTCTAGGGCATTGTCTTCTGCCTTGTGCTTCAGTTCCTTTGTAGACTTCCCTCCACTGTGCAGTCCCAAGGTTCTTGAGGACAGGGACTTATTCATTGTAATATCCCCTTTCACAGAAGATACCTGGGTTATTATTGAGTAAATGCTAAATCCTCTGTAGACAATTTGTAGAGGTTCAAAGTGGGAACTTTTTTTTTTTTTTTTTTTTTTCGGTACGCGGGCCTCTCACTGTTGTGGCCTCTCCCGTTGTGGAGCACAGGCTCCGGACGCGCAGGCCCAGCAGCCATGGCTCACAGGCCCAGCCACTCCGCGGCATGTGGGATCCTCCTGGACCGGGGCACGAACCCGTGTCCCCTGCATCAGCAGGCGGACTCTCAACCACTGCGCCACCAGGGAAGCCCCGGGAACATTTTTACTAGAAGGAGTTTGGCCAAATTAAATCCTTGATTCTTGTATAAAGTAGTACAGTTTTGTGAATGATCACCAAGTATTTTGGAAGACTATGGTGATATTCTTCGTCCTGTCAGTGGCTTAAATAAATAAGTTTAGGCAAATTTTTGATGTTCCTCTTCAGGAATTTATATGTTTCTTTTTATAAAAAAGGAAAAGAGAAAGACTGTTGTGTAAATCATAATGTTTCCTTGCCCGAAAACTCGAGGCCAAGTTATTTGCTTATTTTAGGTTGCTATTCATTTTTCTTACAGTGATCTCCCTGCCTCAGTCTCCCACCAGATCACTTTTCACATGTATTAAGTCCTCCTTTTAATGAATGGTTCTGTTTTGTAAGCCTTATATATTTATATGAGTAGCCCCAACTTATATTTTGGTGAGAAATAGAAATTTAAATAATAAATACTAGGCCCTTGATTTACCCAACCTAAGGTGACACCAAGATGGTAAATATCTTGAAAGGAGCAGGCAAAAAAAGGCTCTGGGGCAATATGGGAATCATGATGTGGGTTTGGTGGAAAATGAGAAAAGCACTTTCTCAGTCTTCTGGTGAACTTGTGCTTGGGGTAGCTTCCAGGTTTGTGGGATGTGTAGCACATCTTGTCCAATGGGAAGGAGAGGGAGCAAGAGGATGAGACTCAAGATTAGGCAGCTTTCCTCTAATAAGAGTTTGATAGTGTCTGGTCTTACATTTAGGTCTTTAATCCATTTTGAGTTTATTTTTGTGTATGGTGTTAGGGAGTGTTCTAATTTCATACTTTTACATGTACCTGTCCAGTTTTCCCAGTACCACTTATTGAAGAGGCTGTCTTTTCTCTGCTGTATATTCTTGCGTCCTTTATCAAAGATAAGGTGACCAGGGCTTCCCTGGTGGCACAGTGGTTGAGAGTCCACCTGCCGATGAAGGGAACATGGGTTTGTGCCCCAGTCTGGGAAGATTCCACGTGCCGTGGAGCGGCTGGGCCCGTGAGCCATGGCCGCTGAGCCTGCGCGTCCGGAGCCTGTGCTCCGCAACAGGAGAGGCCACAACAGTGAGAGGCCCTCGTACCGCAAAAAAAAAAAAAAAAAAAAGATAAGGTGACCATATGTGCATGGGTTTCTCTCTGGGCTTTCTATTCTGTTCCATTGATCTATATTTCTGTTTTTGTGCCAGTACCATACTGTCTTGATTACTGTAGCTTTGTAGTATAGTCTGAAGTCAGGGAGCCTGATTCCTCCCGCTCCATTTTTCATTCTCAAGATTGCTTTGGCTATTCGGGGTCATTTGTGTTTCCATACAAATTGTGAAATTTTTTGTTCTAGTTCTGTGAAAAATGCCATTGGTAGTTTGATAGGGATTGTATTGAATCTGTAGATTGCTTTGGGTAGTAGAGTCATTTTCACAATGTTGATTCTTGCCAATCCAAGAACATGGTATATATCTCCATCTATTTGTATCATCTTTAATTTCTTTCATTAGTATCTTATAATTTTCTGCATACAGGTCTTTTGTCTCCTTAGGTAGGTTTATTCCTAGGTATTTTATTCTTTTTGTTGCAATGGTAACAAACTCTTAGAGGAAGACATAGGCAGAACACTCTATGACATAAATCATAGCAAGATCCTTTTTAACCCACCTCTTAGAGAAATGGAAATAAAAACAAAAATAAACAAATGGGACCTAATGAAACTTCAAAGCTTTTGCACAGCAAAGGAAACCATAAACAAGACCAAAAGACAACCCTCAGAATGGGAGAAAATATTTGCAAATGAAGCAACTGACAAAGGATTAATCTCCAAAAGGTACAAGCAGCTCAATAACAAAAAAACAAACAACCCAATCCAAAAATGGGCAAAAGACCTAAGAGACATTTCTCTAAGGAAGATATACAGATTGCCAACAAACACATGAAAGAATGCTCAACATCATTAATCATTAGAGAAATGCAAATCAAAACTACAGTGAGATATCATCTCACACGAGTCAGAATGGCCATCATCAAAAAATCTAGAAACAGTAAATGCTGGAGAGAGTGTGCAGAAAAAGGAACCCTCTTGCACTGTTGGTGGGAATGTGAATTGGTACAGCCACTATGGAGAACAGTATGGAGGTTCCTTAAAAAACTACAAATAGAACTACCATATGACCCAGCAATCCCACTACTGGGCATATACCCTGAGAAAACCATAATTCAAAAAGAGTCGTGTACCAAAATGTTCATTGCAGCTCTATTTACAATAGCCAGGACATGGAAGCAACCTAAGTGTCCATCAAGAGATGAATGGATAAAGAAGATGTTGCACATATATACAATGGAATATTACTCAGCCATCAAATGAAACGAAATTGAGTTATTTGTAGTGAGGTGGATGGACCTAGAGTCTGTCATACAGAGTGAAGTAAGTCAGAAAGAGAAAAATACCATATGCTAACACATATATATGGAATCTAAGAAAAAAAAAAAAAGGTCATGAAGAACCTAGGGGTAAGACGGGAATAAAGACACAGACCTACTAGAGCATGGACTTGAGGATATGGGGAGGGGGAAGGGTAAGCTGTGACAAAGTGAGAGAGTGGCATGGACATATATACACTACCAAACGTAAAATAGATAGCTAGTGGGAAGTAGCCACATAGCACAGGGAGATCAGCTAGGTGGTTTGTGACCACCTAGAGGGGTGGGATAGGGAGGGTGGGAGGGAGGGAGTCAGAAGAGGGAAGAGATATGGGAACATATGTATATGTATAACTGATTCATTTTGTTATAAAGCAGAAACTAACACACCATTGTAAAGCAATTATACTCCAATAAAGATGTTAAAAATAAAAAAAGATTAGGCAGCTTTTACTACGTCAGCTGTTTACATGCTTTGAATTTGATATTTAATTTAATCTTCTAATAGCCAGAGAGTTGGATCTTAATGGCATCATTTTCCAGATGAGCAAACAAAGCTAATAAATAGCAGAGCTGGAATTCAAATGTGCAGCGCTCTCACTAAAAACAAAACAAAACACAACAAAAAACTTTCTACTCTTCCACTGTCCCCCAGCTTTACTGAGATCTAATTGGAAAACCCTTCAACTCTTAAAAAAGCCTCCTTTCTATTGTCTTGTTAGTTGTCCCACCTCCCTTTTATTTCTGACATTGGCATTTAAATGAGAACCCATGGAATGCGTTCCTATCCTGTTTTCCAACGTAATGCTTCTGAAGTAGTTTTAGGCTTTTGGAGAAGTGTCTCTAGCCACCTATGTTGTATTTGGTATTGTTAGGTGCTAAGTAATAAAGAGGATCTGAAAGGAATTTTTTTTTTTTTTTTTTTTGGCAGGGATGAGGGTGTGGGAGGTGAGATGGGTAATTGGGTTAATTTAGCTGTCCTAAAGATAATTTAGTATTTTCCTGTGAAATATCTTTGACATTTTAAAATCGAACTTGATTTACTGTTATTTTATATTACCTGGTTATTATGTAACATGTCCCACGATTACCTGTTTGGATCTGAGTATACTAGATGTGTTATGAAAAGCACTCTGGACTTAGAACCAGGAGGAGCCGGTCTTAGGCTTTCCTCTGACACTAGCTCTGTGGTTTTGGGCTCATAATTGATCCTCAGTTTTTCTTAACTGTAAAGTGGATTTAATAGAACCTATCACCAAGGTGGTTTTGTGAAGGTTAAATGAGGTAGAACACTGCTTCAGACAGTGCCTGAGATTCAGTAGCATTTAATAAATGTTAGTTACCAACCCCCATCCCAAATATTGAACATTGCCAGAAAGTCTGTAAATGTAATGTAACATTTATGTTTATAAGTGGGGACTTTATAGATACATATTATTCAAGTTATGAACTTCTGATGCAGGAAGGCCACTTATGCGAATAGCTGGGTTCCCACTACTACAAAAGCATCAGTATAAGATAGTGGTTTGGACTCCCAAATCTGGAACCAGCATCTGTGGGTCTGAATCCTGCTTTATTTTACAAGCTGAGTTTATTTTACTAGCAAGTTATTCAACCTCAGTTTTCTCAACTGCAAAATGAGGATAATACCACCTACCTTATAGGGTTGTAAGGATTAAATGAGCAAGTGTGTATATTTGTATACCAACATCCTATAAAGGTTTGCCACTGTTATTATTTGTTATTCTCCCATCTTCTCATTGTATAGACAGCCAGTAAGTCATCTGGAAAGTCCCTGAGATTCCATCTCATATCTTCTCTGATCAGGAGAATCCTCCGTACATCATATACCTGTCTTTTCCCTCTGTCTTCAGTCTCTTCCTGGTTACTGCATTTTACTTCATGCTACCCTTTTCTCATGTGTAATGCACTCTCATCAATCCCCTTCTTTGTACATTTCTTACCTAGACACTTAAAAAAATCTGTTTTATGTGAGACCCCAAACATTTTCTAATAGTGACTGATAATCCCAGCTATGTGTTCAGGATACTTTTTTTTGTGTGTGTGTGTCACGCGGGCCTCTCACTGTTGTGGCCTCTCCCGTTGCGGAGCACAGGCTCCGGATGCACAGGCTTAGCGGCCATGGCTCACGGGCCCAGCCGCTCCGCGGCATGTGGGATATTCCCGGACCGGGGCACGAACCTGTGTCCCCTGCATCGGCAGGCGGACTCTCAACCACTGCGCCACCAGGGAAGCCCCAGGATACTTTTATTCCAAGGAAGATGAAAGTTGTATAATCTCAAGTAAATGAAAAAAATGTATGTAAAGTATTGTTTATGGAATGCTTATTCTGTGCCAGTCGTTCAGATTAATAAACTGAGGCTTAGAATGGTTGAATAACATGTTTAAAGGCACCCAGCTTTTATCTGGGGGAACTTGGATTTGAGTTAGGCCAGGTCTACCTGGCCCTTGGTCTCAAAATCCCTGAGCTTAGTTGCCATAAAACTACAGGCACCTCCTTGCCACTCCATTTGTACCCCTTATTAACGTACAGTTGACTTTCCCTCAAACTCCAGCTTTCAGATGACAAGATCACTCATGGTTCTCTTTGGCTGCAGTAATATTCTGCTCATTTGCTAGGGCAGCTGTATAGTGTTTCAGATACTTTGTGTTAAATTGGTCTTTTGTGTGTTGGCTTGGAAACCTAACCACATTTATAGTAGTGTGTATTAGGGGAAAATGTGCTCCAAATTTCAAACAACGAACTGGGAATGAATTTTTTAAAACGCCCAACTGTTTATAAACTCAAGACTACCAGTGTAGTTGTTAGAGTATATTACCTTTGTTGATATACTTTAAAGGCTTATGTGTCATACTTGAACCAGACATAGTCTGGAATGGTATACACATTATTGCACTAATTTGCTTAGTTGTCTGTCCTCATCTGTGGCTGACCTTTGTATCACCAACCACTACCATTGTGTTTGCCACATAATAGGGATCCAGTGAGGAGACCTATTTAGTCCTCTTTAAAAAATCCATGTTTTTTTAATACTTTTCTGTAGCTAGATATATTTCAGTAAGAAAAAAAATCAATGGAACGTCAGGCAACATTGAAAGAGGAACATTGCCATGCAGCTACAAATCAGATGAAAATACTGCTTATGCTAGGCGGAATTAAGACATTTACAGGTATTTGGGAGCCAGACACTTATGAGAATATTGCTTTGATTATTGGGAAGCAAGGAAAGCAGTCAAACGAGTTCCTTCTTGGCTTCGAGTCTTGTTTACTTTTCTTAGGTTAGAACTGATAACTCTAATGGTTTTAAGAGAACATGGAGACAGGTCTGCTATGAAATGCCAGCATATTTAGTTCTAAGTTTATAGACATTTTCTAGTAAGTGTTGTTTAAGGGTTTGTAGCTACACAATGATCATAACATCTTATAATAATTTTAAGAGTTTGAAGAAAGCAAAGCCTCCCAGGGACACTTCCTTCCCCAATTTTACAACAGAGAAAACTAAGAGTCAGAGCACTTAGTGACTCACCCAAGACCTCTGTGGGCCACCACTTTAGCATCATGCTCAATTTGTGATTGAGTCATAAATGATACAGAAGGTAGTCAGAGGTAGAACTTACGTAACTAAATATGTACCCATTTGTTCAAATAGTTCTGAGACGTCTAAGATGTATTTGTGGGTAGGAGATTTGGAAATTATCTGAGAGAAATTAGGATTATGTAGGGTCCAGTCATTACCTTGGATATTATGAAGGGCAGTATCTCGTGGGAGAAGAGATGGCAAACTGTTGTTTTCGGCCCTTGCCACACTGGAATTTGCAGAGGTTAGGGACCAAGTCCCTCTTATTTATCCTTCTAGTCCTAGTCAGCCTTGTGCCTGCTAGTGAGCAGCTGGTCAGTAGTGGAGTATTATTGATCACATGAATGCCAGGCATAGACACTAACTGTGGGTTTGTCTTGTGGAAGGCCTATTTGATTGTTTGGCTGGCATTTCTTTTTTTGTGTTGTTCCTTTTGTCAAGAGAAAAACCTCTTGACACAGCACCCCTAATCTAATTAGACCTTAATGGAGGTAACAGTTATATTAAGAACAGGAAAAACAAAGTGTTGAGAGGTCATTACAGATAAAAAGGTGCTCTCTTGTATAACTTTCATTTGAGACTTCAGGCAACTGAGATTCAGAGAGGTGAAGTGATTTTGAGTTAGCCCCAAGCCCTGTACTCGCCCACTGTGCCCCGTGGCTGCAGTGCTCTTGACTGGTTTTGGGGAACAGCACAGCCTGTAATGCCTCCCTTCTGACAGTCTGCTCAAGTCCAGCTGCTTACGGGTGCCTCTGCTGCCACCTGGTTTCACAGAGCCTCCTGGAGGCCTGGTCTTCAGGCCTGCTGCCTCTGGTCATACTCAAGGCCCTGCCCACATACCACATGCCACCTGTCTTTGTCTTGTTCTTGCAGCGGGGCCTGCTCTCAGCACATTCTCACTGTGGGAATGAAGCCTGGGAAGTAATTCGGTCAAGGTATTTATGACTGAAACAGGGTGCCTCAAAGCAGACAATCTGCTAACCCTGACTTGGGCCTCTGAGGAGAGAAAAGTTTTTATTTCTTCTTTTCCTTTTACCTTTTTCTTTAGTCATTAAAAAGCTTCGGGCTGTGAATTAAAACTAATTGTAACTTTTTAATTTTATACAAGAAAGATACATATTTTATGGGATCTCCATTGATCTGTATTATGTTTCCTTTCTAGAGACATTAGGCCGTTGCATTTTTAGTTGTTTCTCTAAAGAGTTATTTTTTAATTAATTTTAGATAATTTATCCAAGCTATGTTCAAAAAGTAGTTTCATGTAGAATACTGTTAGCCATTCTTGCATTTACTTTTAGAGAAGTCAGGATGTAAGCCTAATATTGGCCCTTATGAGGCAGTCATTAGAAATTTGCTATGGCTACTGGTGAATTCTTTAAAAATTTAATTAACATTTTAAAGAAATAACATATTTGCATTTTATGAAAATCAGAAATAAATAATTCTAAGATGTCACTCAGATAAACATTTTTGTTAATATTTTAGTGTTTCAGACTTTGTTTCATGGATATATGGAACTATTAAGTTAAAAAATTTCCAAGGAGATCATAGAACATAGTGCTGTAATCTGGTTTGTTCACCAAGTGACTTCTCATAATTTTACCCCTATGAGGTAATAACTTTTGGTTAGGGTGATAGCTTTTTATGGTACATGGTGTGGATGAATGAAAGTTTGTTTACCTAACCCTTTAATCTGTTGCATATATATTATTTGTTTTTCCTACTATAAATAATCCTGTTACAGACACCTTTGTGCCTCCTTTTTTTTTTTTTTTTTTTGAATTTTCTGATTATTTCCATTAGGAGACTGTAAATGGTATTGTTGTCTGAAAGTTATTCACATTTTAAGATTTTGGGTATTATTTATGCCATGATTTAAAAAGCACACACTGTATTTTAACAGAAATATCATAAATCTGCCCAGTTGGTTTTTTCTAAGACAGTAAGTTCTGTAGGTTCCTTGACAAATAAATGGTCCTGGGGACTGCGGGATGCCTGAGCAGTGCTTCTAACTGTTAGATCTTCCCCTGAGCACTGTAAACATTCTGGACTGCCAGATTCTAAGATTTGCTCTGGAGGTGTGAGATAGAAGCCACCTTAAATAGCTGGAAGATAATCCTGGGGAAGAGACAGGCTTTGTCATTTTTGTGTTTACCAGGTGTGCAGCATTGAACCTTTAAAACCCTTCCAAGTAAAATAGGGTCTTCCCGCCCACCCCCCCTTATGATTAAAATGCTGGCTGCTAATCTTTCATGATAAAGAGAGAGCAGTTTCAGAAGATGGATCATTTCCTGATTAATGGTTGTAAAGATTGCACATGGATGGTATCCCCAGTGTTGTGAAGTTATTTTATTGGTCAGGTCTGCTTCAGTGAAATCAACATGGCTGGCTTATCTTTGCAAAGACTTGTGACAACAAGTTCATAACTACACTCCCTGGGGAGCGCAGTTTACTTTTAAGATTTTGCTTCAGGCATCTCTCTGCAGCCTTATGCTGTGAGTCTTTAAGATTCCAGATATGAAACTGGTTTGACATTAATTCCTAGCATGACAGCTTTTTAGATCTCCTCTTTGCCTAAGTCAGATGAAGTCTGCAGAGCTAGCAGCATTCCTTCTCCCTTTATTTTCTCCTTTCTCCATGTCTGCTGGTTCACAAAAGAGAGTAATTATACCTAGGCAGTCATAAACATTATTGATTAGATTTGTATTTAATAAAATTAGACCTTGTCAATTATTAGTGAAAACTAAACCAAGGGAACCTATAGTTATGGAGCATTGAGTTGAACAACTTGGAAAGGGCAAAGTTCTTCAAATAAGGCACAGATAAAAGATCTTATCTGTATATTCTTCTGTTCTTTGACTTAAGTATTAGAATGTTCCTCCAAAGCCTCAGTTTTCAGGGTAATGCTTAGGTGTTCTCTTTTATTTTATACTTCAGATAATTTAGAAACACTTGTATTTCTAAATTTATTTCTATTTTATGCATTGTATAGCTCTCCCTCTATATAATCTAGTATAGGTTTAGATTGATAATTTTTTTAAATTATTGTTTCTTCAGAAATGTAAAAATATTCTGGCCTAACACGATGATGTATTTACCAACTGGAAAGATTGTGTTAAATTTGGAATTATACTTACTAAATTATGGAACTGTGTACTACTGTTCTAGTATGTGATACTGCAGATAAAATTTCAAAGGAACTATGGAGAGAAAATTCTTGAAAAGGGTCGTATTGCTCAGTGAAATTGCTTTTCTTTTGGATGTCCCTGTTCTCTTTTGGTGTTTGAGGTGTGGGGGGAGGAGGTTTGCACAGGAAAGGTGTTGAGATTTATTGGCCCAGGTAACTGGAGCCTCTAAAGAGCAGGGGAAGAGAATCCGTGAGCTCCAGCGATGTCAAGGCATGATCTCTTTAGGAGTCCTACTTGGTTCTGCTTTTCTTTCATTGGTCTCATTTCTTGCCACAATGAGGTTTTCTCCAAATGGCTCAAAAGAGAACAACTGGCTGACCCAAGGTGGTGTTTTTCTGCCTTCCATTTGTCAAATCTCTCCAAAGGACTTTTGCTTGGGTCATCCTTTGGTCACGTAGGTGGACAATCATCAGTAGGGGTCAGGGCAGGACACTGTGATCTGTAGTCCTAGCAGGACCACGTGGCATGAGAGGTTTCTACACAGATAGAGACAGCAAATGTCTAACAACATCTTGAATTGGCAGTTAAAATTTTTTTCTAATTGTGGTAAGATACACAACATAAAATTTACCATCTGGACCATTTTTAAGTTACAGTTCAGTAGCGTTAAGTACATTCACATCATTGTGCAACCTATCTCCAGAATGCTTTTCGTCTTCCAAAACTGAAACTCTATACCCATTAAACTCTATACCCTCCACCCCATCCTCCCCTCCCTCCAGCCCTTCGCAACCACCATTCTGCTTTCTGTCTCTATGAATTTGACTACTCTGTGTAGCTCATTTAAGTGGAATCATACAGTATTTATCTTTTTGTGATTGACTTATTTCACTTGGTGTAATGTTCTCAAGGTTCATCCACATTGTAGTATATGTCAGAATTTCCTTCCTTTTTAAAACTGAATAATATTCTATTCAGTGTATATACCACATTTTGTTTATCCGTTCATCGACAGACACTTGGGTTGCTTCCACCTTTTGGCTATTGTGAATAATGCTGCTATGAACATAGACACACAAATATCTCTTCGAGATGCCGGTTTCAATTGTTTTGTGAACTGGCAGTTTTTTACACAACTCTTAAGTCAAACAGGTGAACTAAGTTCACCTTTTTCCATAAAAAACTGCCCTTTATCTTAACCTCCCTCTCATATCACCTTCACTTGTTACCTAAGCCATATTGTGGGGCTTATTTTGACTCATCTCTCCTGGACTGTTAGTCACCAAGTGTGATAGATTTTTAACTCTTGAATATCCTTTTAGTCCAATAGCTTCCCTGAGTGTGGTTTGTTCTCAAGGTGCTCTGTGAGTAAAGAATTTCATGGTCAGATAAGTTTGGGAATCGCTTGATGTTGCTTAGTTTATCCTTTTCTTGGAAAACTAAAATAAGAAACTATTGAATATTAGTCAACTGTTTTCCAGATATATGACCATGGAGCTACCTTTTCACTTAACATATATGAAGTTGAGAAGGAAATACTGTTCTCACTGCTCTTTGCCTTTTCACGCCCACTCCTTACTGCCTTTCTGTAGGTTTCATCTCTGGCTTAGACTGTAGCCCAGTCTCTGAAATCAGGGGGTTTAAATCTTTTTTGTCTTATTGATCCATTTGACAGTCAGTTGAAGCCTCCTTTTCTTGTAATAAAACAGCTTAGACAGTGAAATACATAAGATTACAAATCATTCACTGATTTGTTAGAGAAGAGCCGTCCTCTTGTTCATTCTCAGTTGCTGCAGCCTGGAAATATTGTATGGTGGGGAGTAGTATGGGCAGTGGAGTTTGGATAGTCTGTGTGGACAGGTTATTTAACTTTCTGTGTCTTAGTTTACTCATCTGTAAAACGAATATAGTAATAGTACCTACTTCATAGGGTTTTATGAGAATTAGGTGAGTCCTTATATTCAAAGCACTTAGAACAGTGACTGGTATATATAAGTGCCCAATAAATGTTAGTTGCTATTTCTGTCTTCCCTCCCTCCCTCCATGGTAATATCATTTTTTATCATCTTACTGCAAAAGATGATTTACGATTCCTGTGAAGTTCATTATTCAGTGATTTTGCATGCATTTCATAGTTAATCCTCAACGAAGGAAAAAAATGCATCTGATAATGCTCCCAGTAATTAACTTTTTTGGAGCTCATTAATTTGGAAAATATAGATCATCCTTTTATTAGTGTAGAGCAGGAGTCCCCAGGCCACGGACTGATATTGGTCTGTGGCCTGTTAGGAACCGGGCCGCGCAGCAGGAGGTGAGCAGCGAAAAAGCGAAGCTTTATCTGCCGCTTCCCATCGCTCGCATTACTGCCTGAACCACCCCCTCCCCCCCCCAAGTCCGTAGAAAAATTGTCTTCCACAAAACCGGTCCCTGGTGCCAGAAAGGTTGGGGACTGCTGGTGTAGAGTGTTTGCTTTACTTAAACATTTATTCTCAAAACTTAGTAAACAATTTTAGAGGAAACACTGCAGAAGGAAGTGTGGTTATGAGTGAGTGACTGACTTAGAGGATTTTTATTTTTACTGAGACTTAAATATTTTTTCTTTGAGAGTTTGAGCGGGTAAGAGCATGAGTTTCAGTCATAGCCCTGTGACTTTGGACACGTGACCTAATGGCTTGCCATTTACTATGTACCACCATTTACTTATTTGCAGAAATGAGGCTGGTTATACTTAACTAGGGTTAATTTGAATATTAATGTGATAGCATGCAGAAAACTTTCCTGTGGTAGGTGATCTGTAAATAGTTTCACCTCTTCTCTCTCTTTCCAACGGAGGCAGAAGAGAATTCCTGTGTAATCTGTTGCTCAGCTCTGATGCTCCTCACTCTGTGGTGGCAAATTTGCCTCTTACCAAGGCTTTATTGGTAAGCATTTTAAACTTTTCATTATTGTTGTTATTGTTGTTGTCATTGTTGATATTTTGTTTGACATGGGTACTATATTCACATGCTTCAGAAAGTAAACCAGTATAACTTAGTACAAATTGAAAAGGCTTGCTCCAGTTTTTGTCACTGTCAGCTTCCTTCCCTGCCCCCTTAAATAACCTCTTTTATGCATTTCTTGTGTCCAGATACAATTAAACACAAGTATATATTCTTCTCTATACAAAATGTAGCATACTCTATATACTATTCTGCACTTTGCTTTCATTTTACAGTATATCCTCCTCTCTTTCTGTATTAGGACCTGGAATATTTCCTTATTCATGTGTGTGTATGTTACATGTATGTATGTATGTATTTATTAGAGCTCCAGTGTGTTCTGTACCATGGTTTACTTAACCAGTCTCCATATTCATGGATATATTATTTGTTTCCATGCTATTATTACTGCAAACAGTGCTTCTTTGTATAACTCATATGTACAAGGTTGGATAAATTCCCAAGGTTGTTGGGCTACAAGATAAGTGCATTTATAATTTTTCAAAAATAATTTTTATCAAGATTGTAAATTGCTCTCCACTGGGTTCATACCATTTTGCATACATTGGCATGTATTTTTTTGCACTGCAGACAGCTCTCACCCCACCCTCCATACCATTTTTTGAGCTGCTGTCTTGGCAATGTGGAGGGAGTTGTACAAGTGGAGGAGATCCCATCTCATATTTCCTAAGTTGTAGTGGGCAGTTCAAGTCTAGTGTTTTCCAACCTGAGTAGTAAGACACAGAGTTATACTGTGGTGTGCGACTAGGCATTCTGCCCATCCTGATCTACTCTTCTTCCTGTCTTGGGATATGAGGATGGAATGGCTGGTTGTATTGTGTGCCTGATTCACCAAGTAGGTCTGGGGGACAGTCACTTACTCTGTACATAAAATATTATTGGCTGCTGTCTCCTTTTTTGGAAGTTATTTTTAAGAAGTTATATTCACTGTTTTTTTGCAAAAGTTTTTCTTATTTATTGAAGATTTAGAATCCAGAGAAAAGAATAAAAGCCATGTGGAATCCCATAACCCTAGTCAGTATTTTGATGAATATCCTCTCAATTTTATGTGCACATGCCCAACATAAATTGTGTTTATATACTGCATGATGTTTTATAACCTTTCCTTTGTTTGTTAGTGAATCATGAATATTGTTACATCTTCCAATAATTATACATATATATACACATGTATATATATACATAATTACATATATATATGTGTATATACATATGTTATTATTTTTTTCAGTGTAGAATTCTGTTAGATGGCTTCACTGTGATTCTGTGTTCCTGGATGAATATTTAAGATTGTTTTGTTAGTCGTCCTAAATAACTTTGTGATGAAGACCCTTGTAGCTAAATCTTGTATATCATCGTTATTTGCTTAGAAGTAGAAAGAACTTCTGGGTCAAAGGACATTTACAGATTGCTCTGCAGAACTCACGTGATGTTTATATTTCTAAATGAGAGTACTCGCTTTGTCACGTTTAATCAATTTGTGGATATTATAATTTAAAAAAATTTGCCAGTCTATTTGTAAAAAAATGGTAAATCTCTATTTTACTTCATAGATATTTGGTTAGTATATTTAAACTTTGTCTTTCATGTTGAGAATTCATGTTTTCTTTGTGGATTGCCTTGTCAAGCCCTTTGTCCATTTTATTATTGGTGTGTTTGTGTTTTTCTTTTTTCTTTTTTTAAAGCTATATGTTAAGAATATTAACTTTTTGTGATACATGGTACAAATATTTTTCTTCAGGTTTGCTTATATATTTAGGGTCTTTTGATACAGAAGTTTTATATTTTCATGTACTCATACCTATCAAACATTTCTTTTTCTTTTTTAAAATTTATTTACTTTAGGCTGCATTGCTTCTTCGCTGCTGCACGCGGGCTTTCTCCAACTATGGCGAGTGGGGGCTACTCTTTGTTGTGGTGTGCGGGCCTCGCATTGAGGTGGCCTCTCCTGTTGTGGAGCACGGGCTGTAGACACATGGGCTTCAGTAGTTGTGGCTCGTGGGCTCAGTAGTTGTGGCTTATGGGCTCCAGAGCGCAGGCTCAGTAGTTGTGGCACACGGGCTCAGTTGCTCCATGGCATGTGGGATCCTCCCAGACCAGGGCTCGAACCTGTGTCCCCTGCATTGGCAGGCAGATTCTTAACCACTGTGCCACCAGGGAAACCCCAAGGTTTCTACTTTTGATGTCATGTTGGAGAGACCTTTTGACTTCCCTAATTATATAAACATTTATCTCTATTTAGACTTAGTATTAGGTATATTTGATATTTTTAAATGACAGAACACATTTTAGCATGTGGTGTCAGATGAATGCTAGCTTTCTTAATATTTTTTCTAACTGGCTATCCAGTTGTCTCACCACAAAAAAAAATTATCATTCTTCCCACCGACTTGAAATCCATGTCTTTAAAAATTGTTCTGTTTTCTTAAACATACTTGAAAATTTATACTAAAACTCTATTAAAAGGACATTAGAGCTCTGGACTGTTTTCAGGCCGTTGGTGCCAGGGTGATATTAAGCACGTAGCTTAACCCTCTCTTTGACTCGATTTCTTCTGTGAAGTCAGGACTGACCTTCAACCAGAGTTGTTAATGAGGATCTGATGAGATAATGGATATAAATCATGAAGTTCTGTATAGAGAATAAGTGTTTATAATACTACTAATTAGGATGGGGCCAGGTATTCCTGAAGCTCTAGAGCCACACTTAAACTAGTAACACAGCATAATAAAAGGTTACATGTTGTGTTTGGGGCGTATTAGAAAAACCAACAAAAGAGCTTCTCTGGCATTTGAGTGAATTCCCTAATGGGAACAAATAGAACCCTATCACTGAAATAAAAAAAAAAATTTTTTTTATCTTGGTAGGGATTAAATACAGTAGTTAATTTCCTTAATGATTAAACATAGAAAGCAAATGTAATGTTACACTTTCACATTATGGTATTCTTCATTTGGTCTTTTTCTTTCTTTTTAAAAAAATTAAGACAGTTACTTTACTTTGAACACGAAAGTGGTATAAGCAACTGTATAGGCTCCATGATACGTTCTTCTCCCATTTGCTCCAACCCCAAGATAAAATTTGGGGAGAGGGGCTTCCCTGGTGGCACAGTGGTTGAGAGTCCGCCTGCCGATGCAAGGGACACGGGTTCGTGCGCTGGTCTGGGAAGATCCCACATGCCGCAGAGCCTGCAGGTCCGGAGCCTGTGCTCCGCAACGGGAGAGGCCACAACAGTGAGAGGCCCGCGTACCGCAAAAAAAAAAAAAAATTTTGGGAGAAAAAATGTATTATATTTGGTTAATTATGTTATCTACTATTACTTGTTCTAAGGCAGGCATGGCATTGACTGATATCTGGCTTAAGGTCTAAGAATCATATTCACATAGAGCATGCTAAGTGGTTGCATTTTGGGAAATGAAACTTTCATTTGGGTTACAGTTGAATGTGTGTGCAAATGAAGAGTTACTGAACCACTATTCTTGATTAATTAAAGAAGATGAATGTGATTTGTCTACATTGTCACAGTTCCTTCCATGTAAACATCAGTTTTGTTTGTTCCTTTTACTGAAAAACATTCTGATGAAATAATCTTGCAAAGGAAAGATAATCTAGCTTTGAGTCTACAATAAAAATGCAAAAAGTAAACAATAGTCAATACTTAATTTTCTGCTCAGCTATGTTTAGGACCTTTACAAGTAGTGTATTAGTCTCTAGAGAGCACCACGGTGCTGCCTGTGCCAAAAATTTCATGTACTCTCCTTGAGCATCAAGATGGTCCACCCTGGTTCTCCAGCAGACACAGTGTGAAGCGGTGATAAGTTCCTGCAGGAAGTGTTAGCATGTCTTCTTTCCCCATGAAAGTCTGGATCCACTGTCCTCTTTATCTCTTATACCCAAATATCTGCTTCCCTCTAAGATATATCAAATTTTATTATTCAGATGTTCTTCATAAAACATCTTAATCTTTTCTTCTAGTTTGGTAGTTTATTTGCATATAGTTATTCTGTTCATCCAGGAGTAATTTCTCTCTTTTTGGATTTTGTCTAATTCTGGATCATTCTCATATTTGTCAGCAACCTGTTTCCAGTAAAAGACACCAAGCTGATATAGTGGCTCTAGGCTGACGGGACTTCAGTTGATTGAGTTTCCACTGATCCATATACCATATGTTCTCCATCTTCCCTGCCTCACCTGGAGAATTGCCTGCAAATTGTGAGGGATGGGGGTGTGTGTGGAGGGGGGCACTGATGAGACACAGCTCTTCATTTGGTCTTTAGATTCAGACATTGCCAATAAACTTACAGAGTCAGGTACATGGATTCATATTGGGGATTTGATAGTCACTGACTTTGAGACCATAGGTAAGTCATTTCATGCCTCTGAGCTTTGGTTTCTTCATCTGTAAAATGAAGTGCCTTTGTAGGAGTTTGAATGTAATATCACAGCGCTGAGGCCTCTTTCCAGCACCAATTTCTTGGAAAGGAGGCCAGTTTTTTTACATTCCAACCAAGGGAAATTTGAAATAACTGTTAATTTACTTTACTTAATTTTTTTTGTCTCTAAAATACAAGCCAAATGATCTTCATTTTTACCTTTCATGTCTGATTTTTTTTTCTTTTTCTTTGGTGGTATGCGAGCCTCTCACTGTTGTGGCCTCTCCCGTTGTGGAGCACAGGCTCTGGATGCACAGGCTCAGCGGCCATGGCTCACGGGCCTAGCCGCTCCATGGCATGTGGGATCTTCCCAGACCGGGACACGAACCCGTGTCCCCTGCATCGGCAGGCGGACTCTCAACCACTGCGCCACCAGTGAAGCCCTCATGTCTGATTATTAAGAGAGTAATAAGAATATAAGCCTCAGTGAAGCAGATAAACCTCAGATAAGTCAAATGAAAGAATTTCCAGTAATGTCATTGTGTTCTGTATTTAAAAGTGTTTCAAAGATTAGATCAGAAATAAATGAAAAAGAAATGAAGGAAACAGTAGCAAAGATCAATAAAACTAAAAGCTTGTTCTTTGAGAAGATAAACAAAGTTGATAAACCATTAGCCAGACTCATCAAGAAAAAAAGGGAGAAGACACAAATCAATAGAATTAGAAATGAAAAAGGAGAAGTAACAGCTGACACTGCAGAAATACAAAGGATCATGAGAGATTACTACAGGCAACTATATGCCAATAAAATGGACAACCTGGAAGAAATGGACAAATTCTTAGAAAAGCACAACCTTCCGAGACTGAACCAGGAAGAAATGGAAAACATAAACAGACCAATCACAAGCGCTGAAATTGAGACAGTGATTAAAAATCTTCCAACAAACAAAAGCCCAGGACCAGATGGCTTCACAGGCGAATTCTATCAAACATTTAGAGAAGAGCTAACACCTATCCTTCGCAAACTCTTCCAAAATATAGCAGAGGGAGGAACACTCCCAAACTCATTCTATGAGGCCACCATCACCCTGATACCAAAACCAGACAAAGGTGTCACAAAGAAAGAAAACTACAGGCCAATATCACTGTTGAACATAGATGCAAAAATCCTCGACAAAATACTAGCAAACAGAATCCAACAGCACATTAAAAGGATCATACACCATGATCAAGTGGGGTTTACCCCAGGAATGCCAGCATCCTTCAGTATATGCAAATCAATGTGATACACCATGTTAACAAATTGAATAAAAACCATATGGTCAACTCAGTGGATGCAGAAAAAGCTTTCAACAAAATTCAACACCCGTTTATGATAAAAACCCTCCAGAAACTAGGCATAGAGGGAACTTTTCTCAATGTAATAAAGGCCATGTATGACAAATCCACAGTCAGTATCGTCCTCAGTGGTGAAAAACAAACCATTTCCACTAAGATCAGGAACAAGACAAGGTTGCCCACTCTCACCACTATTATTCAACACTGTTTTGGAAGTTTTAGCCACAGCAATCAGAGAAGAAAAAGAGATAATAAAAGGAATCCAAATCAGAAAAGAAAAAGTAAAGCTGTCACTGTTTACAGATGATATGATACTATACATAGAGTATCCTAAAGATGCCACCAGAAAACTACTAGAGCTAATCAATGAATATGGTAGAGTAGCAGAATACAGAATTAATGCACAGAAATCTCTTGCATTCCTATACACTAATGATGAAAAATCTGAAAGAGAAATTAAGGGAACACTCCCGTTTACCATTGCAACAAAAAGAATAAAATACCTAGGAATAAACCTACCTAAGGAGACAAAAGACCTGTATGCAGAAAATTATAAGACACTGATGAAAGAAATTAGAGATGATACAAACAGATGGAGAGATATACCGTGTTTTTGGATTGGAAGAATCAACATTGTGAAAATGACTATACTACCCAAAGCAATCTACAGATTCAATGCAATCCCTGTCAAACTACCAATGGCATTTTTCACAGAACTAGAACAAAAAATTTCACAATTTGTATGGAAACACAAAAGACCCCGAATAGCCAAAGCAATCTTGAGAAAGGAAAATGGAACTGAAGGAGTCAGGCTCCTTGACTTCAGACTATACTACAAAGCTACAGTAATCAGGCCATTATGGTACTGACACAGAAACAGAAATATAGATCAATGGAACAGGATAGAAAGCCCAGAGGTGAACCCATGCACATGTGGTCACCTTATTTTTGATAAAGGAGGCAAGAATATACAATGGAGAAAAGACAGCATCTTTAATAAGTGGTGCTGGGAAAACTGGACAGCTACATGTAAAAGAATGAAATTAGAACACTCCCTAACACCATACACAAAAATAAACTCAAAATGGATTAAAGACCTAAATGTAAGGCCAGACACTATAAAACTCTTAGAGGAAAACATAGGCAGAACACTCTATGACATAAATCATAGCAAGATCCTTTTTGACCCACCTTCTAGAGGAAGGGAAATAAAAACAAAAATAAACGAGACCTAATGAAACTTAAAAGCTTTTGCACAGCAAAGGAAACCATAAACAAAACGAAAAGACAACCCTCAGAATGGGAGAAAATATTTGCAAATGAAGCAACTGACAAAAGATTAATCTCCAAAATTTACAAGCAGCTCATGCAGCTCAATATCAAAAAAACAAACAACCCAATCTAAAAATGGGCAGAAGACCTAAATAGACATTTCTCCAAAGAAGATATACAGATTGCCAAGCAACACATGAAAAGATGCTCAATGTCACTAATCATTAGAGAAATGCAGCTCAAAATTATGATGAGGTATTACCTCACACCAGAGTGGCCGTCATCAAAAGATCTCCAAAAAATAAATGCTGGAGAGGGTGTGGAGAAAAGGGAACCCTCTTGCACTGTTGGTGGGAATGTGAATTGGTACAGCCACTATGGAGAACAGTATGGAGGTTCCTTAAAAAACTACAAATAGAGCTGCCATGTGACCCAGCAATCCCACTACTGGGCATATACCCTGAGAAAACCATAATTCAAAAGAGCCATGTACCACAATGTTCACTGCAGTTCTATTTACAATAGCCAGGACATGGAAGCAACCTAAGTGTCCATTGACAGATGACTGGATAAAGAAGATGTGGCACATATGTACAATGGAATATTACCCAGCCATAAAAAGAAACGAAATTGAGTTATTTGTAGTGAGGTGGATGGACCTGTCATATGAGTCTGTCATACAGAGTGAAGTAAGTCATAAGTCAGAAAGGGAAAAACAAATACCGTATGCTAACACATATATATGGAATCTAAAAAAAAAAAAAGTGGTTCTGAAGAACCTAGGGGCAGGACGGGGATAAAGATGCAGACCTACTAGAGAATGGACTTGAGGACACGGGGAGGGGGAAGGGTAAGCTGGGACAAAGTGAAAGAGTGACGTGGACACGTATACACTACCAAATGCAAAATTGATAGCTAGTGGGAAGCAGCCACATAGCACAGGGAGATCAGCTTGGTGCTTTGTGACCACCTGGGGGGGTGGGAGGGAGGGAGACACAAGAGGGAGGAGATATGGGCATATATATATATATATATATATATATATATATATATGTATAGCTGATTTACTTTGTTATAAAGCAGAAACTAACACACCATTGTAAAGCAATTATACTCCAATAAAGATGTTAAAAAATGTTTCCATAGAGTTAAGGAATGATTTTTTTTTTTCAAATATGGATACAAGTTACAGTAAATCCTTGACTCTTTTGAACTCTTAGGGGTGAATCATTTTGGGATAACCAGATTTTCCAGATGAGTGAGAACTTATTGTTATAATCACCATATTTTAAAAATTTTAACTACTTTCATGAGAAAGTTTGAAAATGTATTTGCTGTATTCCTTTGCACTGAGTTAACTGAATACAATTTATTTTTCTTTATTAATCAGGTTCAGTTGTGAACATAACTTATGCTAAGTACTGTGCTCGTAGCATGTTTTCAAGTATAAAGCCCTGGGTTTAAATTTAATTTTTTATCAATTACTGACTTTGTTGCCTTGTAACAGTAAATTCCTCTTAACCTCACTTTCCTAATTTTTTAAGAAATTGAGATTGAAAAACTTGATAAAAGATAGATCTTCTCTAAAGTATTATTGTGATAGGGATGTCTTCCAGGGTCTATTGAGTTGTGTATACATAAAACACACACAGTGTATTTGTTTCATACTAACTAGCTTTGGACTAGAATTCTTGCTGTGTTTTCTGTAGTTTTTCTGTCACTTTCCCTGTTTTCACTTCTTGAAGCCATCAGGGTGCCTCTAGGGCCTCTTCTCATAGGATTTACAGACTTCTTGGCATCTAGTCATTCCTGTTTTATACACAACTCTAAGTGAAAAGGCCTGGCAATATGTAATGTTCATGAATATTTGTGTGAAATTTCTGCAGCATTTCTTTTTGTTGAACTCATATTTTATGTGTGTTCCAAAGCAATGGAGCTTAGCACCATTAAAGCATAAAGAGTATATTGCATACTGGTCTTTATTTAGAAAGCAATAGTATGGAGCACCCAGTAGTGAGACACATAGTCTAAGTTGTTTTTCTTTTATTTCCTGACCCCCTTTTATTGACTTGTGTGGCATGCATACACTAGTGGTATAATACATCCGAGTTTCACAGTACAGATTGAAACCATGTGATTTTCTGTGAGGTGTTTTTGTTTTGTTATGGGTTTTTTTTGAATTTTATTTATTTTTTTATACAACAGGTTCTTGTTAGTTATCCATTTTATACATATTAGTGTATATAAGTCAATCCCAATCTCCCAATTCATCACACCACCGCCTTGTTTTAAGCCTTGTTTGGGGATTATATCCTTGACCTTGACCTTATAGATTACACATCTACTATGTGCCCAACCATGTGAGTTGGATGGAATTATTCCCAGTTAAAGATGAGGAAACCAAGATTTGGAGAAATTAAGTAACTTTTTTATTTTAAATATGAGTAACTCTTGTCTGACTGCAAAGCTCATGCTTTTACCCGTAAACCATGCTATATGTTAGCTCTGAACTAGTGACTCCAAACTTCTGCAAACTGTGACGCTCTTGTGAACTTGGGGTGAAATTGGGGTGGGGTAGATGTTTGTACTTATTCCCTTTTCCTGTGTAATGAGCAGTAAGCTACCATTTTCTGTGCCCACCTGCATGGTCACTCTTAGAGGTGTGTGTGGTGCTCATATATGTGTACATTCATGCAGAGAGCTATTGCTCACAGGATCATCTGGCATCCTCCTGCCTCTAGAAAAGAGGACCCATGGCAGCCAGATCAGTGAGCCATGGAACAAGGATATCTTTAGGGCAAAATATGTTATCCCCTTTCAGATAGTGATCTAAACACATGTGAGCCAACAGAGTCCCTATGAAAAGAATCCTGACTGGATCTTCAGCTTAGTTCAATTAATTTAATTATTAAATAAATATTCAGTTCATTATAACATTACATAAGAATGCCAGGGGAGGGCAAGTGCCCATGATTCTGTTCTGGAGTGCTAAGAAGGATGTCCTGAGATAGTATAGTCCTGCCATCTACTTCTGCCCCATCACATCCTTATGTAGACATAAAATATTATGAAGAGAGACTCCGTAAGGAAGTGTTAGTTTTTCAGTTTCTCTTGCAATGAACTCTTAATTTTAGCTGAGAAACATGCAAGTATATGGTCTGGGTTGAGAAAGAGTTTACTTAATAGTTTCATTCAGAGCTGATACTGTTTTGGGCTTTATAAATGGTTCTGGTGTTGACAGAAGTAGAAAAGATAAATAGTTCTGGTGTTGAGGGAAGTAGAGCAATAAAATCAGGCTGGAACATGGCCATTAAGCCCAAACTAATCAGAACATCTGTGTGCCTTCATATAAGGCTGATTGATAATCTTGGTCCAAGCCTTCACTTAGTTCATGTAATAACGTGGAATCAAGGGTTCAAATATGTACAAGTGCTTCTGGATAATATTTTATAACTAGGCTTAGTGTATAGGCCAGAGAAAGATTGTGCTCCTATCCCATTATTAGTGACTGGGCCAATAGTTGAAAAGAGCCTTTCTGTTATTAATGGAAAAACAGGCATAAAATCACACAGTGCATCTAAAAATTTTGATTAAAGTTGTTCTTTACTAAAGGGCCATTTCTATGTCTTTGTATAATTGAACTTAATTTTTTAAAAACTTTGAAATAGTTATAGATTGGCAGGAAGTTGCAAATTTCGTACAGAGAGAGCCTGTGTTGTTTAGTTGAACTTTAACATAAGTGATGTGCTTTTCTCTTTAATTTTTAAAGGTTTTAGACTTAGGGAGAAACTTTCTAAGATGAAAGACACTCAGTGTTGGGTCTCTGAAACTTGTGAACTAGTTTTCTGAATAACTTCAGACACAATGAGAATAATGGCTGAAATCCAGATGGCTGTGGTCACAGCTGTGTCTGTGTCAGATACATGAAGTGGTTCCCTGGAAGCCAGAAGCACCTTTAGCAGGAGAAAAATGCTGTGGAGTTCTCTGGTCACTCCAACTTGAGCCTCTTGAGCCTTTAAGCTTCCTGTAAGTGCTTGGGATTTTGCAAATAGTACTAGTAGTTCTGGAGTTACAGTTGTCAAAGTAACAGGTGATGGCTGGAAGCCAGCTTGGCACCCAGTCAGCTCCCCAAATAGCCGAGGTTGCTCAACCTTCCCAAGGTCCTGCAGACCAAACTGGGTGCTGCAGACCAAACCCTTCCCCCAACATTTTTTAAAAACAGTCATTTGAAGGATTTTCTATAAAAGGCCTGAGCTGCTTCAGGCACTCAGGATGAGTTAAAAATGCACGGCTTTATGTTCTTATTCATACCTATTTGATTTAACCGTATGAAATTGCCATTCTTGTAGGTTTAAAAAAAAAAGTCCAATGTTGGAGGTTTTATACAGGTAAACCTAATGTTTTGTGCTGTCACGCTGAAAATTCTTATGGTTGTGGAATAACATATTTCCAGGGAACACATTGTCTCAACCTCCTTATTTATAAAGGAAATACAGCATTTACTGTTTGTAAGATTAACTAACTTAATCCTCTTAACAATCATGAGGTAGGTCCTAGTATTTTCCCTGCTTTTAAGATCACCGCTAGTGAGTAGTGGAGCTGGGCTCATACCCAGGCAGTCTAGTCATGAAGCTGTACTGCTTCTCAGCACTTCTATGTGGCTCCACCTCCCCAGACATACTTGTGAAAGTCCTGGGTGTCTGGGCAGCTGATGGGCAAGTACATAGGTGTCTCTTTTTGACTTCATGGGAAAAAAGAACTTAATTTTCCCCTAAAAATGAATTAAGTCTTCTACAGTACAAGAGTTTTTGAGACTTAACAAGGATACTTTTGCAGTCTTTAGGCCTCTGGAGTTGAGGGTAAGGGTAGAGACTTGTTGGCCCTAATAATGAAAGTATAGATGATTATTGTCTTGGGAGAGGAGGGCTAATGTTTGTTTGGTAGAATCCATCCCAGGCTTGAAATCCTGTAGTTCTCTAATAAACCCCTGCCTCTCCTCTGTGTTGCTTAATGTCTTTGATCTTAGACATGGAAGGAAAAGAAGTGACTCAGCTGCGAGGGAGTTTAATTTAGGAATTGCTCATTGGCCTCTTGCTTGCCTTGTCCCGTATTGATATTGGTGGAGCAAGGCTTGGGGCTAGGAGATTAGGCCCCATGGGAGCTGTGTGAAGTGGGGAGGGGAGGGGTGTGTCCTTGGACCATCTTCTTCTGGGGTGGCTGTCCCAGGTGTTGAGACACACACCTATTCTATTAGATCTGTTCTGGGATGGTCCTACTGGATCCTATCTGGTCACACTCAAGCCTTTCCTGATTTATTTGTATACCAGTTATGGTTCTGACGTCTATTGAATAAAATTGTAGAGGCTCATACAGTGGTTTTCCAGGGACTTTCCCTTTTTTTCTCCCTTAGCATTAGAGATGAGCCATTGTGGTTGTAGGCTGTTCTGTCATCAACGTCTCAGGTATTCTGTCAGAGCGGGAAAGGCTGGACAAGCAGCAAGTGACTGCCAGGGACCCAGATGACTTCCCATTCAGACTGAGTAGGAGGGAGACACCTGTTGTTGGAGATGTGGTTTAAAATGGACTATGATCAGTCTTCCTTGTTTCATCCTCTGATGAACAGAGGAAGGAAAAGCTTAGAAATATATTTTGTAAGTATTTTTAAGGTATTTTTCAGCACCTTCCAAGTTTGGTGTTTTAGTTTGGTCACAGTGGTTATGAGATTGAAAACTAGTTTAATTTGTTTGGTGGTGTCCTCCCCCAAGATGTCAGCTGCGTGTGTATTCTCATTCCCATTTCTAGAGGGCAATCAAGGGAGAAGAAGCTCCCTCAATCCTGTTTTGGAATAAGGGAGAGGTGTATATCCCCATGGCTAGGATCTGATTGGTCTTCAAGTTGGTTTTCATAAGTTGATTATCACTCTTCCTGAGAACTGCTATGGCCCTGGGGTCTCTGGATGGTCCTGCATGTGTCATTCATTGGTCTACTGAGTGCCTACTATGTTCTAAGCACTGACTGTGAGAAATAAGAATGAATAAACACAGCCTCAGCCCCTAGTTATAGTGTGGTGGGTGATATTTACACACAAAAAAGCAAGCTAAGATTGTAATTAACATGTTTAACGGAATACTATGGGAGCACAGAGAAGAGAGCGACTCTGGAGGACTTCACAGGAAGAGGAGGCATTTGAACTGGACTTTTAGAGAATGAACCAGAATTCTTCAGTTCTGATGGGAACTGCTCTCAGAAAAATCTCAGGAGGACAGAGCGTTAGGAACAGTCAGGGTTGAGGGGGCACTTTGGGGATCCATGATCCAAGGTCCGTACCCCTCTTGTTTTGTAACTGGAATGCCAAGCTATCCCTTTACTGTTTTTTTCTTTATTGTTCTATGAATCATCTTCATCAATCACTGCAACTTCTATTTGCAATGACTCCAGGTACCGCCAATGAGAAAACCTAGTCTTTATTGCCTGGTTCCCCTGCTTGTGGCTGCCCCCACCCTTTGCTCTCTCCTTCTCAAAACAGCATCATATGTTGTGCCTTTGTGCCATTTATTGAGCAAGGACCAGACTGCAGGGCATTTGAGTGATGCCTCTTCAGATCCCACTGAAACCCTTCCTCACTGATCTCAGTTGGTGACCAGGAACAGAGGCTGCTTTTGGTCCTTTCCCATTTCTCCATAGGTTTTCTGGCTTCCTAAGATACTCTGTCCTTCCTGGGTTTTGGTCAGTGTTTTTCTTTCCTCTTGTTTAGGATTCCTGATAGTGTCTGGGTCACTTTCTTCCAGTTCCCAAGTTTCAAAGGTGGACCTGAGTTAGGCCCTTCGCTTTGTCTTGTTAGTGTTTTTGTATTACTGGAGAGTATCCATATTTATATAGTAATTGTACAGTCTGTATTGCCCCAAAATCCTAAAGAACAGATTTGAATGATTCAAAGTTAGTCACTTCAGTATGAAACAATGAGTCTAAAGGCAAACCAAGGATTCTTTGAAAGCAAAAACTTTAACTTGGATGTTAAAGCATGTTTGGTGAAGCAAATAGTTTGGTTTTGTGGTACCAGAAATAACACTGTTCTCTTTTTATACTCTCCATCCTACTGGGTTGTCAGAGACATGAGGATACTTTGAAGTGAATTCTGGCACCATAATTTTGTGAAGAGTCGCTGTGATAGAGCAGCACGAGAAGGAAGGGTGTCTGTCCAGTGTGTCCTTTGAATTTTTATTGAACAGTGAGCATCAATCAGCATGTTGCCTTAGTGGATCATGAGGGGAGGGTGCAGGTGGGAGGCGGGTGATGACCCGGGTCATCGTGAAAGCACATGTGAAAGGCCTTCTGGAATCCCGCTTTTAGGAGGTGTTGTGCAAGTCCCTCAGAAGTTTCTTTACTTCCCCTGGAAACGTGCAAGATAGGGATACATCGCTCTTTTAGAAGGATTACTCGGGGGCTGACAAATGTTGTACTTGCCAGTAGTTTTGCTGAGCTGGAGATTGGCCAGATTTGATGTCTGGATGGTGGCCACTGTTATTTAAAACAGCTTCTTGAGACCAAGAATCTAGGAATTTAGACGTTCAAAGCACAGGGTGGGAGCCCTGTGTTCTCTCTCTTCCCAGACAAGGGAAGTGTTTTTACTGGCTGCGGAACTCTCAGTAAAATTGAACTTCTTTGCACCTGGGTTTACTCATCTGTAAAATGGGGATAATAATGTTATCCACCTTACAGGTAAAAGGCTTGGCATGGTTCCTGTATATATAGCTAACACTGATGTAGTGTTTGCTTATATTTATTTATTTTCCTCATTAATATTCTTTCTTATCTGAGATTTCTCTGAGGTTCTGTACTCATTTAGAAAACAACTCTTTCTATGGCTTTAGGCTCCATTGGCAGTGGCTTAAGAATTCTTACTGGGAGGAAGAAACTTTTGTTAGCTTAGTTTTTTTTTTCTTAATTTCCTTCCCTTGTCCTTGGAGAGTGGTGCAGGGGAGAGGGCAGTGCAGAGTCAGAAATCAGTGGGGAACAGAGATGTGTAGGCAGAGGCACCAGCCAGAGCTGCTTACTGCCTGGCACATTGTTGGGCGCTTGGGATTATTTGATGACACAATCAATGATTATTCCATTTTGCCAGTTTAAAAAATGCCATAGTGTTAGTATTAGGAGAAGTTGAACAAAGGCACATGAGAACTCTTTGTACTGTCCTTGCAGGTCTTCTGTAAATCTAAAATTATTTCAGAATAAGTTTTTAGAAATCAGGGGAAACAGTTGTTCAATGGTTATAGAATTTCATTCTTGCAAGATGAAAACAGTAATGTACACTTACTTAACAGAACTGTAATGTACACTTAGTAATTGTTAAGAGGGTAAATTTATGTGCTTTTATTACAATAAAAAGAAAAAAAAAGGCAAAAAAAAAGTTAAGAAAAGCACCAGCAACAAAACTGGCACGTAGCACCATGCCTGGCACACAATAGATACTTACTACATGCTTGTTGGAGACAAGAGTGATAGTATTGATAGTCTCTTGTTTGGATATCCCTGTTTTTTTAACCATCCATTATCCTTTTTTTTTTTGGTACATTAAGGTTGCTTTCAATTTTTTGCTTTTATAAACAACATCTTGATTTAGCCTTATAGCTAAATTTCTGTGTGCATACAGTATGTTTTCTTATGATATATTTCTGGGAGTCACATGGTTCCTATTTTTTAGGTCTTTTATTCCATTACCAGATTGCCTCCAGATAGTTTGTAACAGTCTGCCATTCCCCACAGCAGTGCAGAGAACAGATTTTTGATAGGCAGAAATAGGAGATTGAGGTGCCAGGGGAGTAGCCCCTACACAGAAGAGGTGCCCTTTTCACACTAATGTTAAAGTTTGAGGGCCCCCTCTGAATGATGGCCTGAACTCCCAGAGCGTCATTCCCCAGGGCACAAGCAGTCAGACTTGGGCCAAATAGCTAGTGCCCCACTGCCATGGTTAGGGTGGGCTGGATCGCTTTTACTCTGTGGTTGGGGACGGGGACTCAGATGACTGGCAGCCGAGGTAGACAGCTGACAGCTGCCCCAGGTGTACAGAACCTTACTGTTGACAGATAGGGGAACAGAAAGGGAGTACTTTTGCTTAGGCCCTCCTTCCCCTGGGAGCTGCAGTCTGCGGGAGTGGGGGAGAGTGGGGTGGGCAGGTAATACAGACCTAATTAGGAATTGCCTTCCTTCATGAATATTAGAGCTTGACAAAGACTTTGAGGGTATCTGGTACGGTAGATTTTGACTCCTTGGAAGTCAAGGAACCCATTTCAAATCCAATCCCACATGGAACCTCAATGTACTAAAGAGATTAATTTTATAAATTCAGACTTGTAATATAACTTATAAGTATCACAACATTGACTTATGATAAAGACAAGAGAACAGTGAAGCTGATTTCATGAGCACTGAGTTTTGAGTTGGGTTCAGAGTGGCAGTCTCCATCATCTGCCAGTTTTACTACCCTGTTTACTTCTGAATTTAGTTTTGGTTGCAGTATGTAAAAATCTGATTCCTGTGGATAAATAATTGCAGGTAGTTTACTACTAACTTATAGTTTCTGGATACTCGTCAATTAATTAAATTGACCCAGAAGCCTGAAAGAAGAATAGAGGGAACTTTTATCACAAGGTAGAATCACAGTATTTTACAAACGCTTTCATTCTCTATGACACAGAGCAGGACAGATCCTAGTGCAACCTGTTAGGGATTCATTTGTTACGGCATAACTGACTGTTCCCTTGTGATTAGCGTATGGTCCCAGAAGATGTACCTGAGATTTGCCTGGCAATTAATTGAGCATGCTGCAGGTGTGCTTAGTAGTATACTTGCTTGAGCAATTTTGAGAGGGCAGACAAGTATAGGCCTGAATTTTAAAAAGAGTTCCAGCTTCCTTCAGAATCAATGACATACTTATAAACTGTTCAAATATAAGCTCGGAATTGATGAAAAAATATTCTGAGGTCTGCAGAAAGAGAATATGAATTCATTGGTAATCTTCAGTGGGTTAAAATTTGCTGTAAAATTTGAATTTGTGGGGGTTTATTATAATTTCAAAAATTGTTCAAATATATCTTAAAAATGAAATCTGAATACATTTTTTTCCTCAGTATATATAGCACACAGAACCTTTTGGTTGCTTAGAACAGAACTTGAAAATCCTTATCTGTTACATATTACAGCTTCACTTATTCTACAAATGATGAAATTGAGTCCTTCCTAGAGAGAGGAGGTGACTCTCCAAAAGTCACTCTGCAAGTTACTGGAAAGCTGAGAAGAGGGATTGCTTGGGTCTCTTTATGCTTCTTTCTCTGTGCTGTTTTGTCTGCTGAACAGTTGGGACTCCCTGAGGGGTCAGAAGCAGGGAGATATAAGTGGCTGCCTCCTTCAGTTTTGTGTGCATGTGTGTAGGCACATGAATGCATTCCTGTGCACTGACTCACACCAGATACCATGAGAGGTGGTAGCTTCAGGTACGAGGGTGAAGTGTATGAAGTTTGGGGTCCACAGACTGAGCTTGCCTTTCCTGGCCGTAGTCCTTGTTCTGACTGTTTCTCACCACCTTTTGCTGCATGAAAATGGAATCTTTTCAGAACTCTACTTTCAGGCATCTCTGCTCTGACAAGTGAGAGTAGCTAATCTGATAAACTAGTCTGAGTTAAAGGTGGGAGTGAGCTGACTGGCTCCTCCTCCCCGTTTTTGTATTATCATAAGCATCTCATGGAATAGAATGCTTTTTCCCCCAAGTGGCTGTTCTAGGGACGCGGGAGGGTGGGCAGATGTTCTTGATAGTTAGTGTCTTTCGTGCCCTTAAAATCCCATGATACAGAGACCCAACCTTGAGAAATAAGACTTCCCCTCCTCTGGGCTGCTACTGATCTCTATTTTGCATTTGTGAGAATGAGAAAACAGTGCCTTGTCTGGTTGGGGCAGTCCTGTGCTGGGGAGTGTGGCCTGGCTAGTAGAAGGCAGGCAGGATTTCAACCATCACTCCCTCACCTCAGCTGGGTGCTCTTGGCAGTGCACAACCTGCCCAGCCATATACTCTAATCCTGATTCTGCCTATTATCTTGCAGCCAAATACAGTGACTTTATTGTTTTGCACTGTACAGAGGACATACAGATTTGCTCATTGTGGGTGCTTAATAGATGTTTGGTTGACTGATAAATCAGAGTTGACCAGATACCTACTTTGCAGGGTGATACCTGTCCTCATAGCATCAATGCCCATCCACACATTAACTTAAGAATTCTATAGTTCACTATAGTTCTATAGTTCACTCAGATATTAATTCACCAGATATTTCTTGAGCACTTACTGTGTAGAAGAAGGCAGGGTTGCAACAAATGTTTATTTAGCATTGATTATATGCCATGCCCTGGGCTGGGTGCATAAGATACAGTGATGAGAAAGACAGAGGTGGTTCTTTCTCTCATCTTCCTGTGAAGGAGGTGGACCCCAAACAAATACACAGACCAATAAGTAATGGAATTCTAGGTTGTGATAAGTACTCTAAGGAAAATAAACAAGGGTGTGGTAAAGTGCAAATAGGAGTTGTGAGTAGGGGGAGAGAGCACTAGAGACCAGGCCTGGATGACAAGGATCTTCTTGAATAAGGTTGTCAGGGAATGTCCTTCTGAGACAAGCACACAATCAGACCCAGAGAATGGTGAGGAGCTGGTGGCAAAGAGCAGTCAAGGCAGCTTGGACAAAGGTGGGAAATACTGTGATTTATTTGAAGACCTCAAAATATGAACTTGGAGCATAATGTGAGACAAGGTCGGAGGCAGCGCTGAGAGTAACAATAGCAAACACTTCTTTAGTCCGTACTATGTGCCAGGCACTGTGATGAGTGCCTCCCCATATATTAGCTCTGTTAATGCTGATAACAGTCCTATGAAGTATATATTATTATCCTCATTTTACAGATGAGGAAACTGAGGCACAGAGCGCTAAATAACTTACCCAGGATTTCACAGCTGGTAAATGGTAAGAGCAGGTATTCAAACACGAGCAGTCTGATTCTAGACTGTGCTCGGATTCACGATGTTATAGTGTCGATGGAGGCTGGATCATGTCAGGCCTCAGTTTCTTCATCAGTGAAATGGAACTAATACAGGAGATAATGTGTATAGAGTGGCCTATCAGGAGGTATTCATTAAGTGGACCTTATATCTAGTGGTGGTGGTGGTGTGGTGATAGTGGTAGTTAGTATTGTGAGAGGATACAGGAGTAAATAAGGGACTAAAGCTCTAGGGAAGGGACATGCATATTGATTACTGTGATGCAAGGAGGAGTGGGGTAAGGGCCCTGAAGAAAGTGCTATGAAGGGAACTTCCCTGGTGGCGCAGTGGTTGAGAGTCCACTTGCCAATGCAGGGGACACGGGTTTGATCCCTGGTCCAGGGAAATCCCACGTGCCGCGGAGCAACTAAGCATGTGCGCCACAACTACTGAGCCTGCGCCCTAGAGCCCACGAGCCACAACTACTGAAGCCTGCATGCCTAGAGCCCGTGCTCCACAGCAAGAGAAGCCACCACAATGAGAAACCCGTGCACCACAACGAAGAGTAGCCCCCGTTCGCTGCAACTAGAGAAAGCCTGTGCGCAGCAACGAAGACCCAACACAACCAAAGATAAATAAATAAATTTATTTAAAAAAGAAAAAGTTCTATGAAGGCTCTGAAGTGGGGTCAGTCCCTTCCAGCTGGAGAATGAGGAGGGGCTTGGGGGTGGGGGAAGAGGACCTTACTGTAGACCTTGAAAGATGGGCAGGACTGAAATATACAGAGCAGCTAAGAGGGACATTTCCTCTAAGCCACTGGGTGAGCAAAGATCTAGTATTTGCCCAGAGGCTGAAAGTCAGGGTGTGGGGCAGCACGCTGGCCATTCCAAGGAGAGAAGCAGGAACCAGGTGTAGGCAGAGTGATGATGGGTTGGACTCGCTCTAGTCAGCTGAAGCTCTGGGTCTTTAATGCATCAGCGAATGTGGAGGCCTGGTGTCCGAAGCTTGGCTTAAAGATCTAATTTGGGACTACTCCAAGTTGGAGTAGTCCAGAAGTCTCAGATTGGCTTCTGGCTGAGTCAGTAAGAGAGGAAGTTTTTGTTTTGGCTTTTATTTAGCATGCTGTCTGGCTGTCCACCTAGATATGGACCTCCTGTGTCCACACAGATAAGTGCCACTCTAGTAGGAAGCTTTATTATCTGACTCTTCCAGACAGGTTGTTTTATAGGTGGTTGCAGACAAGTAACTAGCACAGACTTTGGAGCTAGGTAGAGCTGGACTGGAATTCAGGTTCTCTTACCAGCTTTTGACGTTGGGCCTTGTGTTTGGGCCTCAGTTAGCTTCCTGTGAAGTAGAGGTTTATAGCACCTCATATTGTTGTGTAGGGGTCAAATAAGCATTTAGCACTACATGCCTAAAGCACACAGTAAGTGTTCAGATGATCGTAGTGGAAGTTACTAGATTGCGTGGCGTGGAAGGCTCTCAGTACCCACAGGAAGTCTGTCTGAGCCTACTAATTGCCTTCTCTCATATTTCTGAGGTTAGGAAGCCTAAACAGTTGGCAGGACTCATTGGAGCCATGTTGAGATGGATTTTAAAGCCATTCCCATACTCGGGACGTCATGGCGCTATGTGTATTTGCTGTCCTAGTGTTAGACTGTCATTATGGGGCAGGAACAATAGCATCCTTTAAAGCATTTCCCATTGTGAGTGGAATGTCAGCAGTTTACATTCCAGTCCAGTAGATGCCATCTTGCTATTGACTGAAAATATCGACTGTTTTTTGCTATCTAAGAAGGAATAGAGGAGAAGTTTTAGAAGAACTATCACTCAGTTCCTCAGACTTATTGAGCACCTACTTAGGAGCTAAGCATAATTTTAAGCTCAGTACACGAAACACAAAGACAGTAAGACTCCACTTGGCCTCACAGCAGCACACAGCTGGCTCAGTGATTTCTGTGGAGCTTTGCAGGTTGATGGTGGGGTGCGCACCTTTGGCACTTAAAGGGCGTGGCCAGGAATACTAAGAATCCTATCATGTCCATAGGGACAGTACTATGCAAAAAAGAATTTTTCTGTAGCTTACACGACTTTCAAACCTCTATCCAGATATTCTTGAAGGGGAAAAAAACCTGTTTATAACTTTATGAGCCTAGAACCTGATTTCATTTTACATAGAGTACCTTATGCATCATTTTGGTATACCCTGAGTTTTCTAGGAGTGCAACTACTATATAAATTGATATACTACACTATATAAATAGTATACTATTTTATTTTGTTTGGTACTTCATCAGCAGCTCTTCACCATTTTTAAAAACCATGTAACCAATATCACTGTGCTTGTATTTGTGTCGCCAAGAACACTCCAGTGTCTGTCTGCATTTGTAGTTATTATATTCATGGTTCTTCTGCTGCAAGTATTAGACTACTTCATTATATCTGCTAGTGTACTTATGACAGAGCAATTACATATTGAAATACAGATTCTTATAAATTTCTTTAAATCCTCCTTCATGTGTAATTTGGATATTATATTGATTACTTTGAAATTTTGCATGTAAATAGTTTATATATTTTTTGATTTTCATTTCAGGGTAGTAAAGGGAACAATATAAAATATATGTTTAAAAAAGGGGGAGGGGAATGTTGAGCATCATTAGTCTAGTGCATTGGTTTCATATCAATTAGACCTGGCAAAGTGCAGAGAAGTTTGTAGGGAGGGTTTAAACTCTGCTTTAAGTCATGGTATGTGTAGCCTTGATTCTTCTTCTTCCTTTTTTTTTGTCTTTTTTTTTTTTGCGGTACACGGGCCTCTCACTGCTGTGGCCTCTCCCATTGCAGAGCAAAGGCTCTGGACGTGCAGGCTCAGCGGCCATGGCTCACGGGCCCAGCCGCTCCGTGGCATGTGGGACCCTCCCGGACCGGGGCACGAACCCGTGTCCCCTGCATTGGCAGGCGGACTCTCAACCGCTTCGCCACCAGGGAAGCCCCCTCTTCTTCCTTTTTATTTCTTTTTTTTCTGTGTTGCGTGGCTTGCAGGACTCAGTTCCCCGACCAGGGACTGAACTTGGACCACGACAGTGAAAGTCCGGAATCCTAACAACTAGGCCACAAGGGAACTCCTGTGGAGCCTTGATTCTAAACTCATTTGAATAAAGAGTTGTTTTTAGCTGACGGTTTGAAGTTCTAGAAAATGGGTGTATCTGAATGGATGTGAAGTGGTTGTAGTGGTTTAGTCCACAGTACCCTGCACCTGAGAATCTCAGCCCGAGGGACTCTAATTCTTGACATATTCACCAGCCAGCCAATGGGAGTGGCCCCCTGTGATCTGAACCAAAGCAGTTTCAGAGCAGAGCATTGTCAGCATGTTCTTTTAAAATGTTAAAGTTATCTGTTACAGAGCGTTGTCAGCATGTTCTTTTAAAATGTTAAAGTTATCTGTTACTGTTCAAGGGTGAGTTTTGCATTTTCAAGCTTCCGCAATTCTAATTAAATGGTGTTGTGTAATTGCTTATGGTCTTCGTAGTTTATAATCAGCCAGGGTAATGAAGGGGTAATGAGAGTGGAAGTTAGAGAAGCAGAACTCTTCCCCTAAGGCCTTAAACAAGTGTTAAGACCAGCTGAGTAGTGATCCTGGAAACATAATAAAATGTTTAATAAAGTGCTAATTATATTAGGTGTCAGTCATTGGAGGCTGGAGTTGATGGAAATAGCTGGTGGAGGAGGAGGTTAGATTGGGGTGGACCTCAAAGGGAGGAGAGTAGAATATAAAAAAGCTGTTAAATATTTCTTACCCCGAAATTCCATGCTGCTATTACCCAAGAAGTCACCTTGGCTTGTAGTTTGAATTTACATTCATAATAATTAATAGATACCTTTAATTTACTACCTTATGTATGATTTCCTCTGTGCCTGGCCCTTGGTAACAGTTAGATGAAAGGGAATTAGTTATTACAAATGCAGAAACTTGAGCTTAGAAACTCAAGTGCCCAGGGCCACACAGCTCAGAAGTGGCAGGGCCAAGATTTGAGAGATGCCAAAACCATTCTTTAATGCCTTTCCATATCTTCATTCTGGAGATGGTGATCATGATTAAATTGTCCGCTCATCATTTTTTTCTACCCAGATTATAAAGCAGATCTCTGTTGGCCCAAGACTTGGAGATTTGTTTCAAGTTTTTGACATGTAATCTATGATTGTATTTAAATGAGGTATGGTTAGAAGGTTGCAGCCCAGTTAGTAATTTAGCAACTTAAAGCATTTGACAAGCATGGTTAACCAAAAACCTAAATCATAGTAAATGTTTGAAGTGGTGAAGGGTAGGGGAGATTTTTATATTGTTACTAGTCTGCTTTAAAAAATGTGTTTGTAAACTGAGAAGCCTAGGTGAGTGTATTTTTACTACTGATGTTAGTCTGGCTTTGGAAATTCCCTCATTGTGACTTCCTGTAAGCTTGGCTCATAAACTGACAGGGGATTCCAGCCCTTATTGTATAATTAAAGGTGAGGATACAAAGTGAATTTGCATGCCCACAACTATTGTGAAGTTAGTTGTAGCTGCCAATGAAACTGTCAGGTCAATGAAAAAATCTTGTTTTTAAAATGGGGTGGCCTGGCTAGCTGTTCTCAAGTAGCTAACTGGGGAGGACATTTAATAGTTTTTTTTTTTCTTCTTAAAAATAGTTAAATAAGGAACTCAACAACACCTTTGGATGCTGAGGGAATTTTTGTCACTGAAGGGACTACTGAAATCTCTATTTCCCTGGAAGGCTTACCAAATGTCTAAACATTTACGTGTAGAGAGAGGGTTGCAGGTCCCAGGCTGCACCATGTTATCTATGCAACTCTGTGATTTGAGGCCAGTTTCTTAGTCTCTCTTTTGACTCCATTAACTCCAGCCGTGTGGTAACTAGCAATTTCTGTTCTGAGGGCACATGTCAACAATTGTCTCCTTTAGTTGGGAATGGAATCTGGGGTCAAGCCCAAAAATGTAGGCTGTTTCAGTTTCCATCCTAGTGGCCCTTCTCCCCACCCCTGGGATTTCTATCCTGCCCTTCTCTTCCCCTGCCTGTCCAGGCTTCCGAGGTTCCCCTGACCCACTTTGTGAGGGACAAGAAGGAAAGGTGAGGGGAGCAGACTGGATTGGATTTAGCCATAGAACTGTCACTGGGCCTGGTTCTGATTTTGGCTCCATCACTTCTTGTTCTTTTTGGAAATAGAAGGATCCACTCATTAGCACTGTTGCGGATAGGGACAAGTGACAAGTAATAGCTTTTATTATATTCTGGCTTTCTTTAGCTGACACTTTCACAGGTGGAAGTGATAACTCCAGCAATCCACAGTACAAAGGAGATACATAAGAAAGGGAGAAGGAAGTTTAAGAATCATTCTTCTCATCTACATTGTTTACAAAAGATTGAACTACTCCCATAAGTAAAATCACAAGAGTTTCCAAGAGATTTTATTTTATTTGCTTGTTTTCTTATCCCCAGATCACACAGTAGTTTGGTGAGAAGAGCCCAGGTTTGCAGGCACTAGCTTTACCACTTGCTACCTGGATACCCTTGGGCAAGTCACTTAAATTTTCTGAACCCTTGTTTCTTCATCTGTGAAATGGGTACAGTGGTGTCTGCCTTAAGGACTCTAGTGGATCACTGGGAATCAGCTAAGTTAACAGATTTGAAAGTGCTTTGTAAACTTCAAAGCACTTTGAAACCAGAAGTGATATATAAGCCAGAAGGATAATTGTTATGGTTTCAGGTATCAGAAGTCTAGGTGGCTGTACATGAACAGGTGAGAGGAGTCATATTTTGGGCAACTGACTGGATGTTCTACATTCTAAAGCCCAGAAATCCTCGCTGTGTTTTTTTTTCCTAGTGCTGCTGTTCTGGGTTTTGGAGTGTGGCCAGAAACACATGCTACACTTATAAAGGGCTTTGGCACTCTGTAATGTGGGATTACTGGCACCGGAAGACGAAATGATAAAGGAACATCTCATTATATTCACTATATATATTAGATGTGTGAGTTATGCACATTTATGAGTTACTTTAAAAAATGGAATCATTATAGAAATGAGCATGGGTTCAGCTTATTTTTTTCAGCTTTAGCAGTTTTCAGATTAAAAGTCACTGCATTTAACTGTCTTTAAAGCATAGCATTTATAAAAGGCTTTTAGAACTTAAACCCTGTGTGAAAGCACCTGAATTTGAAACTCTGTCTTTTAATTTTCCTACCAGTAGGATATTAGAGGCAGTTTTGCATTGGATGTGTCCCCGCGTACTGCTCTCTTACTCAGTGAATCAGAAAGCAGAAACATATGCCTACAACCCTGTTGACCTTCAGGGAGCCTCTTGGTCATTTATTCTGTCCATTTGTTTTACAGTGGGGAAAACTGATGTTAGGAGCTAGATTATGGCAGAGGCAGGATTAGAACTCACCCAGTCTGTGTCACAGTGACGACAGGGAGATAGACTCCACCAAGATTTGGTCACTGTGTTGGCTAAGAGGGCCCCCTCCTTCACCACTAGTTCATTCCATTTAAAATCACAGTTCATTTAGTTTAAGCCATTGTCCTCTGGTTTAGTCCTTTTCAGACTTGGAAATAAATTTCAAGAATTATCCTTTTATGCTTTAAAGGATATGCTTAAAAATATATCTTTATGCTTAAAAATTGTGCTTGATTTTATTTAACTAGTTATGATCACAATGAGTTTCACTTTCTATATGGGGCTACTTTTTATTAATCAGTTTAGTCAAAATTTGTCACTTTTCTTAGAACTTACATATTTTGATTTAATTTACTGTTTATCAACAAACATTTGGGTTCTTAATCTGTGCCAGGCCCTGTGCTAGGTAGGTGCTGGGAATAGGAAGGCATTCAGTGACGGAAGGACCTTGTATAAGAACTTGACTTCTCTTGAGAGAATCTAGAGTGCCACTCAGGCCCCATCCCACCCCTATTTGTGTGTGTGTTTTTTTTTTTAAACATCTTTATTGGAGTATAATTGCTTTACATTGTTGTGTTAGTTTCTGCTGTATATAAAGTGAATATTTGTGTTTTATAGTAGATAATGGACAGCCAAAAGAAGGAAACAATCATTAGGAAAAATAATGATTTTTTTGAAAAAAAAGAGTCTGTTCTCACCTAGCTAAGGAGACATAATTACCAGTAAATAGCGACACAAACTGGTAAATAAAAGTCAAGGGGATTACTGTATAGTCAAGGCTTCAGAACGTTGCTACCACTTGAGATGATCTTTAGAGAAGCACGGGATTCAAATAACTGGAGAGGATATAAGGTAATTGATAATTAATGAATATCTAATAAGAACCTCATTGTATTAGAGGCTTTAAATATATTAGCTCATTTAATCTTTTTGGGAGGGAACTTTTTAAATTGAAAAATGTATCAAACATGTGGAAGAGTACATAATGTGTGTAGTTAGAGAAAAATACCCATGTAGTCACCATTCAGGTTAAGAACTAGAGCATTACCAGTATTTTAGAAGTCGCCTGGTGCCCCTCCCCATTGCACTTCCCTCAGAGCTAACAACCATCCTGACTTTTGTATTAATCATTCCCTTCTTTCCAATGTAGATGTCCCTAAAGCAACCACAAACCTGGGCATATAAGGAAAGGGCAGTGTTGCCATCACTCTTCTCAGGAGAAAGGGCTTCATGGCCCTAATTTGAATTCAGCACTCCTGGATCTGAACAGAAGCTCTGGGTCAAGTCTGGATTTGGAGTTGAGAGGCTGTAGGACCCTTTTGGTAAATTCAGTGGAAAAGGTCATGAGAAAGTTGTGGGAAATGGGCTGCTCACAGTTGGGGTTGTGTGGGAGACTGCAGTGGGTCCACCTTTTGGGAGCCTGAAATAGTATAATCAAGGGGAAGTGGCTGGTCTGTATTTTAGTTTTGCTTCTCAGCTCACTCTGGCTTATGTTTAGCCCTCAGGTGTAGACCAAAGCAGAATGTGAACTTTGTGGGGTGAAGTGGTCTTTTACTGATTGAGGCATCAGGATATGGGATGAAGAACAAGAAGGAACTTTATCAGTGTATGATTAAAAAAGGCCAAATTCAGTTAGGAATCTGGCATTCTGCCCCTTGATGCAGTCTGTGGGGATCTTGTTGATGACAGCCCTAAATATCTCTACTAGCTTCTTGAGGGTGAATAGCAGGTAAATTTTTTGAGATCTTGAATGTCTAAATATGCCTTTATTCCTTCTTCATGCGTTATTCATAATTTGGCTGGCTGTAGACTTCTAGGTTAGAAATTGTTTCCCTTCAGAATTTTGAAGGCACTGTCTGATTGTCTCCTTGCTTCATGCAACTGTTAGAAAGCCTCTCAGTTCTGGAAGAAAGGAAGAAAGCCAGCCAGCCTGAAACATTCTCAATTCTTGATCTTTTGAAGGTGGCTTCTTTTATTCTCTTTTGGAAGCTTTACAGACTTTTATTTCCATTGGTCCCAGTAATACCCAGAGCAGGTCTTTTTATCCTTTCTATTTTTGGGCCTTTCCAATCTGGCAACTGGTCACCTTCAGTTCTGGAAAATCTTTCTTAAATGATTTTGCTGATGATTTTTTTTCTCTCCATCTTCTCTTTCTTTTCTGTAGGTACGTCTTTTACTCTGAAGTGTGACTTTCTGATCTTAATTTCTTAGTTTTCTCTCTTACTTTCAAACTCTTCTTTGCTGAGCTATTTCCCAAACTTTATCCTCAAACCCTTCTATTGAAACTTTTAAAATAAAGGTATAATTTGCATACGGTAAAGTGCACTAATCTTCTTTATTTCACTTAGATTTTACAATTGCATACACTCATGCAACCACCACCCAAAGCAAAATATAGGACATTTCTGTCAACCAAGAAAGTTCCATACGGCCCTTCTCCAGTCCTGTTTCATTTGTTACCATCTTTTTAATATTCAAGAGCTCCTTCCTCTCTGAAATGTTACTTAAAAAATGTCTTAGTCTTGCTTCATAGATAAAACATATTCTTTTATCTTTCCGAAGACAAAGTTTTTTTTCTGTGTGTAAATTAACTTTGTTTATGCTGAGTTGTCTCTGTGTTAGAGGCTCTCCTCAGACATTTGTTTACCTTGGCCGTTCATGATTAAACACGAGGGGAAAGCTGAACATGTGCATGGGGCTTGTGAACTTTGAACTTCACTGAATGTTGACTTGAATGGGCCTTTAATTGGGGAACCCCCAATGTCAGTATCTTTAGGTTTGTTCTCATTCCTCCAAAAAGAATATTTCAGTGTCTTGCCTGAAGGGTCAAGGGACTGGCTGTCAGCATTTCTGGAGCCATGTGGGTAAGAGGGTGGAGGTTGCAGCATCCAAGCCCTCAGCATTCTGTGTGCGTGTGTGTGCAGACACAGTCGCCCTGTGTGCCATAATGTCTCCATTGCCTGGCATCTCCAGTCCCAGGATCCCATGTTTTATCCTTTCCAAAATATAAGCCTCTAGGCCTGTACTGCCCTAAAATGCAATAGCCACTAGCTACATGTAGCCATTTAAATTAAATTAATAAACATTAAATAAAATTAAGACATCAATTCCTCATTTGCCCTAGTCACATTTTAAGCTCTCAGTAGCTTCATGTGACTGACTAGTGGTTACAATGCCAGGCAGAGCAGATAGAGAATATTTCCATTATTATAGAAAATTTTAATTGGACAGTACTAGTCTAGACTTTTGCCAGGGTGGAGGAGTGGGCAAAGGAATTCTGTTCCTCAAACACCTCTCCCCAGTCCTCCTCTTCTACCCCAGTTTCGGGGTGCTTGCAACTCCTGTAACATTTGAACCTTCTGGGGTATACATTTATTTCGTTTTCAGCTTTTGCCACTGTCAGCTTGGGATTCGGTTTTCTTGGGTCATCAAAGTCATTTTTCTATACATCTATCTAATTGCCAGTTTCCAAAAGTTACTTGCAGTTTTCTCCTCGCCTGTTTCCCCCCCACCCCATTTTGTAGTTTCAGTCTTAAAAAAGTCTTACTGTATTTATTATTTTATACACATACACACATAGATAATTTAGTGGGGTTTCAAGAGGGAATGAAATTGGACATCTGTGTTCAGTCTGGTGTTTTAACCAGGAATCCAGATTCATTTACTCTGCACAGTTCTATGAGATATAAGGTATAAGTGTGGCTGTTTTCCTTTTACAGTGAAGAGAGGCAAGTAAAATAATTGACTTAAGGTCACGTAGCCAGTAACTGGAATTTGAACTTGGGTCAGGCTTAAAAATATGATGTCTTTTTCGTTGAATAGTATTATGCTTCACCTTGTACCCAGGAAAAACTCCCCCATCACACATGCCTCAAGTTGCAATACTTTAATTATAGTTATGTTTTAAATTAGCCCACATATTTCTCAGCTATCCTTAAACACACATAAGAGGTCAACCTTGAATAATTGTCTCAGAAAGGTTTTTTCTTCCCAGCTGTTTATTTCTTTGTTCCAGGACTTCATGACTTCTGAACTTTGTGTTAGCATTCCCTTCAGCAGTTCTTGAAGGGTTTAGAGTCAAAAACTTTCTGTTGTTTCAGCCTTTTATTCAAACTATCTATGGTCATTCTCTCTTATGAAAATTGTCCCTGTATCTTTCTCTTCAGTTGGACCCCACTTTCTATAAAGCAGCAAGTAATCCTGTTTATCTTTGAACCCCTAGTGCCCAGCCCCTTGTCTGGGGTAGGGATTCATAGCTGTTTGTCATGCTTCAGTTGGATATCATTTCTTCTCTGATCCATTGCATTGCTTCCTCGTTGCTGGTTTCTCTGCCTTATATCTCCTGCTTGCCCAAGATGACCAATACAAATTGGTCCTTCTCAAATGCAGTCTTCATTGGCTTCCTCTAACCTTCGCTCTAAACTCCTGACTCCTCAGCCTGGCCACCCACTGCTGCAGGTACTGCACAATCCTGCATTTTATGGAAGGGTCTCTGCATGCTTTTGAATCTGTGCCCTTTACACATACTTTTATTTCTGTGTAAAATGTGCTGTCTTCATTCTCACCTGTTTCTCCCATTTAATACCCACTACTTTTCACAAATCGCAGCCCCGGGATACTCTTCCCTGTGAAACCTTGCCTGATCCACCCTTATATAGAGTTAGAGGAGTCGGCTTTCTGCTCCCACAGCACTGCATTTCAGTATTCATCCATCCATCTGTCCATCTGTCCATCCACCCATCCATCCAAATGGGATCCTACCATACATGTTATTCTGCAGTTGGCTTTTTCAACTCAGTGAGTCCATGGTAAATGAGTTTTCCTTTGTTGTCTCTGAATTCTGTCATTCATAGTGTACCATAAATTCCACTTATTTCTATTTTTCCAGCATAATTATGAAAGCACCCCACTTTCACTTTTTAGTCTCCCAGTTTGGACAATAAACTATATGGCCACCCACCAATCAGACACATCCAGGTGGAGGCCTGTTTTTCTTTATCCAGTGGAGCAACTAAAAAGGAAGAAATACTTGGGTATGAGATAGCATTTGAAACAGTGAATTCTGTTTGTCTCCAGCCACGCAGAGAGGAAAGTCCCAAATTGCACATTGTAAGAGTCACCTTTGATGTAACTTCAAAGTCTAAATGTTTCATTTTCCAGAAGGATTGCTGATTTTTTCTAGAAGTACTTTTATAAGGAGCAGTTTATAATTCAGAAATGCACTTTTGCTTCCCTTTCCTGATGCTAACGTTTAGATTTCAGTTTCAGTCTAATAGAAAATCTAAGAGCTTCTTTGATTCTTTTTCCATTGAGACTTCATTGGGGTCCTGGGCTGTGGTGTGCAGCTTGAAGACAGAGGGGTCTCAGAATAGCTTCAGGTTGGTTGGTGGGTGTATTGAGAAGAGCTTACCTCTTCTGTAATGAGAAATGGAGATGAGAATAGTTCCCTCTTCACGGTTAAGGTGGAGATTGAGGTCATGCTAGCAAAGCGATTAGCACAGCCAGAGGCATGGTAGTAAGTGCTTAGCAAAGAGCAGCTTTTATCTTTGGATGTAGGCTCCTTCAGAAGATGTTTATGAGGGTGGTGGGGGAAGAGTGAATAGGATCTGCCGCACGGCTTTCTCTTTGCAATGTGCAGGTCCTCAGCCGCCTGTCATCGCTGCATTGCAGAATGGAAAGAAAGAAAATTAATAGAAAAAAATGATATGGGTTGTAGAGGAGAGATTAGAATGATGTAACAGGTTGATGGGGGTGTCTAGTGTTACCTGCATCTACCTTGGAAGTCTTGGGTTGGCCAAATTTGGATTGGAATTAGAAGGGCTGGGCCTCAGAATCACCTGAAGAATTTAAAAAATATTCTTCTCTGAGTTCCTGATTGAGGAACTCAGAGGTCCAGGGGGTATTGTGTGGAATAGTATATTTTTTCAAAGCTCCCAGGTGATTCTGATGTACAGCTGGGTTTGAGAATTACTAGATTAAGTGACTATTACCCAGTAATTCTACAAAACATTTTCTAATAATTTGCTGCTTGTTGTTGGGCAGGTGATGGCGTAGTAATACTTATTTTAGGGTCAGAAAACAGAGACAGATTACTGTTAATGTATTAAAATGGAGAGCCTGAAATTAACTGAGTTAAACTGAAGTAAATTTTATGAGGGTTTTGAATTTAAGCCTGTCATGCATCTATGATGTTTTTATCCAGGATCCTTGCCTATATTTGGGTTATTGGAAATGAAGAAACAAAACTGAAGTCAGGAGCAAGAAAAAAATCCTGTTATAAGTGTAAAATACTCAACACATCATAAACCGAGGTTTGCATTTAAAACATAAAGGAAGATATTTTCTCCCTATATTTGAAAATATCTTCAACTTTTGTCACTGTTATTGACAAGAGAAGAACTTAGGTCCACATCAGTAATATTTGTCTGATTCGGGTCATGGCTTAGATATTTAGTGGAAGGTTATTGGGTTAGGAGTTGATAGACCTGGGTTGCGTCTCTGCTGTGATATTCCTCTTTGCAAACTTGAGTTACTTAACTAATCTCTTTGGCCTGTGCTTTCTTTATCTGTAAAATGGGGCAATATTATTGGCCTTCTCTATCCTACATGATGTTGTTGAGGGTATAATGAAGTAGTATATTTGATAGGGATGTAAAGTCACGATGAGCTCACAGAATGACCATATATTCCTGTTTGACTGGGAGGGCCCTGGTCTACACCTGTGGTTGGGTGTAATTATTAGTAGCACCCTCTTTAACTCTCAGGGGTACCAGTTTGGGTGATAAATTATTTGGTCACCCTGTATTCAGGGTGTTTACTTTTAATCTGCCGCAGTAGGAAGGTTTTCTGGCCTTATTCTTGCAACCCCAAATCCCTCCAAATCCCAAATAATTTAGCATTTCTTAGATGCTTTCTGGTAATTTTCTTCAGTTTTATGTCAATCTCATCTCCCTAACTAGATTGATCAGTCGTTAAGAATGTCTTTTTGTTTCTCCACTCCTGAATAATTTTCTAGAATTGTCATGGTTTTAGCATTTTACACACTTTAATTACCCATTTTGACTGATGTGTCCTAGGAAATACATTTTTTTTAACATCTTTATTGGAGTATAATTGCTTTACAATGGTGTGTTAGTTTCTGCTTTATAACAAAGTGAATCAGTTATACATATACATATGTTCCCATGCCTCTTCCCTCTTGCATCTCCCTGCCTCCCACCGTCCCTATCCCACCCCTCTAGGTGGTCACAAAGCACCGAGCTGATCTCCCTGTGCTGTGCGGCTGCTTCCCACTAGCTATCTATTTTACATTTGGTAGTGTATATGGAAGTACATTTTAAGTGCCAAGGAGAAGACAGGAATCATAGAGGGGAAGTGGCTTTGTGGAAAAATACTAAAAAGAAAAGAGAGAAATTTCAGTTTTTAGGCTGGTGGCCTGACTTGATTTTTTGGAATGTAAATGACCTATGTTGATATTCCCAAGTGCAGCATAAATCTCTGAGTAACTGGGAGAATTACAGAAGCTTCGGGAGAACTACAGAAGCTTCAGGAGATCAAATTTCAAATGCTCCATCCCACCGCATGAGAAATTTGTTTTAGAAATAAGGCCAGATTCGTTCCTTTTTATGGCTGAGTAATATTCCATTGTGTATATGTGCCACATCTTCTTTATCCATTCATCTGTTGATGGACACTTAGGTTGCTTCCATGTCCTGGCTATTGTAAAAAGAGCTGCAATGAACATTTTGGTACATGACTCTTTTTGAATTATGGTTTTCTCAGGGTATATGTCCAGTAGTGGGATTGCTGGGTCGTATGGTAGTTCTATTTTTAGTTTTTTAAGGAACCTCCATATTGCTCTCCATAGTGGCTGTATCAATTTACATTCCCACCAACAGTGCAAGAGTGTTCCCTTTTCTCCACACCCTCTCCAGCATTTATTGTTTGTAGATTTTTTGATGATGGCCATCCTGACCGGTGTGAGATGATGTCTGAGTTATTTGTAGTGAGGTGGATGGACCTAGAGACTGTCATACAGAGTGAAGTAAGTCAGAAAGAGAAAAACAAATACTGTATGCTAAGACATACATATGGAATCAAAAAAAAAAAAAAAAAAAGATCAGAAGAACCTAGGGGCAAGATGGGAATAAAGATGCAGACCTACTAGAGAATAGACTTGAGGTTACGGGGAGGGGGAAGGGTAAGCTGGGACAAAGTGAGACAGTGGCATGGACATATATACACTACCAAACGTAGATGTTAAAAAATAAATAAGGCCAGAAAAAAATTCCATTTCTTAAAGAACAGGTGAATTTTCTTTGTTCCTTTTGACAATGAAAGTAATGTATTTGGTCATATTTCCCTTGTCTTTTTGACACCTAGGAAACTCAGAGTTTGTGGCTCATCTGTTTAGAAAGCTGTAGCTTGCAAATAATTTTCCCCTTATTTTAACTTTTTGTCCTGTGTTATAATTTTCTTGGTCCTGGATTCTTGTTTTATTTTTTAATATATTTCTGTTTTATTAAATATATTCTTATAAACTGCCTTAGAATCTTGTGGGTTAAATCAGAGAGTAAATAAGTAACAAATGTAAAGATAGCATTATAGTTTTGACATTATTTTCATGGAACTGTTTGGAATTTAAAAGGCAAAAGCTTTTGTGGCAAAGAGATCTATATTACCTAAGAATACTAATGAGTATACATTGATGCACCATCGGACTGAAGAAGTCACCTTCGGACTGAAGAAGTCACCTCCCCAGAAGAATAGGGGCTAAATAAAACAAATTAGCTCACCGTGTTGCCTGTTAAAGTTCTTGAACAAAAAATCAATAAAACTGTTGTGCCGAAGCATTGCCATGAAGATAAGGACTGAAACTTCAAAAATTCGACCTGGATGAGAACATCCGTTTTCTTTTTTATAAATGATTCTCGTGATACTGTCTCTCTTTGTCTCTTCATCATATCTTTTTCTTTCTCTCAGTTTTCTTAACTTCACTGTTCCTGTCTACCTTTTCTTCCTGACCTTATCCTTTCCTTCCCTTCCAGCCTAAAGCCTTTGTATTTCATCACCAGCCAGTTTCCCTTTCATATCATCTTCTCCGCTCTATTAAACACCACTTCACCCCCACCTGATTTCAACCACTTCTGCCCCTGACCCTAACCCTCTCTTGCTAATCACCTCAGACCTTGTGCCAGCTTGCTTGTCAGCAGCTCCTGTGTGAAGCAACCAGTGCTAACCAGCTACCCTCAAACCAGGAAAAGAAATACATCATTAAATACCAAGTTGTAATTTGGAAAAAAAAACCAAAACACATCAGATTTGATTGGAATGCCTTTTATTGCATTCTAATAGGTTAATGATAGGAATGAGAAATAAAAACATGGCAGTAGCTAGCATGTTACACAGCAGTAACAGTAGAAGCTAAGTTCTCGTGTCCTTTGTTCACTCATTCATTCACTCAGCATCCACTTATTCTGTGTTTGTTATATTGCCACTAATGTTTCAGTGGTCTGGGCTTTTTTTTTTTTTTTTAATTTTTTTATTTTTTCGGCTGTGTCGGGTCTTTGTTGAGGCATGTGGGATCTTTTGTTGTGGTGCGGGCTCCTCTCTAGTTGTGGCGCATAGGCTCCAGAGTGCCTGGGCTCTGTAGTTTGTGTCACGCAGGCTCTCTCGTTGAGGCGCACGAGCTCAGTAGTTGTGTCATGCGGGCTTAGTTGCCCCGCAGCATGAGGGATCTTAGGTCCCTGACCAGGGATTGAACTCGTGTCCCCTGCATTGGAAGGTGGATTCTTTACCGCTGGACCACCAGGGAAGTCCCCAGTGGTCTCGGCTTTTGACGAATAGAGCTTGGTGAAGCCTGTGACCTTGTCTGGGAATTTAATGCTTGCTTGATTTTTTGAGCTGGAGAAAGGCCACCTCTACTGACACAACTTCACCTATGCATAGAAGTTTGTCTTATTACACTTGGACTGCTATAACAAAATACCAGAGACTGGCTATCTTATAGAGAACAGAAATTATTTTATTTCTCACAGTTCTGAAGGCAGGAAGTCCAAGATCAGAGTGCCAACGTGGTTGGGTAAGGGCCTTCTTCTGGGTCACAGACTTCTTGTTGTAACCTCACATTGTAGAAGGGGCTGGAGAGCTCTGTGGCGTCTGTTACAAGAGCACTAATACCTGAGGGCTCCACCCTCTTGGCCTAATCACCTCCCAAAGGCTCCACATCACACTGGGTGTTAGGATTCCAACATGTGAATTTTGGGGAGACAAAAAAATTCAGACCTAACAAGGTTATATTTACTAACACAGTGTACACTGAAGGTGTGTGTGTATGTATGCCATGAACATACAATATATTGTTTTCTAAAGACTATGAGCGTGTTTCCATTTTAGCAAGCTTGGAATGAAATGCAGTAATTTGAATGTCTCATTAGGATTATTCAAATGGCATTTTGTGAGTAAAAGGAGTAAAAACATGAAGACTGGAAAAGATAGGAGCCTTAGCCATCTGCTTCTGCTCTGGGGTCTTTGGGACCTTCTCCCAAATGCACTAATTCAAGCAAAACATAATTAATTTAAAAAATCTGCATAGTGAAACTTCTACTAGTTGGAAACAAATGGGAAAGAAGACTTGCCTGAAAGCTTGAACAGTGGAATACATAAAAAAGAATAAAGAATACCTGGATCAGTGCTCACGGAACATTCTCCAGGATAGATCATATCTTGGGCCACAAATCAAGCCTTGGTAAATTTAAGAAAATTGAAATTGTACCAAGTATCTTTTCCAACCACAATGCTATGAAACTAGATATCAGTTACAGGAAAAAGTCTGTAAAAAATACAAATACATGGAGGCTAAACAATACACTACTTAATAACCTAGAGATCACTGAAGAAATCAAAGAGGAAATCAAAAAATACATAGAAACAAATGACAATGAAAACACGACGACCCAAAACCTATGGGATGCAGCAAAAGCAGTTCTAAGAGGGAAGTTTACGGCAATACAATCCTACCTCAAGAAACAAGAAACATCTCAAATAAACAACCTAACCTTACACCTAAAGCAATTAGAGAAAGAAGAACAAAAGAACTCCAAAGGTAGCAGAAGGAAAGAAATAATAAAGATCAGATCAGAAATAAATGAAAAAGAAATGAAGGAAACGATAGCAAAGATCAGTAAAACTAAAGGTTGGTTCTTTGAGAAGATTAACAAAATTGGTAAACCATTAGCCAGACTCATGGAGAAAAAAAGGGAGAAGACTCAAATCAGTAGAATTAGAAATGAAAAAGGAGAAGTAACAACTGACACTGCAGAAATACAAAGGATCATGAGAGATTACTACAAGCAACTATAGGCCAATAAAATGGACAACCTGAAAGAAATGGACAAATTCTTAGAAAAGCACAGCCTTCCAAGACTGAACCAGGAAGAAATGGAAAATATAAACAGACCACTCACAAGAACTGAAATTGAGACAGTGATTAAAACTCTTCCAACAAACAAAAGCCCAGGACCTGATGGCTTCACAGGTGAATTCTATCAAACATTTAGAGAAGAGCTAACACCTATCCTTCTCAAACTCTTCCAAAGTATAGCAGAGGGAGGAACACTCCCAAACTCATTCTACGAGACCACCATCACCCTGATACCAAAACCAGACAATGATGTCACAAAGAAAGGAGACTACAAGCCAATATCACTGATGAACATAGATGCAAAAAGCCTCGACAAAATACTAGCGAATCCAACGGCACATTAAAAGGATCATACACCATGATCAAGTGGGGTTTACCCCAAGAATGCAAGGATTCTTCAATATACATAAATCAATGTGATACACCATATTAACAAACCTGAAGAATAAAAACAATATGATCACCTCAGTAGATGCAGAAAAAAACTTTCGACAAAGTTCAACACCCATTTATGATTAAAAAAGAACCCTTCAGAAAGTAGGCATAGAGGGAGTTTACCTCAACATAATAAAGGCCATATGTGACAAACCCACAGCCAACGTCATTCTCAATGGTGAAAAACTGAAACCATTTCCACTAAGATCAGGAACAAGACAAGGTTGCCCACTCTCACCACTGTTATTCAACATAGTTTTGGAAGTTTTAGCCACGGCAATCAGAGGAGAAAAAGAAATAAAAGGAATCCAAATCAGAAAGGAAGAAGTAAAGCTGTCACTGTTTGCAGATGACATACTATACATAGAGAATCCTAAGGATGCTACCAGAAAACTACTAGAGCTAATCAATGAATTTGGTAAAGTAGCAGGATATAAAATCAATGCACAGAAATCTCTTGCATTCCTATACACTAATGATGAAAAATCTGGAAGTGAAATTAAGGAAACACTCCCATTTACCACTGCAACAAAAAGAATAAAATACCTAGGAATAAACCTACCTAAGGAGACAAAAGACCTGTATGCAGAAAACTATAAGACACTGATGAAAGAAATTAGAGATGATACAAACAGAGAGATATACCACGTTCTTGGATTGGAAGAATCAACATTGCGAAAATGACTATAATACCCAGAGCAATCTATAGGTTCAGTGCAGTTCCTATCAAACTACCAGTGGCAGTTTTCACAGAACTAGAGCAAAAAATTTCACCATTTGTGTGGAAACACAAAAGACCCCGAATAGCCAAAGCAATCTTGAGAAAGAAGAACTGAGCTGGAGGAATCAGGCTCCCTGTAGTATAGTCTGACTTCAGACTATACTACAAAGCTACAGTAATCAAGACAGTATGGTACTGGCACAGAAACAGAAATATAGATCAGTGGAACAGGATAGAAGGCCCAGAGGTAAACCCACACACATATGGTCACCTTCACCTTATTTTTGATAAAGGAGGCAAGAATATACAGTGGAGAAAAGACAGCCTCTTCAATAAGTGTTGCTGGGAAAACTACAGTTACATGTAGAAGAATGAACTTAAAACACTCCCTAACACCATACACAAAAATAAACTCAGAATGGATTAAAGACCTAAATGTAAGGCCAGACACTATAAAACTCTTAGAGGAAAACATAGGCAGAACGCTCTGTGACATAAATCATAGCAAGATCCTTTTTGACCCACCTCCTAGAGAAATAAAGCCAAAAATAAATGAGACCTAATGAAACTTAAAAGCTTTTACACAGCAAAGGAAACCATAAACAAGACGAAAAGACAACCCTCGGAATGGGAGAAAATATTTGCAAATGGAGCAGCTGACAAAGGATTAATCTCCAAAATCTACAAGCAGCTCATGCAGCTCAATTTCAAATAAACAACCCAATCCATAAGTGGGCAGAAGACCTAAATAGACATTTCTGCAAAGCAGATATACAGATTGCCAACAAACACATGAAAGGATGCTCAACATCACTAATAATTAGAGAAATGCAAATCAAAACTACAGTGAGATATCACCTCACACCAGTCAGAATGGCCATCATCAAAAAATCTCCAAACAATAAATTCTGGAGAGGGTGTGGAGAAAAGTGAACCCTCTTGCACTGTTGGTGGGAATGTAAATTGATACAGCCACTATGGAGAACAGTATGGAGGTTCCTTAAAGAACTAAAAACTACCATACAACCCAGCAATCCCACTACTGGGCATATACCCTGAGAAAACCATAATTCAAAAAGAGACATGTACCGCAGTGTTCATTGCAGCACTATTTACAATAGCCAGGACATGGAACCAATCTAAATGTCCATCGACAGATGAATGGATAAAGAAGATGTGGCACATATATACAGTGGAATATTACTCAGCCATAAAGAGAAACAAAATTGAGTTATTTGTAGTGAGGTGGACGGACCTAGAGTCTGTCATGCAGAGTGAGGTAAGTCAGAAGGAGAAAAACACATACCATATTCTAACGCATATGTATGGAATCTTAAAAAGAAAATGGTACTGATGAGCCTAGTTGCAGGGCAGGAATAAAGATGTAGGCATAGAAAATGGACTTGAGTACACGGGGTAGGAGGGGGAAGCTGGGGTGAAGTGAGAGTAGTATCGACATACGTACACTACCGGATGTAAAATAGATAGCTAGTGGGAAGCAGCTGCATAGCACAGGGAGATCTGCTTGGTGCTTTGTGACCACCGAGAGGGGTGGGATAGGGAGGGTGGGAGGGAGTTTCAAGAGGGAGGGGATATGGGGACATGTGTTTGCATATGGCTGATTCACTTTGATGTACAACAAGAACTAACAGTATTGTGAAGCAATTATCCTCCAATAAAGATCTATTAAAAAAAAAAGACATCAGTCCTCCCTAAATTGATTTGTAGATGCAGTGTATTGCCAATTCAGATTCTAACAGGGATACTGTGGTACTTGACAGGTAGACTCTAAAATGTACGTGGAAGTGTGAAAGACCCAAAATGATGGTAAAAATGAACACGAGAACGGAGGGCCCACACCACAGCTATCAACACTTGCCATAAAGCAGCCCCAAGTTAGGCAAGGTGGTATTGCCAAAGGAGGTGATAAATTGGCTGGACATAAAGTACAGAGTCTAGAATTAGACCCACACATAATAAAAAGTTAACGACAGTGCAGAGTAAGAGTAATGGGAGAGGAAGAACTTTGCAATAAATAGTACTGGTTCAGTTGCTTATCCATATTTTTAAAAGGTCAACTAGGTTATCCATCTCATGTTATACAAAAAAATTTAAATAAATTTAAACTCAAAAGGTAAAGAATAGCTGGAAATGGTAACTCAGTAGAAAGACCTCTATCATGTTAAAATTAATAAGGATACAGCTTAATGTGTATGTCATTTTGAGAGGATTACCACCATGAGAATAAGGACCAAAAAGCTGGCCTTATATGGCTTTTTATATAGCTTAATATGGTTTTAGGTTTTACATTTAAGGATTTGATAAAAATTATTTGTGATTACAGTGCATATATTTTAACCTGAGCAGTGCTGACTTGACTTCACTTTACATCACCAATTCTATTTAGAGATAAATGGACATTTTAAGAGTGTCTGAGGGCTTCTCTGGTGGCACGGTTGTTGAGTGTCCGCCTGCCGATGCAGGGGACACAGGTTCATGCCCCAGTCCGGGAAGATCCCACATGCCGCGGAGCGGCTGGACCCGTGAGCCATGGCCGCTGAGCCTGCACGTCCGGAGCCTGTGCTCTGCAATGGGAGAGGCCACAACAGTGAGAGGCCCGCGTACAGCAAAAAAATAATAAAATAAAATAAAATACAAAATAAAAAGAGTGTCTGAAATGTTCTCTCTGTTAAGGAGATCAGTAGTATCCTTTACTTTGTCATTATTCTTTTCCTTAATAGTTTTGGACAGATGGTACAATGCTAAACACTTTTGAACATGTCTCAAGTTCCAAACTGGGAAAAATCTGATTTAGAAGGATTTAGGCTAATGCGAATAGCAGAGTAAAGGTCTTAATTATATTCCATTCAGTAGGTGGTTTTGGTGTGAGCTGAGTCTTCTAGCTTTTTTGTAGTCTTTACTCCCTGTAGTCTTTACTCCTGCGTTTCACTAGTATGTTTTATTGCACTCAGATGTAGCTCCTGTATCTTCTCAGGAGCCCTTCTCATGAGTTCCTTAAAATTAGGGGAATCCTGGCATGTCTGGGCTGAGCACACACTTCTAACACATCTTATTTGTATGCTTTCATTGTACCTAGGAACCTGAGGCTCAGAAAGGTGGAGATTTATTGTGGCAGACTCTATAATGGGCCTGGCACACTTTATAAATTCCACTTTGCTGCAGGTCTGGGAAGGGCCCAAAGAGGTTTATTATGCTAGAAAAGTGTTATTCTTTCCTTCAGAACCCATCTTTTTCATTTTCTAATAGTTATTCCTTAAGGACACCAGTAGGAATGTATTGGGTTGGCCAAAAAGTTCATTTGGGTTTTCCCATAAGATGTTACAGAAAAGCCTGAATGAACTTTCTGGCCAACCCAATGTAAGTGCACTTAGATAAAATGTATGCATATATTGCTTTACTTCATAGAAGCAACCCCACGCCCAACCCTGTGTCCTGATATTTTCAGTTCAGAATTGACATTAGGCTGTGGAAGCATCTGAACTGGTCCCCTCTCCTATCATCCTTATTAACCTTTAAAACATTTTATACTGTTTTACCAAAACAGACCAAAGGTATTACTGCAAAGTTGACTGTACATTGGATCCATGAACATTTCTCTCCTTTGTATGCATTTCCTCACTGCTTAGAGTAGAAGTTTATTGGAAAAGAAGTTTTGAGTATGTGCATTTGAGAGAGAAGGGTAAAGGAAAAAGAAAAACAAGTACAGGCATGAAAGGTAGTAGTATTTAGCTCCCCTCTTCCTTTTGCTTTAAAGCTTCAAAAGGTAGTATGGAATAGTGGGAGCAAACCTTCCCCATGTATTTGGAGATTTGGGTTCAAGACCTGGCTTTTGTCATTATCTTACTCTGTGGGTCCTTACTCTCTGAGCCAATATTCGATTGTTTGTCCCCTATTTATTGTGTCAGACATTGCAGATACAATAGAGAATAAAACTGACACAGCCCTGCCTTCTTGGTGCTTACATTAAGAAGAAAATGGTGACTGAGAATGGGGTGGTGAGAAATTGTTGGATGTGTGACTTTTTGAAGCTAAGCTGATAAGAATTGGTGATGGTTTGGATATGGGATGTGAGAAAAAGAGAGATGTCAAGACTGACCTCTGAACTTTTTGCTCAATGTGGTGAATAGTGGTGACATTTACTGAGTTGTCAAACTCAGGGTAGGAGGGAGGTGGTGTGTGGTGGTGTTGCAGTAATTGTGTTGTTTTTTATATTGGCTTTAGACGCTTATTAACTCCCAAGTGGAGATGTTGAAGAAGTAATTGGGTATTTGCGATGGGAGCTCCGAGATATGTTTGGAAATTGTTAGCATGTAAGTGCCATTTCAACCATGCAACTCATTGTGATTGCTTTGGTAGTGAGTGTGGATAGAGGAAAGGTGAAGATCCAGGCCTGAGTCCCAGGGCTCACCAGTATTTGGAGATTGGGAAGTGGAGGAGGCTCTAGCCTCTGAAAATGAGGATGCTAGAACCTGACCCCCCCACACACAACTGTTATAGGGATTGTGTAAGATATTACACTTGAACACACACTGAAAATTATTAAGTGCTAAACTGCATGAATAAATATAGAAGTAGGGGAAGTTATTTAGGGAAATTCCTTTTCCCACTTGATTTTTCTTCTGAAAATCTGTTTGTATGGGATTGGAAGAGGTGTGTCTGAATTTGGTATGTCGCAGAGGTTCCCACTGTGTAGGTTCTATAACTGGTGGGGAGAGGGGAAGGGGTTGGGGAGGATGTTTGGGAAATTTTACAAGAGGCCTACCACATGATGTATGCTTTAAATATGCTTTTATTTGTTTCTTTTTTAATCAGTCCAAGAAAATATACAGCAGAAGGATCATGAGCTATTACTATTAACAGGGTTCTCATATTAAAAGAGTTTAACACCGATATTTGACATACTTTATATGCATGTGTACATCTCTGTGTATGTGTACTAAGTATGAATTGGGTACAGTTGGATTCTGTTTTTGTGAACAGGTATCTGCTTGAGTTCCCAAATTTTAGTGAGCTGTTTGAACTTGCCACATCTCAATCTCTGCCCCCTGTCTTTTCTATCGTCTTCCCTTAACTGGGAACGAGGCAGGGTTTCCTGAAAAGTGGGCTCTCTTCTGGGAAGACTCTCTGGCCAGCTGCCAGTGTGTCATATAACTTATCCAATCACATGGTGAAAAGAGAAGACTTGCAAAAAGATCAGGGATGAAAACAGGAAAATCAAGTGGGTTGAAGGGGAAAGAAGCGAGAAGGCCGAGGCAACTAAAGGCAGAGGATCATTTGGGACAGAGTTGAGGAAAGGTGCCTCCACTCTGTCCCAGGTGGCTGCTCCTCTCTCTCTCTCTGGGTTTTCTTTGTGACCAGATGCTATTCTCAGAATTGCAAGGACTTTCCCCAGGTGTTTGGGTTATTGGGTAATAGGGAAATGTAACTTTTCCCAGGCATTACCTTCCAGAACACCTGCTTGAGGTGACATTACAAAAATACCCTGTTCTCCCCCACTCTTTTATGAGTACCTTTTTAGTTGATCTGATTAAACTGAAATTTTAGATTTTATTTCTGTGCTTGTATCTGTCCAATTTGAGGACATGTGTGTGTGTGTCAGGAGGGGAGAGAGAGAGAGAGAGAATATGAATATACGTGATTGAATGAACGGGTGGATGAATGATGAATGAATACCTTTTCTGAAGAATCTGTTATATTAAACTAGATAGTTTAAAGCCCCAGGAATGAAGGCTTTCTGAGACTGATACTCTTAGGTAAATTTATAGAATTTGAGAAGTGAAAGAGAACACAGAGATCATATGACTCAGACTTTTCCAAATATATATTCCATTAAAAAAGAAGTCCCTAGGTCAAATAATTTTGCAAAAGTTGGAGACTTACTACACTTATTACCAGATTAAAGGCTGAGTTTCTTTAAACTAGTGGTTACCAGTGGGGAGAGAGCAATATAGGGTTAGGGGCTTAAGAGGTATATAAACTATTAGGTATAAAATAAGCTACAAGGATATTTTGAACAACATGGAGAATATAGTCAATATTTTATAATTATATGTGGCATATAACCTTTAAAAATTGTGAAATCACTGTATTGTACACCTGTAATTTATATAATACCGTACAGCAGCTATATGTCAATAAAACATTTTTTTAAAAGCGCTGAGCGTTCTTGTTTAAAATACTGTTTAACTAGTGTTTCCCCAATTTATTTCACTACGGACCTCCTTTTTCCTTCTCCCTGTCTTCTGAGCTATATATGTATAGAACAATTATCATTGCATAGACATACAAGGTTCCAGAAAACATGGTTTGGGAATGCTGATTTAATCTAATCCTTGTATTTATTTTGGACTTGCCACTTAACTTCTCTTGGTCTTTGTTTTTTTTTTTTAACTTTTATTGGAGTAGAGTTGCTTTACAATGTTGTGTTAGTTTCTACTGTACAACAAAGTGAATCGGCTCTACGTATACATATATCCCCTCTTTTTTGGATTTCCTTCCCATTTAGGTCACCACAGAGCATTGAGTAGAGTTCCCTGTGCTATACAGTAGGTTCTCATTAGTTATCTGTTTTATACATAGTATCAGTAGTATATATATGTCAATCCCAATCTCCTAATTCATCCCACCCCACCTTCCCCCTTGGTGTCCATACGTTTGTTCTCTACATATGTGTCTCTATTTCTGCTTTGTAAATAATATCGTCTATACCAGTTTTTTCAGATTCCACATATATGTGTTAATATACGATACTTGTTTTTCTCTTTCTGACTTGGTCTTTGTCCGTGTTTATAATGAGTAGATTGAATGAATTAATCACTAATGTCACTCCTGGCTGTGACATTTTCTGGTTCAGATTCATTAACCTAACCAACATTTAAAAAGTTATATCTGTTTCTGTATTAAAGAATCTTGTTTTTCTTGTTTCTCATTATAACCATAGCCCTTAGTACAGTGCCTGGCACATAGTAGTATCTAAGTGTTGTTGAACAAATATATATATACCTATTAATTTCACAGCACTGTGCCAACTATGCCTTGAAGCCTCAAGAGAAGGCTTGAGAAGAAAAGATCTTGTTCTTGCCCTCTAGGAACTTACAGTCAAGCTGGTGACTTTCCCAAGTGCATGGGATGTGCCAGGGAGAAAACCCAAGTTAGATTTTGATTGTAGGATAATCTGTAGGATGATAATGTATTGAACATGATTTCTGACCCTGAGTCGGATGTGTGGGCTAGAACACAGGTGGGTTGTGTCATCATAACTTTCATGAGAAAAGGTGTCATTTAGAGTTTATGGTCAAGGTAGCAACCACGTAGTTCTTTGTTTGTTTATTTATTTATGGCTGCGTTGGGTCTTCATTGCTGCGCGTGGGTTTTCCCTAGTTGCGGTGAGCGGGGGCTGCTCTTCGTTGCGGTGCGCGGGCTTCTCATTGTGGTGGCTTCTCTTGTTGCGGAGCACGGGCTCTAGGCACACAGGCTTCAGTAGTTGTGACATGCAGGCTTCAGTAGTTGTGGCTCGCGGGCTCTAGAGTGCACGTTCAGTAGTTGTGGTGCCGGGTTTAGTTGCTCCATGGCATGTGGGATCTTCCTGGACCAGGGCTTGAACCCGTGTCCCCTGAATTGGCAGGCGGATTCTTAACCACTGTGCCACCAGGAAAGCCCCCGCCATGTAGTTCTTTTATCCCTGGCAAGGACTTTATATTACCATCATCTGGTATTAGTCAAAATTTTTTTAAAATTCTTACGAACTTTTATTCTTTTTTTTTTCACATTTAAAAAATACATTTCTAATATGTTGTTTACTTTAGACCTTCTAGTTTCATAGATCATTCATTCATTCATTTAGATATAATTGACGTATAGCATTATTAGTTTTAGGTATACAACATAACTTGATATATGTTTATACTTGGAAATGATTACCATGGTAAATTTAATGTCTATCACCACACATAGTTACCATTTTTTTTCTTACAATGAGAACTTTTAAGATTTGCTCTTTCAGTAACTTACAAATATACAATACAGTATTGATAACTGTAGTCACTGTGCTGTACATTACATCCTCAGGACTTATTATCTTATAACTGGAAGTTTGTACCTTTTCACCCCCTTCACCCGTTTCACCTACCCTTCTACCCCCCACCTCTGGCAACCACCAATCTAGTCTCAGTATCTGTGAGTTTGGTTTTTGTTTTTGTTTTTTTAAGATTCCACATGTAAGTGAGATCATGCAGTATGTCTTGCTCTGACTTATTTCACTTAGCATAGTGCCTTCAAGGTCCATTGATGTTGTCACAAATGGCAGAGTTTCCTCCTTTTTTGTGGCTGAATAATATTCCATTATGTATATATTAATTTTCTATATCAGTCATTCTTTGATAGACACTTAAGTTGTTTCTGTGTCTTGGCTATTGTAAATAATGCTGCAGTTAAACATAGGGGGTGCAGATATCTTTTCGAGTTAGTGTTTTCATTTCCTTCAGATAAATACCTGAATCATATGGTAGTTCTATTTTAATATTTTGAGGAACCTCCTACTCTATTTCATAGTGGCTGCACCAGTTTACATTCCCACCAACAGTGCACAAGAGTTCTCTTTTCTCCATATCCTCGTCAACACTTGTTATTCTTTGTTTTTTTGATAATAGCTATTCTAACAGATATGAGGTGATAGCTCATTGTGGTTTTGGTTTGCATTTCTCTGATGATTAGTGATGTTGAGTGCTTTTTAATGTACCTGTTGGCCATCTGTATGTCTTCTTTGGAAAAACATCTATTCAGATCCTCTGACCATTTTTTAATTGGATTGTTTGTGGAATTTTGTTCTGTTTTTGCTATTGAGTTATGAGTTCCTTATATATTTTGGATATTAACCCCTTATCAGATATATGACTTGAAAATATTTTCTCCCATTCAGTAGGTTGCCTTTTCATTCTGTTGATAGTTTCCTTTGCTGTGCAGAAGCATTTTAACTTGATGTACTACCCCATGTTTCTTTTTGTTTTGTTGCCTTTGCTTTTGGTGTCAAATTGAAAAAAATCACCAAGACTAAAATCAAGACATCAAGGAACTTACTGCCTGTGTTTTCTTCTAGGAGTTTTGTGGTTTCAGGTCTTATGTTTAAGTCTATAATCTATTTTGAGTTGACTTTTGTGTATGGCATAAGATAGTGGCCCAGTTTCATTTTTTTTTTTATAGACAGGATTGTAGGCAGTTTAATATAATTTGCTTCAATACAATTTAATACAATTTAAACAACAAATATTGTTGCATGAATGAATGAATAATGTTAATATACAATATTTCCACTTAGTTGATGACAGTTTTTATAATCGTCTACAATAGCCTTAGATGTGAAATTATAAAAGTGAAATTATAAATATTTTAGGTGGTAAATGGCAGGATCCAGTTTCATTGTTTTGCATGTGGCTGTTCAGTTTTCCAAACACCATTTATTGAAGCCCATTTTATAAAGAAATCGAGGCATAGAGATTTAGGAACATGGATGAACCTTGAAAAAGTTATTATGTTAGGTGCAATAGGCCGGACACAAAAGGCCACATAATGTATGATTCCATTTATATGAAATGTCCAGAATAGGCAAATAAATTAATGACTGTCAGGGGATGTAGAGGGGAGAATGGAGAGTGACTACTAATGGGCATGAACATGAAAATGTTCTAGAATTAGATAGTGGTAATGGTTGTACAACTTTATGAACATACTAAAAGTTGCTGAATTGTATACTTTAAAAATAAATTTAAAAAATTTAAATGCCTTGCAATATAATTGTAGGTAAGAGAATATTTTAAAACTACCTGTAAATTTGGTTCACAATTTATCATTGATTCTTCTGTAACAGAAATCAACATTTGGTCCGTAATTATTATGAACTTGGGTTTTTATTTCACTTGCTGGCTGAATTGATTTGATGTACAGTATTAGACTTTCTTTATCATTTCGCCTAGGCAACTCCCGACACGTTGCAAAATCTCAGGTGGGGGAAGATACAAAAAAATACAAAGTTAAGTAGTTTTGCACAATTCAATAAAGCCTATAACTACATTTACTCTTATAAAACAGTTTCTTAAATGCAAACCGGTATATAATATTGACATGGATTAGGTGAGTACTTCTAGAGGGAAGTGGGGATGGTCAGGGGAGGCATCCTGGAAAAGGAAATGTTTAAGCATCTGTTCCTTCCACAAGCATTTATTGAATATCTGCTGTACCCTAGGCACTGTTGTTGGGTGCTGTGTATAGCCAGATAACAGCTACAGTCCCTGCCCTCATGGGGCTCAAAGACAGTGGAGAAGACACAATTCTACAGATGGTCACAGAGCAGGATTATAAGTGCTGCTGTAAAGGTAAGCACAGGTTGCTCTGGATGCCTCAGCTTGGCAGGTGCATCAAGTCAGGGAAGCCTGGAAGATGGATATGATTTCTGAGCTGTGAACTGAAGAATGAATGGGGGTGGCAAAGGCTTGGAGGACAAGGGTGTACTGGATTCCAGGACTGGATTCCAGGAACTGCAAATAGTACATTGGAGTTTGGGGTACAAACAGTGATAAGCCATGGGAGGTTAGATCACAAGTAGCTATGAAGGCCATCTTAAGAGAGTAGAAAATAAAGGAGTTTAAGAGAAAGCATAAGATTTTCAGATTTGCAGTTTAGAAATAGGCTGCATCGTGGAGACTGGAATAGAGGCATATGAGAAGGAAAGCAGAAACTTTTCAGGACAGTGTTGCCCTAATTGGAGAGAGAAATCATGGGATGATGGAAAGAAGTGGATGGAGACAAAGGAGTTAGAATGATTGGGGCTTATTCACCAGTTGGATGTGTAAGCGATCTGTGACTCCCAGGCCCTCTCGCCACTCCTCCATCGTCTCTTCCATCTCAGTCTGACCCCAGTGTACCTTTCTCGGTCTGATTTCCTGCTTCTCTTCATGAATATGCTGAAGTCTGCTTACTGTCCACCAAATAGGCTTGCTGGTTTTCTTCCTGCTGCCTTTGATCACACCTTTATCTTCATCTGGAATGGAGCGTGCTTTTTTCTCTTTACCTTTCTAAATCTGACTTATGAAGCCTTTGGAATTGTTCTGTGCACCAGTGACCTCTTTCTCCTCTGAAGTCATAGCACTTCATACCTCTATCACTTATTAACAAATAATTACGTTTTGGCTTGTCACATCTCTTAGTTGCTTTGGGTTGTTGGTAACTGTTGAACTGTTTTAAAATTACAGCAGGCAGAGCAGGATATATTGATAGGATGGCTTAAATAGTGGACTAGGAATCATCTCTCCTAAACGCCCCAATCCCAACCCTAACTCCTTGTGTAACTTGGGCGAATTACTTTTCCCCCCTGAATGGAATAACACATAGTTGTGGTAGAATACTTGAAAAATCTTAAAGAATGTACAAAATGAAGTCATCACTATCCCCACAGACACCCAAGATAATCACTGTTATTAAATGGGTAATTTTTCCTGCAATGTCCTCCCCATCTTCCATCTTTTTTCTCTCTCTAGGATTATTTGTGTGTGTCTATGCAACATAGCTAGGCTCCTCCTCTGCATGCTGTTTTGTAACCTGCCTTTTTCATTAACATATTGTGGGGTTACTGAATCAGAATGTGAGGGTTTTTAAGTCCAAACTGATATATGAGGCCAAATTGTCCTCAAGAAAGGTTGCACCAAAAAACTGAGTAGTGATTATCTCTGGGAAGTAGGGAGAGGAACTTTAGCTTTTCAGTGATATGTTTCTATATTATTGAATGTATATTTTTATTATCATGAGTCTAAGTAACTTTTATAGTTTGAAGATGACAGTAATTTATACTTCTAACTAATCCAGGATTGTATCTATGTTTATAAACAGCTACACCACCTTTACTGATTGGATAGATAAAAAATAGCATCCTGTTATTTTAATTTGACTGTTAGTGAAATATGACCTTTTCACCATGATCATTTGTCATTTTTTCTTTAGTTGTTTCCATTTCCTTTGCCTCCTGATGACTTGGATTTGAGTCCCAGGTAATAAATACATATGACCTTTTACAAGTCACTTAAGTATCTCTAGGCCTTAGTTTACTTATGATCAAAATAAGAGGAATGATACTTAAAATTATTGTGAGGATTAATGGAGATCATATATTGAAAGTGCTTTTTGTAAGCTGTAAAAAGTATATAATTGTATTTATTGACTGTGTTTATTGATTTTGTATTGATTTTGATTAGTTAATGGTTATGTATAGTTACGCCAACTTTGCTTTTTTGTATTCATTTGGAGAAAGGCTAAAAAGACAGAGGTTCCTTCATTAATATTTGTTTTAGTACAGTGTGAGATCCATGAGATGTGGCATCTGAGGATCAGTTTTGTGCTGCATTTCTGCTACTTATTAGCTGTGTGTACCCGTGTAATGCACTGGACAAACACAGTTCTTTTGGCCAAGACAGAAATGTTCAGGTACCACCTGGCTAGACACACATCAGAGGGCTGCATGGGTTGATAAAACGTTCATGTAAACTAATGGAGACTGTTTATTCTTTTTTTTTTTATTTTTTAAAGTTAATTTTTATTGGAGTATAGTTGATTTACAATGTTGTGTTTCTGCTGTACAGCAAAGTGAATCAATTATACATATACATATATCCACTCTTTTTTTAGATTCTTTTCCATATAGGTCATTACAGAGTATTGAGTAGAGTTCCCTGTGCTATACAGTAGGTTTTTATTAGTTATCTATTTTATATATAGTAGTGTGTATATGTCAATCCCAGTCTCCCAATTTATCCCTCCTCCCCACTTTCCTCCTTGGGAACTATAAGTTTGTTTTCTACATCTGTGACTCTATTACTGTTTTGTAAATAAGTTCATTTGTACCATTTTTTTAGATTCTACATATAAGCTATATCATACATTTGTCTTTGTCTGACTTATTTCACTCAGTATGACAGTCTCTAGGTCCATCCTTGTCTCTGCAAATGACATTTTCGTTCTTTTTTTTATGACCACAGAGACTGTTGAAATGAATGCTAGTACAAAGGAACTTGTTCATGCAAATTCCACTAACCGGATTCCCCTCCCGCCCCCCAGTTCCACCCCTTACAGTTCTGTGAAATGAAAATTGGTCATAATCATGATTCTAAGGCCTGAGAAGGTCTGATATGCTCTTCTGAATCATCAAAGGCAGAGAAATTTCCATTGAACATGATTTTTGTGAATCCTGCCATATTTAGATCCCTGGAAATGTGCGTACCTTATATCTATCAATTATCCAGGACATTGACTCTGGATAAGAGGGAAACAAGGCTGTGTAAACAACTCTGCTGAGTAATAGGTGACCTCCTAACCTCCTATTTCTGACTCTGTGTTTCCTTTTATCCAAGGACAAGATGTTATAAAAATAATTCAGAGTGACTCCCAAGGGTAGCCCCGTGAACAACTCTGTGAGGCTGCACTGCAGAGGAGGATTAATCAACAGCAGCAGAATATTCGTTCCCCCAGTGCTGTTAGGAAATGTCCCAGCCAGGCTGGCTCTTCAGCCATGAGGACAAAAGCTTTGGGAAAGTTTTTTCTGACTCATTCACAGTGTAATTTGCAGAAGAAAACCTCTAGCTTCTTATTTTATTATTATTTTTTAAAAGTTGTTCTTTGTGGGAGTTATGTGTGTGTAGTAAGGTGGGGTTAGAGTATGGATCCCCTCCATGAATATTCAAATTAGCTCTTACCAGTGGCAATATTTGCGGCTGTTTGCTCAGTTAACTTTTATTGTCCTGGGATGTTCACACTGAGGGAAAGGGGAGGTGGAGAATCTTAGTGTACAGTGCCTGTATATCCATCAAGGACTAGTTGACTCATTTAAAATATTTTAAAAGAGGATATTATTTTCTGCAGATGAATTTAAAGTGTCCCCATGCTTTTCCCTGTCATCTCCTTGTGTCTGAGTTCCCCCCATCTCTACATAGCACATATTCACATACTGGGGGACTTTTCTTGTTTCTGAGGAATTCATGTGAGTCTGGGGATTTGAGTTCTCCTCTGGGGTTGTCTCCTCAAAGGAAAGTCCATACTCCTGAGTTGGGCATTTATGGTCTGCTGTAAACTGGTCTCAGCTTTCTCCTTTTTCTCATTTCTTTCTATTCTACACAAACCTTCTGGTCAGTCTCCAAAGGGTTTTACACAGCCCCTTTCCTTCTTTTGTTATTTCTTCATGTTTCCATTATTTGGAATGTTCCCCTCAGTTGGCTGCTGTTCTCTTCCTATTTGTATCTTCCCCATTCCTAAAGGCCCAGTTCAAATCCCACCTGCCCCATAATGGTCATACTATTATATGCCTAATATGGGCCAGGTGTTCTACTAGACCTATACATATTTTTTCTCTCAGAGTGTAAAACAGTCCTGTAAAAGAATTACTGTTATCTTTATTTGCAAATGAAAAAATAATCACTGAAAGTTAAAAAGTAACCTGATCCCAGCGACTGAGTGCCAGGGCCAGTGTTCTAGCTCAGTTCTTCTTGACCAGAATGGTTAACTCCACCATGCTGGTTTTTCCTGAATTCTTCTGGATTGGGTTAATTACCTCAACCCCCCACTCACACCTTCTCTGAGCATACTCTTTGCCTTGGTTGGATGTGTCTTGTGTTTGGCAATCAATCATGTATCAATATTACTACTTTTGCACATTCTTGGGTTGCTAACTCTTCTTTGATGATAACATCTTTTCTTGCATTCTTTTATTCCCACCAAAGTGTGCTTCACAGGCTTTTCATAATGAGTTTTTGTTTGGTTGGTTATTTTACTTAATGAAAATGTCCAGGAGCGAGGGAGTTATTCCTTCTAGTTGTTATTATGTTTATGTTTTTCTTTTTAGTCTAATTTGTCATTAACATCCTACCATAATATTTACCTCCACAGTGCTCTTAGAAAATTATCCTCCCTTTCTCTCTTTCTACATTTTTTTCTCTTAAAAGGAGAGGCCAAAGAAGCTCCATGGCTGAAGTCTGTACCATTCCCCTCCTTCCCCCCAAAAATTAAACAGGAAAATTGAATGAATGAAGAGCAGGCATTGCCACTGAATATTTTGGTGCAACGAGATGGATGCCTGTTGTCTGTTAGACAGGGGCCCTTTGATAAAAGAATTATGGCTGTGGTCATGTTCTGGCCCTGCTTGGGGCCTCGCTTTAAGGATACAAAAAAGTGTCTCATTGAGGTTCTGCCTTCTTATGAGCAGAGTATAAAGTAAGCATTTATCTTGAGAAAGAATAGCTGTATTTGCTCACCTTTGTCAGTTCATTGGTAGAGAAAACATAATTTTATGTTGCTGCAGAAGACTCCTAGCTAAATTCATCATAATATACTATCTGTTTAAACCTTCAAAACTTGGGAAGCTTTCTCCTCCCTAGAAATATCCATTGATGACCATGCGCTGAATTCTTCTCTCCGTTTACAATGGTTATTTCCATAAAATACATTGAAAAGTTTGCACAGATGTGAAGGAAACAAAGGATTTTGAATTCTTTAGTTTCCTGCAAAGCATCACTAGGAGATGTGATTCTAAGGTTAGAAACTGGGGATTATGGGAATAAATCATGGGTAATGGCAGAATTTAAAATCTGAATCTTCCATGCCTTGTGGATATGTTTCTACATTTCCTTGATCTCTGGTAGCATTATATGGATTTAGGAAGTAAACAGCTGAAGAGCTTTCTGGGAGAAGAACCTGTATTGTGAAATGACTGTGAGTGTGGCAGTGTGGATCTCAGTGCAGCTGTTTGTTTTAAAACATCATAGGCTGCATGGTTTGGGAAAAGAGGGATGATCTTCTCATAGAGGAATTCCAGATGAAATGCAGTTCACTATTTTATGTTCAGCTGACTATAAACAGTGATTATAAAGTAAATTCTGTTTTGGTAATCTTGTTCAGTCCTTTAAACCAGTGTTTCTCAAACGGTGGTTTATTATTCATTAGCGGACTATGAAATCGATTTTGTGGGTCTTATTTAGCATTTAAAATCTATTATTAAAGAGAAGAAAATAGTATAGAATAGAAAATATCAGAGTGAATTACATGTAGTGAGGATATTTTTCTGTGAAATTCATTTTTTGTCATACACACATTTCTTACTGTAGATCATGGTAAAAAAGGTTTGAAAAGCGGTCAGCATGGGTTCCTAGGATGTCAGATAGTGGTGTGTAACCGTTACTGGACTCTTGGCTGGTGCCGGAGACAACTGGGGCAGGTGGAGAGGAGAGAGGAGGCTCCGTGCTGTGGAGGAGCAGTGTTGACCTGGTGATCAAGTCTGCTGTCCTGGTGAAGACCGAGTGGATTACTCACTGTGCAAACACAGTTCACGAAGAGCTCTGCCTTAGTGCAGCACTGGAGGCTGTTGGTAGAGGCTATTTCAAGTCTAAACAGGAAAACTGATTACAGTTTCTTGGTTGAGGAGAGGTGCAGGAGACCATGTAGGGAAACACTTTCCTTGAGATTTCCTTTTATTTCTCTCCCCAGCGTCACTTTATATTTTGAGGCAATAGCTGAGCTCCTTTGGGGTATAGACTGGAGTGGACATTGCCATTTGATAGCAATTAACATGCATTGACATTGTCCAGCTTCTGAACCCCCTTCATTTCTGGAGTGATCATCCGTTGTTGCTGTGGAAGCTGAAGGAGGTACAGACACATGACTAGTGGTGAACCAAGTCCAGCCTATTGGATTCCTCTGTCCCAAGACTTAGCTTCTGGAAGGAATGGTACAAATACATAGGGGTGGCTTGAGATCATTCGTGGAAGCAGCAGAATGAGGAGTCCAGTTGTGGTGATGGCTGGTGACCAGTGGTGGCCGTGCTAGAACGATGTCCTTATCAGACTGTTCCTGTGTTCTTATATCTTCCTCTTAATTTATTTTCATCCTAAGGTAGACAGAGTTGGTTTCTGTTGTTTGCATCCCAGAACCCTAAGTGGGTAAAGACTTAACAGGAAACACGTTAGATGGATTTCTGCCCCCAAAGAGCTTAGTACATAACAGAGAGGGAGTAGGTAAATATGCAGTAGACACACAAATAAATTAGTAAAAGTTAGCAAGGCATGGAGGGGATTCAGGGTTGCTTCCTGTATATTCCTTCAAATTATAGTTACCTTGAAGTTTCACCAGATGGCATATCTGCAAGAGGTTTTATGTCTTTGCATCACGACACTTTGGAAATACAAGTTAATGAGGAATTGGTTTTATTAGGGTGCAGCATAATATGATTTCAAACATTTGTAAGTTAGGGTTTGTTTGCTTTGTTACTTTTTTTTTTAATCTAAACATTTTTAAAAGCCTTGAGTATACTCACAGAAAACTGATTAATGAACTGTGAGCTTTTTGAGTGTGAGCCAGTAAAAACATACTTTAGAGGAAGAGACTTAGAGAAATCTTGAGTCTTCACAACAGCCCTGTAGATACTTCATTAATCCCAGAGGAAACAGAAACGTGTAGAGGTTGAAAAGCGTGGCTAAGGTCACACAGACATTAGAGCTGGGGTCTGAACCCAGGTTAGGGTGACTCTAGGCCCAGGCTTCTAACTGCTTCTGTTCTGTAAAGAACTGTGGAGGTCATCTAATACTTTCCTTGTTACACAGGATTTGTGTTCAGAGAGCTTTAGAGATTTTTTCAATACCAGGCAGTTTCTTGTATTGCTTACAGACAGAAGCTGGTGCCCGCAGGTGCGTGTTCTCTCTCTCTCTCTCCCTCTCTCTCCCTCCCCCCACCCCGCCCCGCCCCTACCCCCCTCTCCTCAGTCCGACCCTGCCTCCCCCCGCCCCACCCCTACCCCCCTCTCCTCAGTCCGACCCTGCCTCACCTTTTCACTCTGTCTACTTCTTTCCTGCCTGATCCCTCTTGGTCTGCATAGTCCTTCCTGCAGCTCCACCCTCTTGATTTTCCTTCCTCCAGCCCTTTTCCAGGACAGCTGCACCCTTCCTTTCCTTTTAGATTGTCTCTATTCCTCAAGGCTGGGAACAGAGTCCACTCTACCTGGTCACTTCACAGCCCTCTCTTCTTAACTCCTGTAGTTCTTAATGCTTGCCAACTATTAATAATAGACTGGAGGGTTTTGGTGGGCTTAGATTTTAAGCGTGGTTCTTCCTTAGATTCCCTCAAAGCCCGCGCCTTGCCCAAGGAAATGTGGCAAACTGAAAGGGCAGTGAAGCTGGAGACTGAGAAGTGTGTCTGAGCCTGGCCTCACCACTCACTAGCCACTTGGCCGTGGGAATGTCCGAGGCTGAGTCTTCTCATCTGTGAAAGGAGCTGTAAGACTCGAATGTGGTTATAGATGTGAAAGCTCTTTTTAAGCTATAAAGTACCATATAAATGCAAGGTTTTATTGTGATGGTACAAGTGCTTAATAAGTATTTTAGTGATGAACGATTGGAAAGCACAGAAGGTGCAGACAAGCCATTTTCCCCACCTTTGGAGCACCCACTTCTGTCACCATATTTTGACCAGTGTATTCTGTGCTCTTTAATAACATTATAGATGTATTAGTGGTAAAAGAAATAAAAGGGGGGGGATAGCAAAGCATATTGATACAGTGTGGCTTTTAGGAAAACACGTTTTGACTTAATTTAGTTTGATCAGAAGCAGTCTCTCAGGGAAAGCAGGCTCACTGGGAACAGTGCAGAGAGCCCTGGATCATCGAGTTGGCATTGATTGTTTGATCATCCCTAGAAGTTTATTGTAAATGGAGCAGCACTTAAGGTTCTGGGGTATTCCTGGAATTGCTGCTGTAGTTAGAAGTGAGTTATTCTGTGTGGCCAGAGTAGCATATAGAAAAGCCATAATTCTGACTTGCTGACGGGAAAAAATAACAGATTTTGTTTTTATGTCATCTTTTTGGCTGGAATCCATTAGCGTTGCATAGCATCTTGTGATGCCTTCCTCAGAACAGTTATCTGGGCCTCAGTAAAGCAGGGGGCACTGGGAGCAACAGACAGAGTCATTGACAAGGCTCCGGTGGGTGCAAAGCCCCGGGTGATGAGACTAAGAGGGAAGAAAGATGCTTTCCCTGGGGTGTGTGTGCGTGTGTGTGTGTGTGTGTGTGTGTGTGTGTGTGTGTGTGTGTGTGTTAGGCCTTTAGGAGGTTCCGTGCCTATGGGGTGGGCCTCTGCCAGGGCCACCAGAACTTCCTCCCCACATATCCACCCCTACCCTTGTGGTGCCAGAGCAGTGTGATAGTTGTGGGCTGGAACGCAGGCAGGGCCCAGGGCACTTTCATGATTTGTTGAACGACAGTTCTTTCAGTCTTTGGAGGGAGGGGCCCGGAATGAGACCCGTCTCCTAGGTGGATGCTAGACTACGGAAAGTACTAAGAAGACAGTGGTGTTGGTGATGGGGGGCACTTTAAAGCAGTTTTTACACCCCTGTGGAAAAAGCCTGGTCCTTGGAGTCAGTCACGTGTTTGACATCTGGCACCCCCACTGATTGGCCTGAAACTTCTGCTTTTTATGAGAATTAAGTGCAAGCGCCTAGCTCCGTGCATGAGATGTTACAGATGCTCAGTGTATGCTGGAGCTCCCTCTCCTTGACTGGAACTGTGTTCCATCAAGCTGTAATCAGTTTAACAGAAATTGCGACCAAAATAGGAATGCTTACTGCCTGCTACACTCTGTGTTAGGTACTTTATATGCATTAACTAATTTAACTCTTAACAGCTTTAGGAGATAGATGCTATTTTTTATCCCCCCACTTACAGCTGAGAACATTGAGGTTTAGAGAGGGTAAGTAACTTGCCTAAGATTACAATCACTAGTCAGTGGGATAGGCAGGATTCAAACCCAGGTCCTTATGACTCCAGCTCAGGCTCTTAACTGCTCTGCTGTGTCATCTGAGACTTATGAAATGGGACTTTGATTTATGACCAGGCTTTTGCTCAGAATCCCTATTTATTCTTTGTTCTTCTAAGCAAGTTGGCCACCCACTTCAGTCCCCTGCCATAAAGCCTACATTATATTGCTTTAGCACTAACATCTTTCACATCTATAGCCTCATTTGAAAAAGGCATGTAGGAGCTTAAGGAAGACTTTTTGAGAGATTTTTTTTGATCCGTTGGGCAAGATGCTTCCTCTCAGGTTCACAGATGGGCTCAGATTTAAATGACTTGCTCAAGGTCCACTTGCTAGTTGTGTATAGAGGCAATAAAATCACACACTCTGGATTACGGTGATATTTCCATTGGGTGATGTTGCTTGCTTTGTTACCTTCATCTTTCATTTAACCATTTAGCTACTTACTGATCACCTAATACAGTAAAGCATGGAACAAAAGTGACAAGAGTCCCTGCCCTCTTGGAACTTATATTGTTGCATCAGGTTTCCTCACCAACCTTAAGACTGGTGCCTGCTAAGATGGTTTTTAAGGTTTAAGATCTTCAGTCTTAACATTTCTTAAGGTATTAAGCAGCTGATTTCAGGACATTTTCTAAATTACATGTTTCTCTTTTCAATTTTTCTGGGTTCATACCTTAATTCATCAACATTTTATTTGTATTTTCTACTTCAGGAATCAAAAGCTTTGATTCCTTTAAGTCATCCATTAAGTAATTCACTGTAGGTGTGATGGTTTCTCTAGTAAAAATCAGATATCCAAAGTATTTTATTTTGAGTCTTGTCATTGATTTAAACATTTTTTAAAATTTTACTTTCATTTATTCCTTCTTTAATGATAGTCCTTTTAAAAATTTTTTATTTTATATTGGAGTATAGTTGATTAACAATGTTGTGTTAGTTTCAGGTGTATAGCAAAGTGATTCAGTTATACATATACATTTGTCATTGATTTTAACCATCATCCAATCTACTTTTATCATATACATCTGGCCATGGCCTTTGGCCCAAAGCACTCATATTCTGATCATCATATTTGTGAATATTAATATGATCTATCTTTATGTCTGTCATCTCCACTATTCAAAATTTAATTTTATGTTCTTCCTTTAATAGATACCTGTATTTCAGAAGATATCCTTGAAAATTTAGCAGGCTTTCCATATCTTCAGACACTGATTTCTGGAATTTTGCATCTTAGAAAATAGTTGTGGTACCCCATTTATTGCAGTTAGTCCTGTTCAGACTCACAGAATCGCATTTTGTTTCTGTTACTTTTCCCTCATTCACAGAGTATTAGATATACATATCTCTTGCATAAGACTTTTATAAACTGAAAAACAATTGAGAATTTACAAAATTTCCCTGATTTTTTTTTTCATGTAAAGTAGCATCTGCAAGATTGAGCCACTAAAGTAATGGCTAAAGCCACTAAAGCCACTTTCTTCAAATGAAAGAAAGGCATTTTCTTTCAAATCCTTGAAAATTTATAAGGAGGTTAGGGTGGAAGAATTCACTGCTATCATCAAAAAGCTTTTGATTTCTCAATTTTATCCTTACTATTTTCTGAGCTTCTTTGTATTCATTTGAGTTGGGAATGGAACCCAGTGAATCATGTTATTTTTAAAGGGTATTGAGTGATTCCTACTGGTCAGTTTTTCTAGCATTAAAGATGTTCTTTTTGTACCTTGTAGCAAGAAACTTGAATTGATTTCTTGGAATTATCCAAAGTATTTATAAGCTGACCTTGCTCTTTTCCTACTTGTTCTAAAAGTAAGTAGTTAGAGCATGTTGTTTAGTTTATTTGGAAAGAAATGTTATTTGAATGAAGCCATTGCATAAATGCTGTAGCACAAAAAACACTTGTCATCCTGAATGAGTCGTCATTTCACATAAAGTGGGTCACCAGTCTTAGGTTTAAATGTTCAGATTACCTTTTTGTTTGTTTGTTTTTAATTTATTTTATTTATTTATTTTTGGGTCTGTCAGGTCTTCATTGCTGCAGGCGGGCTTTCTCTAGTTGGCGGCGAGTGGGGGCTACTCTTCATTGCGCAGTGCGCGGGCTTCTCATCCCAGTGTCTGCTCTTGTTGCGGAGCTCGGGCTCTAGGCACGCAGGCTCAGCAGCTGTGGCTCGCGGGCTCTAGAGCACAGGCTCAGTAGTTGTGGTGCACGAGCTTCGTTGCTCCACGGCATGTGGGATCTTCCTGGTCCAGGGCTCGAACCCGTGTCCCCTGCATTGGCAGGCGGATTCTTAACCACTGCGCCACCAGGGAAGCCCTAGCATGCCTTTTAAGTGCTATATGGGTGTGTTTAATTTTTTATCATTGGAATGTCAGTTTTCTGAGAACAGGGATTTTTGTTGTTGAATCAGCCTATAAAAATATCAGAGTAAATGCATATTGTCAAGAAATTCTGTTGCTGATCTTGATTTCTCAGAGTTTAATCTCTAGGCTAAGCATCACAAATTGATACCATTTTCTTGTCCTGTCCAGTAATACTGGAGGTCAGTTTGAAAATTATTAGGTATAATGTGATTTCAATACAGTGTTGCTTGTAGTAGAGGATGAATAATGGAAAAACCAAACTCTTCTTGATTATGGGTTTTGATAGAATCCTGGTGATTGTAGTCTGATCCTCAATCCCCATGACTCCTGTGTTCAAGTAACATGTGATCTGATGGTGCATATTAAAATGCTTTTGTGAGTTTAAAAAGATTTATGCAGGGGCTTCCCTGGTGGCGCAGTGGTTGAGAGTCCGCCTGCCGATGCAGGGGACACGGGTTCGTGCCCCGGTCCGGGAAGGTCCCACATGCCGTGGAGCGGCTGGGCCCATGAGCCATGGCTGCTGAGCCTGTGCGTTCGGAGCCTGTGCTCCGCCACGGGAGAGGCCACAGCAGTGAGAGGCCCGCGTACCAAAAAAAAAAAAAAAGATTTATGCAGTAGCTCTTCTTAAAGGGACTGGTGGAACTTCAGGTCTCTTCCTACTCTAAAAGGTTCTGAGTGTGCGTCCCTCTTCTGGTTTGGGGCACTAAAGCATGGAGGCCATCTGGTTGATTTGCATTCATCCTTGGCAGCATGCTGCCGGAAACATGGGGTAGCAAGGCCCCAGGCATGCTGTTAGCAAGTATGAATGTGGTAATGCTGTTCTTTACCCACACCTAAAAAGGCATATTGGAGGGATTTCCCCATTTATGCATCTGGAGAGACCGGACTGGCTTCTTCCCTCTACCGGGCCTTTGCACATGCTCATCCTTTACCCAAACTGCTTTCTCCCCACCTCCCATGATAGCCATTCCATCTCAGCTCAGTGTTACTTCCCTCTTGAGTCCCATGCTGAATCACATTCCTTATTATATGCTCTCTTTTTCCTTCATGGTATTTTAAGTTCTTTATGATTACTTCTTTCTCTGCATCTTTGTTTGATTCTTTTAGTCCTGTGGACTGTCAGCTCCACATGAGCAGTGACCATCTTGCTCTTGTTCTTCGTTGCGGCCTCCTGGTATAGTTCAGCTTTTGGCACGAAGAACTGCTCAAAAATAATTGTCGAATGGGTCTCCTAAATGTGGGATTTGAACACCTGCTTCTGAGCTGAAGCAGGGTATTAGATGTAGCTAATTTCAGATTGCTGTTTTGCTGCAAGGCAGGGTATCTATTTATGTAATTAAAACAATTGGTTATATTACATTTTTAAAGTTGAAAGTATAATAATTTGTTCTTTGAATCTTTTAAAAACTGTCATGACAAAATAGCCAAGTCAAAGTCATCACATCAAAATTCATACTTATATCCCCTGCCTGGCCTCCTATCATTAGTTTTGCCTTATCCACTGCAGAAAACCTTCCCAAACCAGCCCTCTCCAGTGTCAGTCATTGGAGTTAGCAAGGGGCATAAAGATGACATCATGCCACACCCACTCTACTGATTTTAGATTGCTTTTGTGTTTTGTGCCATCTCCCACTTCGACTCTAAGGTCCTGTGGGAATGCTGGCCTTGCAGCCTCAGAGGTAACTCATCCCCCTTTCCCCAGGCACCCCTCCACTCCTGCCTTGTCATGCATGGGACTGTGCTCCTCCTAAAGCTGGATTCTGATAAAATGTGTGGAATGACCAACAGAAAACTGAGACAATAATCTGTATTAATTTGGCAGCCATTTTCAAATCACTAAGAGTGGTTGCTCCTTATTTGCAAAACATAGTTTGATTTTACTCTTAAAAAGAGTTTGTGAGAAGCAACAAGGAAAGCTGTTAAAACAATGCAGAGGGCTTCCCTGGTGGCACAGTGGTTGAGAGTCCACCTGCCGATGCAGGGGACGGGGGTTCGTGCCCCGGTCCGGGAAGATCCCACGTGCCGCGGAGCGGCTGGGCCCGTGAGCCATGGCCACTGAGCCTGTGCCTCCGGAGCCTGTGCTCTGCAACAGGAGAGGCCACAACAGTGAGAGGCCTGCGTACCGCAAAAACAAAAAAACAAAAACACAATGCAGAGCTGTGTAGGTGATGGTGGTGTTGGTGGTGGTAAGAATGGGACCAGGAACTTTAATTTTACAGAACCAAACTGCTATTCCTGTTTAGTATGAATAAGGCTTTGAGGTGAGGTTGGGAGGACCTTTATTTGCTGCCTAAGTTTTCAGATAAGAATGACTCAAAAAATATTTGGTGAACTGAAAGCATCATTGGTCAGATTTGTTCCCAGGCCCTCCTCCTTTCACCATACCATTTGCTGTTTCACCATTAAAATGAAGCCAGGAGTAGACTGGATTGGGAAGAGGGTAATTCTAAAGGAAGTAGAAATGGGAAATAAAAGTGCACATCTTTGGGCCCCTAAACTATTGTTCACAGCCTCAAGAGAGAGAGAGGTTGTTGATGGAAAAGGCACATAGTCCTCATTCACACTGGACAGGGCACTCTACACCAAGAAGCAAAAGTCCCTGGCTTCCTTTCTTGAAGCAGTGAAAATAACATCTTCTTCTTTGATGTTTACACCCTAAGATGTCTCTCTGTCCTCTCAGTGTCCTCATCAATGTTCCCCCACCCCCATCTTCTTCCTCCCAAATGCTTTTTCCTGCCTGTTTATGGTTTGGGCTGCTTCCTTAATGAAAGTGTCCTCTTATTTTCTGATGCAGTTACCTCTGCAGCTGATTTATTTATTTATCTTTGTCTTTAGCTCAGCTCTGAATGGGTTTTGGAAAGTAGAGAAGAAAATCCAGTCTGCTTTTTGGGGGGCATTGGACAGCTGGATAAATGCAGGTATGTACATTTGCATATTTAAAAGAAAGACAAAAAGGAAAATAGCTTCTATAAAGAATAATGAAACTGATCTTAAACTTATAGGGCTATCTGTGCTATATCCATTTATTTTTCAATATCGTTATTTTAATTTTTGTTCGTTCCAAATGTTGCATGTGCTACTTTGGAGATTTTTTTTTAACTACTAAAATATGGGAAGTACAGTCTTAAGTTCCCTTGTAACCTCTCCTAGATATTCACCACTGTTAACAAATTATTGTCTGTTTTTCCAGATTGTACAAATGCATAACCAGAAGGATCATAATATACATGTTTTGCTTTTTTCATTTTGCAGTGTGTCATATACATCTTTCAATGTTGGGTCAAATAGGTTTTTTTTTTTTTTTGCGGTACGCAGGCCTCTCACTGTTGTGGCCTCTCCTGTTGCGGAGCACAGGCTCTGGACGTGCAGGCTCAGCGACCATGGCTCATGGGCCTAGCCGCTCAGCAGCATGTGGGATCTTCCCGGACCGGGGCACGAACCCGTGTCCCCTGCATCGGCAGGCGGACTCTCAAACACTGTGCCACCAGGGGAGCCCAAGGGTCAAATAGTTTTATGTCACCTTAACAGCTGCATAATATTCCTTTATGTTGGTATTCTTTTTTTTTATATATAAATTTATTTTATTTATTTTTGGCTGCATTGGGTCTCCATTGCTGCACGCGGGCTTTCTCTAGTTGTGGTGAGCAGGGGCTACTCTTTGTTGCGGTGCAAGGGCTTCTCATTGCAGGGGTTTCTTTTGTTGCAGAGCATGGGCTTTAGGCGCAGAGGCTTCAGTAGTTGTGGCTCACGGGCTCAGTAGTTGTGGCCTGCAGGCTCTATAGAGCACAGGCTCAGTAGTTGTGGCACACGGGCCTTAGCCGCTCCGCGGCATGTGGGATCTTCCCAGACCAGGGCTCGAACCCGTGTCCCCTGCATTGGCAAGTGGATTCTGAACCACTGCGCCACCAGAGAAGCCCTTATGTTGATATTCTTAATTTTGTTTACTGAGTGCTCTCCTGTTGGACATTGTATTTTTGTTTTCTATTTCAAATGGTGCCACATCTTGTACATATATAATTATGTATATTTGCCTGATTATTTCTGTAGGGTGAAAGTGTATAATACCATCTTTAAATTCTTCCCCCTCCATGTCTCTTTAGACTCTTAAGGACAAAGGTTTTTTCTTAAGTTATAAAGCAGACTAGCTACTTTGTCTTCCATCTCTATTTTTCATTGTTGGGGTGGAGTTGGAGGCTCAGTGTTGGGTTTTAAAACTTTCTTCCTTGATAGTTGATCTGAACCTTAAGGTAAGTTATGAGCTAATCTTTCAGCCTGGTCTCTGGAAAATTTTGATCTTCAGATTTATTTTGGAGATTAAACAAATAAAACCAAGTGCCTTTTAGTTTGTAGTATCGAGGCATATCTAGTTCGTGTCCTTCCTGCAAGTATCTCACCTCACCAGGGCAGCTAACGGACCAAGCACATGAATTTGTTGAAGAGAATTTGGTTAAGAGAACTGTGACTGTGGCCCTCCCTCCGTGACTTGCTTTGGGTCATTCTGCAAGCTCTGTGCTAGGCACTGGTGATACAAATATGAATGACACAGTCCCTGTCCTTAAGGAACTCAGCACGTGGGAGTGAGAGAGGGACAGACAGGTGAATAAGAGGGTTGTAATTCAGTGCGGTCAGTGCAGTGTGGTGAGTTTGAGAGAGGACATCTAACTCAGGAGGTGGGATGGAGGTTCAGAGGTGGCTTCCTGGAGGAGGTAATGTCCGAGCTGAGTTCTAAAGGCAATTGAAGTTTGCCATGAAAGGGATGAGGTGGGAAGGCACTCCTGGTAGAGGAATCAGCATGAGCAAAGGCAGGAAAATGAGATAAACGGCTTGGGGGTGGGGGTGGGGGGGTAACAAGAAGATGGCAGCTTTGTGAGTTTCAAGCCTGCAGTAAGAGGCCGAGAGTGATATAACATGAGATGAGGCCAGTGCGGCTATCTGGCCAGGTGATGGAGGGCCTCTGTTAGGAGCTTAGGATTGGTCTCTAGATTAATGGGGAGCCTTTAGAGGATCTGAGATGTGCTAGGGGGACATTACTTTGGGGGCTAAGTGAAGGTTGGCTTGGTAGGCAGGAGGAAAGTAGGAACCTGGGGTCAGGGAAATTGGTTTGAGGCCATTGGTGCTGGGGTGAGGGGGAGAAAGAACATGCAGGACTTTCCCTAGTTCCCCTCTCTTTTCTCACCATGCCCAAAGCTCAGTTGCTGAGGTTGGCTCGTTGATCCTAGTTGCTCTCCCCATTGAGGGCGCTCAGGTGAGTAACTTATTTGCAAGCTTCTCACCAGTGGGTTCTGACCTTTTCAAAGCAAAGCTTCTCGCTTACTTTCTGGTGCCACAAAGTGCTGCCCATCGTCCTGCCTGTCCGTGGGGTGAAGGGACCCGGCTCCACTCATTAATTCTCATGACCCATTCATGTGGCTTATGAACATGAATCGGTAGTCCTTTTGTGTGTACTATCTCAGAGCCAGCCTGGGCTAGGCTCTAGGGGCATGAAAATAGGTAAGGATGGTTAATGCCCTCCCCGAGCTTGCCGTTTACTGGGAGGTAGACATAAAAGTAAAAGTGTAATTTGTGCCAGTAGGTCTATTCAAAAGTTAAATGATTCCGGTAGAGGTAACAGGAATATTAGTAATGTTAACATCAGTGGTTCCAGAATGAGGCACATTTTTCAACTACAACTTGTGTGCAAATACAGAAAATAAATTCAGGTCATGTCTAAAATTACTCTGATTTTTGACAATATGGTCTTAACCATAATTCATGAGCGTGCATAATTGATTACTTCCCATGATTGTACCTGCTGTGAGCTCTGGTACATTTGATTTTCAGGGAGGAAAGAGGCAGGGGGAGGTACTTATCCAACACCATATCTTTCGGCTTGCTTACCTTCAAAACACTCTTTCACCACTTAGTGCTTTTAGCACATAGAATGACCGCATAGTCTCATTTTCCTTCCACTACAGTATTTAAATATAAAAGAGGACTGCAATGCCATGGCTTTCTGTGCTAAAATGAGGAGCTCCAAGAAGACTGACGTGAATCTGGAGGCCCCTGAGCCAGGGGTGGAAGTGCTCTTCTATCTGTCGGACAGGGAGCCCCTCCGGTTGGGCGGCGGAGAGTACACAGCGGAGGAGCTGTGCATCAAGGCGGCGCAGGAATGCTGTGAGTACCGGCAGCTGCCCAGGGCCCAGCAGGTCCCGGTGTCTCTGCCCCCACACCTCCACTGAGTGGAGAGAGGTGTGGGCTCTGGGAGCCATTCGTTCTGCCCTGCCTCTGCCACTGACTTGCATTTGACCTTAGGCCAGTGAATTTAATTCTGAGAGTTTCACTTTTCACTTTCTTTGCTGCAGAGTAGCTTATTCCTGCTCTGTCACTAATGAGCTACAGGGATACCAGGGAACGATGCTCAGTTTTCTGATTTCCCCTATATCTGTGAAATTGGAATAATATCAGCACTAAATGAGTGAAGCGCCTGGCACAAAGTTACAAGCTCAGAAGTGCCATCTCTCAATATATTAATTGTTTAAAACTTCTGAAAAGTGTGGTCTGTCCTTATGCTACCATGACCTGCCTCCTTATTGCCTGACACCCCCCTCCCTGCCCCCTGCCCCTGCAACGTGACACTAAGTTGAAGGGAGAAGTTAAGTGTCACTTTGTGGCTTGGTCAGATTGCCAAGTTGTGAAAAGGAAGGACAGTGAGGCTGTGAACAAGACAATCGTTTTTTCTTTTTTCTTTCTTTTTTTTTTCTTTTTTTAAAGTGAGGCTTGTCTTACTAAAGTTAGCCTATTGCCCTTAGAAGGTAGGAAACCAAACTGACTAACAAAATAAAGCCCTTCATTATCCTTTAAACTTGGAGTCATTGGCAATTTTTGCCTACCTGCTTTTAAATGACAGGTAAAGTTAATTCATAGAAACTGAAGATCTAATCCACGTAGATCACGGTGGTGGTTATACAACTCTGTAAATATACTAAAATTCATTGAACTGTACACTTAAAATGGGTGGACTTTATGGTATGTAAATTACATCTCAGTAAAGCTGTTTTTAAAAAATCCACTCATTTCATGATGATAGATTAAGTAGCCATGATGGCAGATAGTCTGATCCATGCTTTACTTATATCATCTTTAGTCCTCAGAACAGCTCTGCGGGGATAGTGTGGTTGTTTCAAGAATCAGCTACCTTGTTTGTAATACAGCTTGTCTAGAAAACCCATTTTCTTCCTGATAATGTCTTTCTGCTTAAAATGCTTTAAATACAAGAGTTCCAATAAAAGGGGAGAGGTTGGTGCTATAGGGAAGAATGTAGTAGATCCTTACTGACTAAACATAACACTAGATAAAGTTGGCTGAGTTACAGATTATTATGGGGAAAATGCATTAATATTTTAGAGTTACTTTGACTAGATAGCAGAGTAGGTAAGGAACCAGCTTTGGACAGCAGCTTTAAAAGTATTTGTAATTAGCAAAACAACTAGATGTAAATTGGTGTTTCTAAGGCATTTTTTCCCCTTTACCTTGAGATTTGCTGTATAGTGTTTATTCTCTTAGCCAAGCTTCTTGCCATCAGCATAGCAAGTATAAACCTTAGTTTGTTAGCAAGGATCATTTGTACAGAATTGTTGGGCTGCAGTTAGTGAGAGAGACAGGAATTGCTGCTAAAGGAGATGAGGGGGAGAACCTGTGAATCTGAAGACAGACACAGCCCCTGTATCCTGTTACTCTGGGCTCAGGGTCAATTTGGGGCATCAGTTTTTAAGCCCAGTCTGTAGAGATTGAGTAGTATCTTTTGTAACCAACTCAGGGGATTGTTGCAAAAATTAATAAATTTTAAAAATAGATGAATACAGAAATACCACAGATTCTTGTAGCTATTATTATTATTATAGTGCATGATGTTTTGGGGTCTGTATACTTCCTCATTTTTCACCAATATATGGTAAATTTTTGTTCTTTTAGCTCTCATTATTTGCCCCCTCAGTACCTCTATCTAGGTTTGAATGCCAGCCCTGGATTTTACTAGTTGAGTAACCCTGAATCAGACTAAATCTCAGTTTCTTTACCTGTAACATGGCAAAAATAATACTTAACCACATTAAGTGTTAGGAGAATTAAAAAGTAATAGATGTGTGTTAGCCTGATGCCTGATACAAAGCCCTCAGTAAATATTAGTATTGTTATTATTTTTCAGTACTTTTATATAAACGGTATCTTTCATCTTCCTATTTTTAAGTAGTAATATTGTTTGAATCAGACCTGTGGTAGAATTATAGACCTATCCATGATTATAGATAAATTATTCTTCAAATATGTATGTTTCACATTCAAATATGGATATGTATAAAGAAAAGCTAGATTTCTAGGCCAGTCCACAGAAGCCAATTTATGAATGAAAACCTACTGTTTACCTGAAACATAGTCCTGATAATACTGGATCCAAAAGCCATTTGCCATTTTTCCCAAGGGAAAATGCTCTTTGAAATTTAGCTCCATCTTCTCTGTTACATGGAGGAGTGTAACTCTGAAGGGGTAACTCCCAAATATCTTGAGAAGCAGGAGTTGAGGAGTTCAGCAGAGGCATGAAGATGACAAGAAAGCTGTAACTTCTTAACTTAGCGTGTGCATTGGAGAGAGTCCCTGCCTAGGTGAGCAGGGCCAGCCGGGGTCCCAGTCAGTGTCAGTCTCACTTCAGATGTCTGAGTTGGGAAACAAGTGCCAGCTACCTCATGTTCTCCCATGTTTTTTTGCTTTTAAGTTCATTGTAGCTTAGTTTGAGGCCTGACCACACATGAAAATATCAGCAGTGATTGATTACTTGCAATCGTTCTCCTATCTCCCCTGACACTTTCAGATTGCAGGTCTGTGTAATTTTAATCATGGGCTCAGAAGTGAGTGGAAAGGTACTCTCCTGGCTTCATCATCTCCCTTATCTTTTTGAACATTCTTGTATCAAAGGAGGCAGTTAGGTAGGGAGGCAAGGGAGCACTGTTGGACCACCTTTTGTAAGCATATATGTTCTTGCTAGTTGGCTACCAATAAAAAATATTTTTGATAACCATACAGAGTACTTAAGAAGTGTATTGTTATTAATGGCAATAGATTTTAATCACTGATAGAAATCACTTTGGTTATTTATTCTAACACACATTTCATGTGCTACTGCCAGGAACTTGTTCACATGTTTAATGTGTAATCACAGTGTGTTAGAACTGGTTAAACATTTTCTGTAGGAGACAGATTAGGGATTTCTCAAACTCTAAGAATGTTTCTCACTGTGATTAACAAGGTGCACATCAGGTGGTGTCTGGAAACCTCTCAGATGGCCTTTTTTTCTTTGAAGCAGGATTTGGTAAGACTCTGTCATAGACACTGTAATGAGAAATATTATTGACTTTCATTTTTAAATGGTTTTAACCTGGTTTGCCAGGAGCTATAGTATATATTCCTGGGGAGCCATAATTTTTTATTATTTTGTTTAAAACTGCCTGATTGAACATGGTTGGAAGTTGTATTTGGCTGTAAGAGGATGCGAATATGACATAGATTCTTTTTGGACAAGAGAATTTCTGGTCTTTGCATATGTTGTGCTTTGGAAACAGATGGCCAGATTTATCTGTCTTTAATTTTCCGATTGTTCTTTACTTTTCCCCAGGTATATCTCCTCTGTGTCACAACCTCTTTGCCCTGTATGATGAGAACACCAAGCTCTGGTATGCTCCGAATCGCACCATCACCGTCGACGACAAGATGTCACTCCGGCTCCACTACCGGATGAGGTATGGGTGCCTGCTGGGCTCCCTCATGCAGGGACGGGCAACGGTTAGCCTGGAGCCCTGATTCACTTACCAAGAAGTATTGTAGTCATTTTTATAACTTGTAAGTTTTGTGTTTGCTTGGTATGGGAAAGGGCTTCTTCAGTATTTGGAAAACAATTCAAGGTGAGTTTGACCACCTTCCTCTGCCACATTTTAGAAAAGAAATCATTATGATGCAGAGGGTATTTTGAATAGAATTAGTATCCTACAGCAGAGTTTTTCATTCAGTGAATCATGGATATGAGTTTAATTTAGTGAGTTATGACCAGGATTTTTTTTAAAAGAGAGAAATAGTTGAGGACAGATAATATCATCATATATACATATCCTAAGAATATTGTTTTTTAGAACTTCAGTTTGCGATATGTAATCTGTCTGTATGTACTAGGTCATGATAAAATAAATATGTTTCTTACTAAAAGTTGCAGCTAGAGAGCTTGAGAAACACTGCCTGAAGTGGAAACCTAGAAATCCTAGCTTGGTCTTGTTCTAAAGAGGTGAATGTTTTGATCCACTCCCTGAGGATTTTTATCTAGTGGGGCTGTAATTTTTCTTCTGGTGGGTACTTACTTGCCTTTTCTCCCATACTGTAGACTTTGTTAAATGTCACGTAGTCTCCCAAGGTGGCACAGGCAGTCAGTACTACCACTGTAGTCTCTTGAGTTTATAAGTGTGTTTGTTCTGTACCTAGAATTGAAAGTATGTTTGTTAGATACTAGCTAAGCATACTTTCACACGTATATTTAGCAGAGGAGCTTATAAATTCACCCTATTATAAATAGGGTGAATCATATCTGAAAAGAATCTTAACGTACATAGATGTGATTAAGTCAGTGGGTTAGCTCAAATGCTAATGGTACGCCGGGTCATGCTGGAAAAGCCCTGGATATCTCAGAGGCCCTCAGTATTTTAGCTGCTATTTACTCTGGGGAGTCAGTAGAGTTGTTACCATTCCACAGTGGCCTGGGTGTTTTTCTCAGCGGAAGCTGAACCAGATCTACGTTCTTTGATAATCATCCTGGGGCTGACTTTCCTCTTCTCTCTGTACTCACCCACGGTCTCACCTTAAGAGGAGAGGTGTGTGTCACGTGAGATTTCACGCCCCAGATTTAGGGAAACATTCACCCCACCCAGTTGAGCCTTCCGACTATATTTGGATTTGTTTTTCAGAGTGTAATCTAGCTTTCTGTGGCCTGGGGGTTGGCTATGTGACCCAGCATTGAAACATGTATTTGCAGCTCGAAGTCTAGGGAGTGGGGCATCTCATTGAGTTCTAGTTCTTTCCCTCTAGGTTTTTCCACTTGGCTCGGAATCTAGAATGGTAGAATCTGGGACTTGGAAGACACCTGAGTTTGCCTGATTCAATTCTTCCAGTTTTTTAGGGGGAAACTGATGTCCAAAAAAGAGAAGTGAGTTACTCACAGTTACACACATAGTGAATTGTCTTGTTAGCATTAGAATCCTCTTTGAGGCCTTCGTCTTTGCTGGTCATGTGACTGCCTCATGATTAAAAGCTGTCTTTGCCAGCTCCCTGTTTATGTTAGCTGCCAGGAAGTGCATGGCTGCCTCATTTTTGGCACCTTGACTTTGTACCTGACATTGGGCTTCAACAGGATATTGCTTTGTTACCACAAGCTCTTTGAACTTGGAAGAAAAGATCCCACCCTAAGCTAAAACATTTGCATTACAACAAACTACATAATTTTGAAACCTCAGCATCTCACCACTAAAAAAGGTGTAACACGAAAATAAATGTTGGTGACTATTTCAGTGGAACCCCAGCTCTGTGTTCTTGTACTTTAATTATAGTTTTCTGCTTTTAGATAATTTTGATAGCTATTGTTTTGTAATGTATCTTAATATAAGACAAGCATATTCTTTATTCCTTTTTAAGAAAAAAAAGTTTTCTTGCTTTATCATCTAAATGAATTTTACTCTCCATTAGTAAAGTTCTATGGAAGCCTGAAGAGAATTCGTTGTATATAATAGCTGTACACAAACTTAGAATATGTCATCATCTGTAATATAATTTTCTCAGAAACTTGCAAGGAAGGCATATCTCTTACTGGCAGGTCTGTCTGTCCCACCAATAAGGGGGATAATCTTTCCCTCCCTCCTTCCTTCCTGCAGTGTTCTTCCACATCATTCTGCAGAGGAATATCAGCAGCTGTCGTACTACATTTATTTAGATCATTCTTAATTTTTTTCCTTTAGCATGTTGTAGTATCAGGAATTGGCCCAAGTTTAATAATTAATTTTGAAAGAGGCACACAATTTCTGTCTTCAGTGTACTTACTAGTTTTGTCTTATTAGCGATTAGGAAGATGTTGATTTTTTTTTTCCTTGAAACATTCCCTGTTGTTACATTTATTTATTTTTCTTGAAGTGTAGTAGATTTACAATATTAGTTTCATATGTACAACATAGTGATTCAGTATTTTTGTAGGTTATACTCCATTTAAAGCTATTACAAAATAGGGCTTCCCTGGTGGCGCAGTGGTTGGGAGTCCGCCTGCTGCTGCAGGGGACACGGGTTCGTGCCCTGGTCAGGGAAGATCCCACATGCCATGGAGCGGCTAGGCCCATGAGCCATGGCCGCTGAGCCTGCGTGTCCGGAGCCTGGGCTCCGCAACGGGAGAGGCCACAACAGTGAGAGGCCCGCGTAAAAAAAAAAAAAAAAAAGTTATTACAAAATAATGGTTATATTTCCCTGTGCTATGCAATATATGCTTGTTGCTTATGGAAGATGTTGATTTTGGCAGTTAAATGATCTAAAGTTTTTTTTTCTTTTTATTGTCTTATTAAATAGAGAGCTGTCAGCCTTTGACTATAGGCAATTTCCAGAGATCCAGCCTTGTTTTAGGCTTCCTTCAGCCTTTCTGTAGTGGAGAAGCTGCACATTGCCTTATCTTGTCTGAACATCTTACCTAAAGGCTTCCAAGGCAAGGCTAGTCTCACAGGGCTCAGACAGCAACCTCAGAAAATGTCCTTCTTCAGCCCCGAGAGAGTATGCTGGGCCCTGTTAGCTGCTCTCTTAATCATCCCATTTAGACCCTCTCACCTGCCTCCTCCCAGGCAGACCCCCTGGAACTTACAGTAGATCACTAGATTATTGTATGAATGAAGAGAACTCTCCATTTTGGATTTCCCTCAGCAGTCAGAGGAGTTGGCCATGGCCTTGTCCATCTTTTTCTGCCCCAGTGTCAGATTTCCTGTGTCTGCTCAGCTGGTAGGGCTGGTTCACCTCTTACTTTCTGCCTGCTTGGGGCAACCGATCCTGGAGGAGTCCTCCCCACCTTGCTCTGTTCTTCCCTTGAAGAGCAGGCTCCTCAGCCTGGGGGCAGCATGAATTCTGGCCTCTTTGTCAGCTGAGAGCCTCAGGCTTCTACTCTCACGTGGGAAGGTGCGGGGACAGTCCTGCAGCTGTGGTTTATGGTGCATGTGGACTCTGTGGATACGTGGCTCTTTCTGTCTGAGAGAGAGATGCCAAAGGCCACAGTCAAATTTTCAGTCATTTCCGTGAGTTTTGTGGAAGATGGGCTGTATAGAATCACTTGAAAGTTGTAAAATGTTGATTTTTACCTTTAAAGTAACTTCTTATCCATCCTTTCCATTTTAATTGCTACTTCTTGAGTTAGGTCATTCATTTGCTGTTTCTGCATCCAACAAGCATGTATTAAGCACCTGTTATATGCCAGGTGCTGGGGATTTAGTGATGAGCAAGGCACTGAGGCCTCTGCCCCCACAAACCTCACGGCATTGCCCAGGCTGCTGCCTTAGGCGCCTGCTTGTCTCTTGGCCTCTCTCATTTCAGTCCATCTTCTGTGGGGCTTTCTTCCAGTGGGATCTTGCCTCACATCAGTTTGGCTCAGTCTTTCCTCTGCCTTCTGTGTATGGTCCAGACTCCATAGCCTGATATTTATTTATCCTAGTCCCAACTCCCTTCCCCAACACTTTACCCTTCCCTGCCACATCCCCTGGCAGTGGCAGCAACTTCTTCCTCCTTGGTACTCCTTTGACACCTTATCTGAGACACTCATGTTCAAGAAAAACTTATCTGTGAGGCACAATGCCTTGGGCTCATGACGTTATTAGGGGTCCACAGAAGTGTTTTAATTTTATTAAAATCAGGAAAAAAAAAATCCAGCTTGGATTATATTCATCTTTATACCAACATAGTTGTAAAATATAACTTTAATATTTTTTTTTATGGAGGAAAGGAAAACTGTGTGGGGTCCATGGAAGTCACAGTGTAGCCCTATTTATGAGATGTGCCCCCTGGATTTAACTGATTGGCTACAGACAGGGAATTCACAGCAGGCAGGGACTGTGCCTGAGAACCCCTTGTGTTCCAGAGCCTGGCCCAGGACCTGGCATGCCCTAGGCTCTGCAAATAGAGCTCACTGACAGATATCTGAGTTTAACGGCAGCTCCTTTTTGGGAGGTTTTATATGTTCCTTCTCCATGCCGTGGTGGTTTTTCATCAGCACATGGGCATGTCAAGGGAGAGAGACCCAGGTACCCTCTGAGTCTGTAGCCTAGAGCTGGCCTGGATCAGCTTGGCTCAGTCACTTTCACACATTCCAGAACTCATTATGTTTCTCTTACAGATGGCAGAGGAAAGTAGTAGTGGAGGAAACAGGCTTGTGGTCTTAGGTGACCTAGCCTCTCGGAACCTCAGTTTTCCTCATCTATAAAATGGAAACAGTGAAACATACCTTGTACAGTTGCTGTAAGCATTAAATCGCATAATGTATATGAAGCATTTATTAGTTCAGGGCACTGCAGCTGATGCTTGTAGTAGTGTTTGTATATTTCTTCTGTTTTAAAACTTTGTTCATTGTAGGATAAAAAGTGTCAGTAACAGCCATCTGAGAATTAGGAAACACTGCTACATTAACGGTATGTCTTGACTGTATGATGAAACTAGATTTCAGAAATGTTAAACTGTGAAATAGGTCTTGGATTCAAGGCAGGCTGGCGTTACTAACAGTGGAGGGAGTTGCTGGGCTAGCATCTAGTTCTAGACAGCAGTGTTTTCCTATCTAGGAAGACGGAGTGGAAATTACTTTGTGATTTTTAAGGAAGTCACTTTATCTCCCTGAGTCATAGATGAGGTTCTGGCAGTATGCTCTTCACAGAGTGCTTGTAAGAATGAAAAGAAAAGGACCTTATAAACAGTGAAGCGCTACACAGATGGAAGGTCTGTTTGTTTACTTCTCAGGGAAGTTTAACCTCTGGCACTGATCGCTCTGGGTAGAACCAGGATGCCTCTCCCACGCATGCCAAGGTCCCCTTTCCCACAGTTAACATGCATCTTCCTGCCTTACAGGTTCTATTTCACCAACTGGCACGGGACCAATGATAACGAGCAGTCAGTATGGCGACATTCTCCAAAGAAGCAGAAGAATAGCTACGAGAAAAAAAAAGTTCCAGATGCAACCCCTCTCCTTGACGCCAGCTCATTGGAGTATCTGTTTGCTCAGGTAAGATGTTGGGCCCGGGAGAGCCTGGAGTTTGTGGGGTGGGTAAGACATGGTAGGGGTCAGATTCCCTGGCGCAGCCGACCATGGTGGCAGCTAAGATGCTTTATGGCCTGTTCCATGGGTAGTTCTCACCAACCCTGGACTTGCCCCAGGTGAGGAGGGGGAAGGCAGTTCAGCATCCAACCGGCTGTTTATCCCACTTGTGGGCTTTTTGGGCTTTACTTCTTCCCCATTCCTTTCTTTTTCCCCCCTCCTACCATTTCAGTTTGTGTCTACAGTGCCTCCTGTGCAGAGAGCAGAGGGGAGCTATAAGTGAGGGAAGGTGTAGTTCAGCAGGGCTAATCACAAAGGTACTTCTCAGCAGTCACAGAGAGGAAGCAGGTGGCCACTCTGAGTCACACTGGTGGCAGGGTAGAACAATAAGACACTAGAAGAAAGCCAGAAAGAGAGGTTAAGTCACCTAAATTACATTACCCTGAGATAACTAACATTTTTGTATATGTGCTTCCTGATTTTATCATGCAGATATGTATTATGCACTATGTAATTTTTGAAAATATGTTATTGTTCTGAGTGCCTGTGTACTTTTTGCTAAGGCGCTGCAGAAACTGTGGTGAACAAGGCAGACATGGTCTCTGCAAGCACCAGACATATAATCGAGTTGGACAAACAAAACAAGCAGATAAAATGATACATAGATAATACACAAGAAATTGTGAAAAGTGCTATGAAGAAAAAGGCCTTTGTCATAGAGCATATGGGGAGGGAGGTTTGAATGGGGAGACCTAATTTAAATAGCGTGATCAGAGAGGATCCCTCTAAAGAGGTGGCATTTATACTGAACTTTGAAGAATAAAAAACTGTCTGCAATTCTAAGGGAGGAGTAGAGCAAAGCTTTTCAGAAGCAGCACTACTGACACTTTGGGCTGGTTAATTCTTTGTTGTAAGGGATTGTGGAATATTTATCCACACCCCTGGCCTCCTCTCCTTAGATGCCAGTAGCACCAGTGTAGTGGCAGTAGAGTTGGAGAAAAATGGGTGATTCTGAGATTAATTTTGGAGATGGATTTGATATGATTTGCTTATGAGTTGGATGTGGAAGGTGAGGATATTTGAAGAATCAAAGAGAATTTTGAGATTTATTTTGGGCAGTGTTTGGTAGATAACGGAGTGATTCCCTGCATAGGGAGACTGGGAGCAGCAGGCTGGAGAAGGGGTGGGAATTGGGAGCTCTCTTTTGGGGACACCTGTGAGATACACAAGTGGAGATTCGGCTAGGAAATCGAGCGTGAGACTGGAATCCAGAGGAGAAGTCAGCCTTTATTTAACTAATCCTTGTTTCTGAACGCGTTTGGTTTTTCTTGATTTTTTTCCCCTGTTATGCTATCACTGTTACAAAACAGCCTCATACATACGTCTAAATATGTGTTCTGTTTATTATTTCCTTAGGATGTGCTTTTACACGTGTGGGTTATGTGTCACAGCTGTATTCTCTTGTACAGCTTTAGTTGTTGATTGCACACTATCCACGTTCCTTAATATACCTGAGGACTCAGAGACAGTAGAGAAATGGGACAGGGCACAGCCCTGGGCAGATACTGTGTGGAAAAAATAAGTGAACTGGCCATTTTCAGATTGGTCTTTTTGAATTCAGTCTCCCAGTTTTACATATATTCATTTCTGAGATTGATTCTTTTACTTTTTTGGGAGAGGAAGTGTAAAAAAAAAGAGTGCACCATACTTCAAGAATAAGTATTACATTAGAACCTGACTTTTCAGAGCTTCAGGAATGAGTTACTTGAGGTAGTTGTACAGTGATATTGACAGAAAATCACAGCCAGACAAAATGGTTTCAGATTTTGTTCTGCTCTTTGCACATTGCTGGTGGAGATGATTGTTGTTGGTCCTTGGTAGTTTGTAGAAGTGATCAGTGTCCTTTTCTTACTGAGAGAAACAAGAAGTCCTATCTTGGGGAAAAGGGGGAACTGCAGCAGTTAGAGCCCTCCGTCCAAAACCCACTAAACTAAAGTTGCTTCAGGGAAAGTGAGTGTCTTCCTTATATAGGAATACCACCCCCATACTTCATGTCTGCCTCTTTTTGAGCTGGAGAAAGGCTAACGAGGTCCCAATCCTAAGAGCTGTGTACACTTCCAGTCGGTGAGCTTTAAAGACTGAGTTTGACTGTAGCACAGTGTTGCAGAGCTGCAGCCCTGCAGTCACATCTGATCTGACCCTCTACCCCACCACTCACTAGGTCCGCAGCTCCCACAGTATTCTTTCTACTTGACTTTGGTTTTGGTAACTACTTGATGTTATATATTTTTGTTTGTTTGTTCTTCTTTCTTTCCTGGAAATCTCCGTAAGGTCAGCGATGTGGTTTGGTTAACTGCTGTATCCCTAGCACCTAGAATAACATCTGGCCCGTAATTGGTTCTTGTTAATCAATGATTACCAAGTGAGTGAATGAAGTTATTTAACCTTTTGGTGCCTTAGATTTCTCAGCTGTTAGGCAGAGATGATGATGTTAGCATCCCCCTCATAGGGCTGTTGTAAAGAATAAGTGAAATAGTAAATGAGAGGAACCTCGCACAGTGCCTGGCACTCAGTTTAGGGCTTTATAAAGGGGACCTAGCAGCCCTCATTGGCTCGTGGAATGTGGCGTGCCTCAATGAGTGAGGGGGTGTATTTTGGTGATACATTCCACTACCGGAAACTTGAACAGCAGATGTTGAAAAAACTTACGTGTGGTAATGATGCAGTGTAGAATCTGGATTCCTTCTCCTTTCTGTATATCTACATCAGAAGGGTGTGTGGTGCTCTGTCATTTATACACCGGTTTGTTGTGGAGTTAACAAATAATCAAACCCCAGACAGCTGTCACATCCCATGCCCTGGTGCAGCCCAAGCCTAGTACATGCTGCTTTTCATCATCGCTTACATAGGAAGCCCCACAGAAGGGCTTCACGTGTTCATACTGTTCACCAGCACCCAGCATAGTGCGCAGTGAGTATTTATTAAACGAATGAATTAACCTGGGGAGACCTTTCCCAAGCCCCTTCATGCCCAGCTGTTGAGAAAGAACTTTGGTGCCAGAGAAACTCTAAATCTCGTTAGTCTCATTGCTGTACTGCTTATTGGGTAGCACCTCCCTGTGTGGGGAACCTTCCTCTCAAGATCAGAAACATGAGTGGACTCTTGAAACTTAAGTGGTGGTTCATTTCTTCTCACCTCTGCTCCAAAGGGACAGTATGATTTGGTCAAATGCCTGGCTCCCATTCGAGACCCCAAGACGGAGCAGGATGGGCATGATATTGAGAACGAGTGTCTGGGAATGGCCGTCCTGGCCATCTCCCACTATGCCATGATGAAGAAGATGCAGTTGCCAGAACTTCCCAAGGACATCAGGTAAACCTTCCTGCTGGCTAAAGAATTGACTGTGGGGATGGTGTTATTTTTGTATGTTTTCATACATCTCGGGTTTTTTGTTTTTTGTTTTTTGGCGGTACGCGGGCCTCTCACTGCTGTGGCCTCTCCCGTTGCGGAGCACAGGCTCTGGACGCGCAGGCTCAGCCGCCATGGCTCATGGGCCCAGCCGCTCCGCGGCATGTGGGACCCTCCCGGACCGGGGCACGAACCCGCGTCCCCTGCATCGGCAGGCGGACTCTCAACCGCTGCGCCACCAGGGAAGCTCCTCATATATCTCAGTTTAACTACTGCCAGGTTTTGGCTGACTACTGCTCTCTGCAGAGTGCAACTCATTTTTAGAATACTTATGAAAGGTAGCACAACTGTAACTGTGTCCTGATTTTGAATGTTGGCTGATGACCTCAGAAATTTGTACTAGGGTGACAGTTCTGAGCTGGGGTGCCAGTCAAATGAGTGGCCTGCATGCCCTCCCCCTTCCTCTCTGCCCATGCTGGGCATTGCCATCTATCACTGAACTTTTTCCTTTTGTGCTGGATCTGTCCTAAAATCCTTCTCAGTATAGTTCTACAGGCAGCCGCTGTCGTTCCCAGCCAGAACTAGTTCACTAGAGAGCCATTAATTCTGATGTGAAGCACGATCAACTGTTACCTTAAGAAAACTGTATTTACTTAAAATTATCATTTGTGATCAAGTCTTTGTGAAGGAATATTCAATCTGCATAACTCCCACCCATCTATGAAATACAATTTTTATTTTATTTTATTTTTTTGACCGCACTGTGCCGCATGCGGGATCTTAGTTCCCCCACCAGGGATCAAACCTGTGCCCCCTGCAGTGGAAGTGCAGACTCTTAGCCACTGGACCACCAGGGAAGTCTGGAAATATAATTTTTAAATCAGTGAGCTATTGTGATTGTCATAAGACAGTCTCATTTTGAAGAGGGAATTATTTATAGTGGTGTTATTTGCGATAGGTGGCATGGATCTCCTCATAAGGTTACTTCTTGTATCTCCTTGCCCTTGACCAGAGTCTGGAGCAGATCACAAGTTGCTCCTCAGAAATGGAGGGACTGATAAGACATATGCTGTTCTGCTACTTTCTCTGTTTTCTGTGGCTTTTGCTCTGGGCACCTCCTCTTTATTTTTTCATGAGGCTAAAGTAAAAAATGATAACTCTCCTCTGATTTTCCTCTCTATTACATTAATCTAAAAAATTACAATATTTGTTGGGGATAAATTTCAAACTCCACAGTTTTCCACGGTTGTGAAACCATCTGTGCGGCAGGGATTTCCCTGTGCCAGGTGCTTTTTCAGGCCTGGGAGTAACAGGCCGACGGGTCTCCCCACTTTGACCCCCAGTGGACTTGTTCTCTTTTTCTTTGGTGTACATACTCTTCTTAAAGCTGGCTCCTGTTCTAGCAGTATATCCGTTTGCTGAGATTCTGTTAGTCATAGATACTCTCTCATTAGCACCTGGATGGGTAACTAATCTTTCAGTTTACTTGTTGATCCATTTAATATATCTGAGACATTTGCACATGGCAAACACTAAATCTTTTGTATTTAATCAGCTTTTATGGGTTTTTCCCATTTCTTATAAAAGTAGTTTTTGATCTTTATAGAAAAACTGTAAAATAGGTAGGCAAGTAGAGCATACAAAACATCTTCCATCACTCTTGACACCTTCCAGATGGCTTTCTAACTGATGCTGAATCTAAGTAACTGTGTTTATGTGAGCACCAGTGTGCACGGGAACAGTGACACTAGCAAACAAAAATACAGATAAGTGCATTTTGCTGCCTGCCTTTGTGACCCAGAAAATCTGATGATTCCTGTAGGAATTTCCCATTTCAGTAAAATCTGTGGAACATGTACTTTTCTCTTTTCTTTCAGTCCCTGTTCACCTCAATCTCCTTACGATTATCATCCTCAGAGTTTTACTCCATCTAAGACCCTCTGGGAGTAGACCCTTCTTTCTCATTTGGCAACACAGGGAAGGAAGATTTATAGACTTGGGTTTGTTTCTGCACTATTCTGCTAACCTATACATGAAAAAGAGACTTTTTTTTTTTTTTTACTTTCAGCTACAAGCGATATATACCAGAAACATTGAATAAGTCCATCAGACAGAGGAACCTTCTCACCAGGATGCGGATAAATAATGTTTTCAAGGATTTCCTAAAGGAGTTTAACAACAAGACCATTTGTGACAGCAGTGTGTCCACACATGACCTGAAGGTGAAATACCTGGCTACCTTGGAAACTTTGACAAAACATTATGGTGCTGAAATATTTGAGACTTCCATGCTACTGATTTCATCAGAAAATGAGATGAATCGGTTCCATCCGAATGATAATGGAAACATTCTCTGCTATGAAGTGATGGTGACTGGAAATCTTGGAATCCAGTGGAGGCAGAAACCAAATGTAAGTGCTGACAGGTGGCTGATCAGAACAGAGCATCCTGTGTCACATGGTGTGTTCCGTGTATTCTGTTGGGATTATCTCTTTGCATGTTCATCACCCCTGTCAGCTGAGTTTATTTCATGGACTAGAGACCATGTATCATTCATCTTTTATTGTATCCATGTAGCAGTAGATCTAAAATAAATATTTATTGAGTTCTGTAGGGAAACAGAAATATAATAACAACATATACAATATGTAATAATATAGTAATAACAGCAGACATGTACCAAGTGCTTACCATGTACCAAGTACTTTTCTAAGCATTTTACGTGTATTAACTCAATTATTCCTTAAAACAAATCTATGAGAGATACTACCATTTTTCCTTAAAACAAATCTATGAGAGATACTACCATTTTCCCTATTTTATAGATGAACACAGAGGCACAGACAAGTTAAGAAGCTTGCCCAAGGTCATAACTAACTAATAGTGATTATGCCAAGAATTGAATTTAGCCCTCTGGTTCTGTGAAATAGAGTAATTTTTCTTGCAATTTGGAGCTTCTTTTTGAAGTGTTTGTTGGATGAGGCAATAGAGCAGAGTGGTTTAAAAGCATGGGTTTTAAATCTAAATAGATGTGGTTCAAATCCTAGCTCCACTGTTTGTACTCACATGGCCTTGGGAGGGTTACTTCACATATATCAGCCACATATTATTCATCTATAAAATGGCGATACTTAGTGTATTACCTCATAGTGTTGAGAGAACTGAATGTCGTTTAGCACAGAGCTTGGCATATGATAAGTGTTCAACAAATTATTATAGCTGCTATTACCATCATCATTATTATTGTAAATAATAATAATATTGAAGTAAAGGTGAGATTTACTTTCTACTCCTATTTTATTTTCATGCTAAAATAACAGTGCCAAACACTTATCAAGTGTTTTCTGTGTAGTGTGGGTACTGTGTTAATAAGAACTTACCTACTGCTCCAAGAGCCTTGTGAAGATGTAAGATCTCTGATTATGGATGAGGAAATGGAGGCGCAAAGAGATGACCTAACTAAGTAACTGGCAGAAGCAGGATCTTATCCCAGATTTTTAGTCTCCAAGACTTTGCTACACAAAATACGTAAGCTTGTGCAGACATGTATGACTCCCTAGGTTATCCAAGCATGGGATTCATACCTTCTCTTGAAAATTCCAACTTGAATATGGCTATAAAGTCAAGACAATCAGTGATAGATTGTAAAAGGAGAAAGCCTATGTTCAAATGGGGGGACCTGATTGTAGATGCGTGTTAGTGAGCAGTTATTTCCGTTCCTGAGTTTGCTTGCACATTATAGATTATGTAAAGAGTTTAGTCAGTGTGTTCATTAAGATCTCTTCCAGGTGTAGGATCCCAGGCATCCCTGATGGGACCAATAGGCCCATGGGGACCCAAATAGGCTCATGGGTGCTAACTCTCCCAGTTCCTCTGTCAATCCAGGCACGCTGGCTTTCTCCTCCTCAGCTTCAGGCCTTCTGTTGGTTTGCCAGGAGAAAATGAGAAATACCAACAGAAAATGAGAAAGCTGACTTCACTTTTATGTATCTTATCAGGTTGTTCCTGTTGAAAAGGAAAAAAATAAACTGAAACGGAAAAAACTGGACAATAAACACAAGAAGGATGAGGAGAAAAATAAAATCCGGGAAGAGTGGAACAATTTTTCTTACTTCCCTGAGATCACTCACATTGTAATCAAGGAGTCTGTGGTCAGCATTAATAAGCAGGACAACAAAAAAATGGTAAGTTTGCTTCAGAAGTGGTTCGGCCTGGGTCTGGTGTTGGGAGGGAGACTTTGCTGAGGACACTTATGCAGCATGTGTTCTTCAGGGTTCCTGTCCCAAAGAGAAAATCTTATGATCATCTTATTTAAGCCAGAAAGTCCCTGTTGCTGACATTGACATTATCAATGTCTGTTTTTAAGTTACTTGGGTACATTCTAGTGCCTTTCTTTGGTCTTCAAATGTGTATCTGCTTCAGGATTTGCTGTCTTCCCAAAGATATTTCAGCATCAATATTTAGTTCACAAAAGTTAGTGGATTTGAAGATCCACATCACTGAGTGTCAGCATTTTCTCCCAAGGGCTCCTGCACAGCCTCTCTGCTGAGTTGTGTGGGTCATCTGGAATGAGGTCGGTGGGAAGCCCCACTTTGCACTTGAGCAGACTGTCCAGCCGGTGGCTCTGGCCACAATGACAGTCCTCATCATGGTGTCAAGCACAGCCAAGTGACTCTCGGACAGAGGAAGGGGTGTTCAGCCTCTCTTCCTCTTTTTTTGGTATCACTTGAGGACGTGATCTAGACAGGGAGGGGAAGTCACTTCCCCACTTTGGCAGGGGAAGTGGGAGTCCTGCCAGAATAAACATGTTTGTGTTGGGGAAGTCACAGCTGACGTCACATGGGGAGGACAGGTGGGTGAGACACGGTGCTCCTCCATGCAATGAAGGTAGTCATCTAGGGAAATACCATGTTTTGCCTAAAAATTTGCAAATACTTTGTCAAAATCGTAACACTCAGTACTGGGAAAGAATCTGGTGATATGGTTTAGGACAGATGGTCATTCTTTTACATCTAGAGTAACTAGTCTTTTTGATATACCATTTGGGAAAGCAATTTGGTAAACATGTGTTAAAAGCCTTGAAACTATCTATATAATCCCTCCTTAGGAAGTGAGGACCTGTCTTCTAGAAACAATGAGAGATGCAGGCAGTGGTCTATGAATGAGAATGTTTATCCCAGCAGTATTTACAATGTCAAAATACTGAAACTAACCTGCATATATGATAATAGGAAAACGAGAGAATAAAACACAACTCATCTGAGTAGTAGAATATTATGTAAACGAATTGCTGAACTAAAAAAAAATCCGGAAAAATGCTTCATAAATAGAAGAAAGAATATAAAACTATTGGTAGAATGGAACCAATTTTGTTTAAAAAATTTATGCATATACATACACATGCTCTTAGAAAAATAATCAGATATTAACAACTATTTGTTTATGATGGGATTATGAGTGATTTTAATTTTTAATTCTCCCCATCCTCCCCATTTTTTTAAACAATAAAGATACATTGATTTCATTAGAAAACTGTAGTAAAGACGTGAAGGATGTAGAAGAGCCCGTATAGATGTTAGTGGAGAGATGGAAAATGGTGGGAGGGAGAAAATAAAAATAAATGCTATTTATTCAGCATATTATAGATCTTAAGTCATGTTATATGATGTGTCTGCAGTATCTTATTTAGTCCTTACAAAGACCTTAAGATATCAGGATTTTGGCTCCACTTCCAGGGGGGAATCTGAGACTTAGGGAGAGGTGTAGGAGCTTGCACAGGGGCAGCTCCAGCCTGCACTGCTTTGGTTTCCACGGTGTTCTCTTCCCCAGGGACTCTGTAGTGAGGGAGAGGTTGGCCCATTTGCGGTCTGGCTGTCCAGCATGGCCAAACCCTGGAGATGCGTGGCAGGGGAGGAGGAACTGCAGCCAGCTGATGCGAGCTTTGTGAGCCTGCCCCATCTGTCCTGGCTGACAGAGTCAAGTCTGGCACCCAGATGGGGCACCTGTCGTCTAAGTCAGTGCTCACCCTGGCACAGGGGCTGGCAGCTCTGTGCCCAGCTACAGTGCTGTGCAGAGAGCAGGGGGAAGGCAAGAAGAAATCGATACCTGATCTCCTCGTTACCTTGTTTTCCTTTACAAATACTAGCCCTGCTGTGTGCCAGGTATTTCCTACCTTAAAGCTTTACGAATACCAACTCTTTTCATTTTCATATTGACCCTATGAGGTGGGTATATTGTTATTCCCATTTTACAGAGGAGGAAACTGAGGCACAAAGAAGTTAAGTAACTTGTCCAAGGTCATACAGCTATTACATTAAATTACTTGAAATTGCCAATATTTGACAATTTTTGACGAATAAAAATGATGATTATATATGCTTAAATGTAATAGCAAGTAGAGATACGGAGATTTGAACCCAGATAAGCTGGCTCCTGAACCTGTGGGTTAACACTGTGTGATGCTTTTTCTTACTTATCTCACTCCTCCATCCCTTCCCAGCCATGGCATTTCCAAGCAGTACTTTGGTTGCTGGTCTTTCAGGAGAGCATGATGCTGCCATGTTATCAGATCATATCTTGATTTATCTCTTCTCTCTGCATCTTCTTGACATCTCCCCTTTCTATTCAGGCTTCCGCTTTCAGAGAACTTAAGTGCTTACGTACTTTTGTTTGTATGTGACTGCGTGAAGGGCTGCCCAAGCCATACCGTCTTGAGTTTGCTCTTTGGGGCTCTGCAGGGAGATGCCAGGTCACACCCAAAAGGAAGCACACTTAGCACAGAGCCTCCTTCCTGAATCGCCATCCCTATGGTAGCCCTCCCTGCCCTCCCTTGGCCTCCTTGTCTCACAACCCCAAAGCACCCTTCCTTTGGCATCATAGCTAACTCGCGTTAAGCCCCTTACCTCCATTCTGTCTGGTTGCGTATATCCACCCCTCCCGCCTTCACTGGTCTTCTTGTCTCTGTCTGCTTTTCTCTGCCACCAGCCTCTTCTTTCTCCAGTGCTAAAGGAAAGAGTCATATACTCAAGTGTCATTTTACCCTTCTCTGAAGGCTCAGGTGTTTGTTAATATTCTTGTGAGACAAAGCTCTAAATCATGGCTTTACAAACCTTCCTTCATCAGATGTTCCTGGTTGACCCCGCAGCTCCTCTCACATGGTCATCTCTGCTCAGGGTTGTAAGATCAAGGCAAAACCCCACCTGTCTTCACCTCCAGGCGTTTTTCTTCCTTCCATGGAAACTCCCTCCCTCCTCTTCTTTTACCTTTGCCTCTCCCACTTTGAGTAAGACTCTGTGCCTTCTCCAGACCCTCAGAGGTTCCTGGATTTAATCTAGAAACCTTATCATTGTGTCTGGGACCGTTCCTGGACTAAAATCCAGGAGTTTCACCTTCTAGACCAACTCTGGTTGAGATGAAACCCCTGTGCCCCTGTTTCTTTTTCTGTAACTAGGAATAATGTGTAGTGCCAGGACCAGGGTGCCATCTGCACATTATGTTCCCCCCCACCTCTACTTTTATACCTCTGCCACCTTGATTCAGGCCTCCTCTTCCATCTGGACCGGGTGGCAGCTTCTCCACAGTCTCCTGCCTGCCACAGCTGCCCGTGCGCCCCCCCACACACTGTTTCTCAATCTGATAAAAGTTTTGAGGTAAGAGATGAAAGAGTGTGGTGAACAGAGTTATATGTAACTGCAAGGGGTGCAGTTACTATCGACAAAAAGAGCTTCCCGGGCTTCCCTGGTGGCACAGTGGTTGAGAATCTGCCCGCCAATGCAGGGGACACGGGTTCGAGCCCTGGTCTGGGAAGATCCCACATGCCACGGAGCAGCTAGGCCCGTGAGCCACAACTACTGAGCCTGCGCGTCTGGAGCCTATGCTCCGCAACAAGAGAGGCTGCGATAGTGAGAGGCCCGCGCACCATGATGAAGAGTGGCCCCCGCTTGCCACAGCTAGAGAAAGCCCTTGCACAGAAACGAAGACCCAAGACAGCCAAAAAAATAAATAAACAAATGTGGGGTTTAAAAAAAAAAAGAAAAGAATTAAAAAAAAAAAAAAAAGAGCTTCCCTTTGGGGTTGTACATTCTTCATTGTGTTGAATATCTTCTCACTCTGTACCTCCCCAGAGAGTCAGCTGCTTAAGATGGCAGGCATGTGATGTAACCATGGGCATTTCTACTCTCTCGCCAGGAACTGAAGCTCTGTTCCCACGAGGAGGCCTTGTCCTTTGTGTCCCTCGTGGACGGCTACTTCCGGCTCACAGCAGATGCCCATCATTACCTCTGCACCGACGTGGCTCCCCCGTTGATCGTCCACAACATACAGAATGGCTGTCACGGTCCAATCTGGTTGGTTCAAAAACATTTTCAGTTGCCTTTGGTGTGAAAAGAACCCACGTGTTAGTGATGGGGAGCGTGTCCTTCTCAGGCATGGGCATCATCAGGCATTTACGCTGAATACTTACTTGGTGCCCTTTTCCATCCCTGCTGTCCTGGTCAGGCCTTCCTGTCATTTCTTACCTTGGTCCTTGCAGCAGCCCCTCACTTCTTCTCCCTTCCTTGGGTGTCCTCATAGTTGAACCCCTCACTTCTCCACAGCTGACCAAGGAGTGCTACACTTCCTAGCCCCTTACTGTGCCAGACGCTCTGGGTGATTCAAGAAAGACAGGGCACAGGTCTCGACAGCAGACGGTGTAGTAACAGAATCCCGAGTCAGCCTGTCCTCCAGTGCCAGAAGGCCCAGTGAAGGTGACCAAGCCTTAGAGTTGGGAGGGGCTTTGCTGGGTATCTCGTCCCACCTGCATCTCAAACACCTCCGGTGATGGGGTACTTGGTTCTTCACTTGGCAGCAAGTAGCTTATAGCTCCGACAGTTACAGACATGTGTACCTTCCTCATAGGGAGTTGAAGTCTGCCTCCCTGTAACTCTGTCTACTCATCTGAGTTCCGCCTTTTGAAGCAACAGGGATTCAGTTTGCTTCCTCTTGCGTGTGACCATCCTTCAGGCACAGGAAAACAGCTGCTGTGTTTCTTCGGAGTCTCTCTTCCAGACCGAAATGTGTCTGTGGAAGCATCTCGTCAGCCACCTTTCACATGAAGCGGTTCCCACCTTCTTCCTGATCCCAGTTGCCTTGTGGACAGGCAGTTTGTCAGTGGTGTGGTCCCTGGCCTGAAGAGGCTCACAGACTCACAGGGAGACAGACACACCAAGGAATTGCAGAGCAAGGGTTGAGCTTTATAATAAAGCATGTCCCTCAAATATGCCAACTATAGTTAGGCTTCAGGGCCTTGGCACTTGCTTTTCCCCTTGGTCTGGAAAACCCTCCCTCCAGAATTTCAGCAGTCACCACTTCCTTCAGGTGTCACTCAGATACCACCTAACTGGTAAAGTCTTCCCCAAGCACCTTATATAAAACAACGACACCTCTTCCCCCTCTGCTCCCCGCACTCCCTGTCTCCTTCACTCTGCTCTATTTGTCTTCAGTGGCGTTTATTACCTCCTGACATATTAAGTTTATGTACGTGTCCGTTTGTTTCTTGTCTGCCTACCCTCACTGCCCAACCACCAGGGAGCCATTGGTCTCTGCCATTCTCTAACATGTGCTGACCACACAGCCCTCTTTTACCAACACTCAATGAGCAGAACTCACTGGGTGTAGTAACCTCATATGTGGGTTTATTTAGCAGCTGTTTGCTCATTGCCCTCTGTGTGCCGGACTTGTTAGTCCTGGGGACACGGGAGTATAGGATAGGCAGGCTCTCTACTCACAGCTTTCTGATCCTTGATTTCTTTATTCAGTGTTTATTATTCAGTTGTTCACTTATTTATTGAGAACTGTGAGCCAGGCATGCTCTGGTTATTGGGGATGCAGCAATAAACAGAACAACTCCAAGTCCATGCTATCCTGAGGCTTCTGTTCTAGTTGTGCTGCCTGGGATGGGGGGAGAGACTCCTACCACTGCATCACGGGCAGCTCAGCATCCTCAGCCTTGGGGGGAGCTCTTCTGGCTAGAGTGGAAGCGGCGTGTGTGGGGAAGTCAGGGACAAGCATATGAGACAAGCTCTCTGTCTCATATCAGAGACGACGGTAGGACCCAGGACAGGTACTGTGAGCGGCCGTCAGACTTGAGGCAGCTCAAGGAAGTGGACATCCCATGGGGTTTAGAGTGCTTCTGTTTGGGGTGAGCTTTCTCTCTTTGCCTCTCTCCCTGTAGCACAGAATATGCCATCAATAAGTTGCGGCAAGAAGGAAGCGAGGAGGGAATGTACGTGCTGCGGTGGAGCTGCACCGACTTCGACAACATCCTCATGACCGTCACTTGCTTTGAAAAGTCTGAGGTCAGTCAAGACAGTGGCTGGGGCCAACCCATGTGGCCACAGGGTGTCAGTGCAACCTCTCATCCAGGAGGACCACCTTTGGGGGATGGGGGTAGAAAAGCCTGGGGCTCTGAGAAAATCCCCGGCTGTTCTGACAGGGACAGCCTGCGCCTCAAAAGGAGCCCCTTCCCAGGCAGCCATACCCCATACCCTTTCATCCTTATGGCCCTTTCTTTCTTCCTGCAAGGGACCCATGGCAGGGGTCCCTGTGCTCTGGAAGGTGGAACACGACCAGAAAACCAGCTCACACAAAACACTCGGTGCCAGGACCATCACAGACCCAGAGCTGTGTCTGGGCATTCACTGGTACAGACTAGCACCAATGAGGCCTGTTGGCAACCTGGCCTAACACAGTTGTCCCCAGATGGTAGGTGCAGACATTTTAACAGACAAATTACTGACATGTGTTTTGACAAGATGTCTGTTAGTGACTCAGGTGTGGTTGGAAGCTGGGAATGATGTGAGAGAAATCCTGAAGCCAAATTGCAAACTTGACTTCACTAGACCACAGTGCTTTGTTATTCATGTAAGTTTTTAAAACACAAGAAATGGACTATTTTTTTTAATTAATCAGTCAGTTTATTTATTTATTTATTTTGGCTGCATTGGGTCTTCGCTGCTGCGTGCGGACCCTCTCCAGTTGTGGTGAGCGGGGGCTGTTCTTCGCTGTGGTGCGCGGGCTTCTCATTGTGGTGGCTTCTCTTATTGTGGAGCACAGGCTCTAGGCCTGCGGGCTTCAGTAATTGTGGCACGTGGAATCGGTAGCTGTGGCTCGCGGGCTGTAGAGCACAGGCTCAGTAGTTGTGGCACACGGGCCTAGTTGCTCTGCAGCATGTGGGATCTTCCCAGACCAGGGATCGAACCTGTGTCACCTGCATTGGCAGGTGGGTTCCTAACCACTGCGCCACCAGGGAAGTCCTGGGCTATTTTAAAAGACAAGAGTTTTACAGAATGAGTCCAAATAAATACAGTAGTGTTGTGTGGGTTCACCATGAACTAGGAGAATTGGGGCAGGGGAGGGGCTGCAAGATGAGAGTCAGCATGTTAGCATATTGCAGACCTCAGATGCTGGAAGGAAAAGTACTAGAGAATCTCTGGGGCTGGACTCAGTCAAGAGTGGAAGAGGAAATGGCAGAAGGAACTCAGTGCTGCCAGGAGTCATAGGTGAAGTCTGTAGGGGCCACTGCTCGCCTGGGGTGCTCCTGTACAGCTCAGCCTTGTGGCTGATAACGGGTGCAGTGGCTCAGCACTTGGCAGGCCTGTTGCCTTGGCAGGATCCCTTTCTTCTGCATTCCATCAGTCTTTGGAGGAAATTTAATATTTTTATCACAGATGTGAGCATGAGACGGCCCAACCACCTTTTAAGGTGGAATTGACCTGTGCTGTACTGAGAATGTCAGTGATTCAGTAACATAGTCTACCTGGTATCAGATTACCTGGGGAAAACAGGAACCATAGATAGGATTACTCCTACTATTTATTTTAGCTCACCAGACACTGTGCTAAGCTCTTTTCCTGTATATTCTCATTTAAGCCTTACACTAGCCCCATGAGATAAGGTTGTATTATCCCCATTGAACAGATGAAGAAGCTGAAGCATTAAGATTTTAAATATCTTGTCCTAGTTTACAGCGTGAGTAGATCTTTCTGGCCCTCATTCTTTTTTTTTGCGGTACGCGGGCCTCTCACTGTTGTGGCCTCTCCTGTTGCGGAGCACAGGCTCTGGACACGCAGGCTCAGTGGCCATGGCTCACGGGCCTAGCCGCTCCGCGGCATGTGGGATCTTCCCGGACCGGGGCACGAACCTGTGTCCCCTGCATCGGCAGGCAGACTCACAACCACTGCGCCACCAGGGAAGCCCCTGGCCTTCATTCTTAACCACTAAAGTACTAAAATAGTTCCCTTTGTACAGAAGTTGTCATGAAGGAAAACTTCTGCTTATACTTCCTCTATGGGGCACCATACAGCTCGGAAACCAGACCAGACAGCTGTCTGCCACCTCCCAGGAGGTTCTTGGAAGAGCTCAGTTTGAGGGAGTTCCTGGATAAATTTTTCTGTAGTACTTATTATTTCGTGCATAATATGTGCTAACCTTTATAAAAGTGTTTACTAACGTTTTTACACGGGCCCTGCCATATAATCTTAGCAGCAGTCCTATGAGGTTGGTGTTTTCATGAAGTTCATCTTAAGTGCCAAAATGAAGTGATTCTCTTGTAGAAATCACTGCTGTCAGGTTGTCTCCTTGGTGTTAACTCCCTTTTATCAGTGCCTTCTCCTGGATCTCCTTTATTAGTTATTATTTCATTTACTTATAATAAGCTTTTTTATTAGGGAATAATTTTAGTTTTACAGAAACATTACAGAGATAGTACAGAGTTTCTGTATGCCCTCTACCCAGCTTCTCCTGTTGTTAACATCATACATACCCATGAGAGATTTGCTTGAGCCCTTTTTAAAACAAATCCTTTCTGATTATTTTCTTGAATGGCAGTTGCTGGGTGTCCAGAAGCAGTTCAAGAACTTTCAGATTGAGGTGCAGAAGGGCCGCTACAGCCTGCATGGCTCAGACCGAAGCTTCCCCAGCCTTGGAGACCTCATGAGCCACCTGAAGAAGCAGATCCTGCGCACGGACAACATCAGCTTTGTGCTGAAGCGCTGCTGCCAGCCCAAGCCCCGAGGTCAGTCTCTTCAAGCCAGAGCCAGGCTGCATCCCCTCGTGATGCTCTGAGACCCAGATCAAACAAAAGATGCTGGGTGCTTTGAAGAAAGTGGTCTTTCCCCCACAGTTTCTAGGTGTTTTTCATTAAGTTTTGTTACAAGTCTGTCTCTGACGCACATCCCACTCCTCAGGTGTCAGCATTTTCTATAGAAAAGACATACACCTTTTCTCAGTATCTTAATTAAGCTGCCGAAAGAGGCATGTTTAGGATTAGTAAGCAGAAATTTACTTCTTTCTTCCTTTTGATAAAATGTCTTAAGTTGCCGTCAGTGGTTTACCTGTCTGAGAGATGATCCTGGCACATCTTCTGTGGGCCAAGAACTATGTTAGGTGCATAGAGTCAGAAATGCATGAGACTCAGTCTCTGCGCCCCAAGGGTTTCTAGCCTAATACAGAAAATGTTACAGGTAAATGAGGCCACTGTAGCGTGTGATGGGTGTTTAAATCAACATGCACACACACACACATATTAGACCCTGGGGTTGCAGAGAAGGAGATGGTCAAGATCCCTGAGTCACATAGCGTGGAAGGCTACACAGAGGAGGTGGATCTTGAGCCAAATGTTGGACAGTGAACAGGAGGTGGCCAGTTAGATAAGGGCATTCCCAGCACGCATGTGCAGGGCAAAGCAGCAGGCCAAAGCAGGGGCTGCAGAAAGGTTCTAGAGGACTAATGTGTTCAGTGAAGTTAGAAAGAAGGGAAAGGGGAGACTGAGAGAGCAGAGATTTGGGACCATGGGAGGCCTTGGATGCCATGCCAAGGAGCTGGGACTTTATCATGCAGGCAGTGGGGAGCCATGGGTGGATCACAGAGTAAATTGGATAGGAGAGGTGAGGAACTTGGCTGCTCTTTTTTTTTAAATTGAAGTATAGTTGATTTATGGTGTTGTGTTAGTTTCTGGTGTACAGCAAAGTGATTCTCATATATATATACACACACACACACGTACATATGTATATTTTCAGATTCTTTTCCATTATAGTTTATTACAAGAGATTGAGTATAGTTCCCTGTGATATACAGTAGGACCTTGTTTATCTATTTTGTATGTAGTAGTTTGTATTTGCTAATCCCAAACTTAATTTATCCCTCCCTGCACTCCCTTTCCTTTTTGGTAACCATAAGTTTGTTTTCTACGTCTGTGAGTCTGTTTCTGTTTTGTAAATAAGTTCATTTGTATCATTTTTTTAGATTCCGTATATAAGTGGTATCATATGATTTTTCTCTTTCTCTGTCTGACTTCACTTAGTATGATAATCTCTAAGTTCATCCACATTGCTGCAAATGGCATTATTTCTTTCTTTGTTTATGGCTGAGTAATATTCCATTGTGTATGTGTGTGTATGTATTGTGTGTGTGTGTATATATCACATCTTCTTTATTCCGCTGTCAATGGACATTTAGGTTGCTTCCATTTCTTGGCTATTGTAAATAGTGCTGCTGTGAACATTGGGGGTGTGTGTATCTTTTCAGATTAGAGTTCTCTCTGGATATGTGCCAGGAGTGGGATTGCTGGATCATGTGATAACTCTGTTTTTGGATTTTTTAGGAATCTTCGTACTGTTTTCCATAGTGGCTGCAGCATTTACATTCCCACCAACAGTGTAGGAGGGTTCCCTTTTTTTCACACTTTCTCCAGCATTTATTATTTGTATTATTACTTTTTGATGATAGCCATTCTGACTGGTGTGAAGTGATACCTCATTGTAGTTTGATTTGCATTTCTCTAATAATTAATGATGTTGAGCATCTCTTAATGTGCTTATTGGCCACCTGTGTGTCTTCTTTGGAGAAATGTCTATTTCGGTCTTCTGCCTATTTTTTGATTGGGTTTTCTGTTGTTGTTACTGAGTGGTAAGAACTGTTTATATATATTTTGGAAATTAAGCCCTTGTTGGTTGCATCATTTGCAAATATTTTCTCCCAGTCTGTAGGTTGTATTTTCATTTTGTTTATGGTTTCATTTGCTGTACAAAAGCTTATAGGTTTGATTAGGTCCTCTTTGTTTATTTTCGTTTTTATTTCTATTGCCTTGGTTGACTGACCTAAGAAAACATTGGTATGATTTATGTCAGAGAATGTTTTGCCCATGTTCTCTTCTAGGAGTTTTATGGTGTTGTGTCTTATATTTAAGTCTTTAAGCCATTTTGAGTTTATTTTTATGTATGGTGTGAGGGAGTGTTTTAACTTCATTGATTTATATGTGGCTGTCCAGCTTTCCCAACACCACTTTGCTGAAGAGACTGTCTTTTCCCCATTGTATATTCTTGCCTCCTTTTTCAGAGATTAATTGTCCATAGGTGTCTGGGTTTACATCTGGGTTGTTTATTCTGTTCCATTGATCCATATGTCTGTTTTTGTGCCAGTACTGTGCTGTTTTGATTACTGTAGCTTTGTAGTATTGTCTGAGGTATGAGAGGGTTATGCCTCCACCTTCTTCTTTTTCCTCAGGATTGCTTTAGCAATTCTGGGTCTTTTGTGGTTCCATATAAATTTTAGGATTATTTGTTCTAGTTCTGTGAAAAATGTCATGGGTAATTTCATAGGGATTGCATTGAATTTGTAGATTGTTTTGGGTAGTATGGCCATTTTAGCAATATTAATTCTTCCAATCCAAGAGCATGGGATATCTTTCCATTTTTTTGAATCATCTTCAGTTTCCTTTATCAATGTTTTATAGTTCTCAGTGTGTAAGTCTTTCACCTCCTTGTTCAGGTTTATTCCTAAGTATTTTTTTTAATGTGATTTTAAACGGGATTGTTTTTTAACTTTCCCTTTCTGATATTTCATTGTTAGTGTAAAGAAGTGCAACCAATTTCTGTATATTTATCTTGTATACTGCTACCTTGCTGAATTTGTTTATCAGTTCTAGTAGTTTTTGTGTGGAGTCTTTCAGGTTTTCTGCATATAATGACAGTTTTACCTCTTACCTTCCAAGTTGGATACGTTTTATTTCTTTTTCTTGTCTGATTGCTGTGGTTAGGACTTCCAGTACTATGTTGAATAGAAGTGGTGAGAGTGGGCATCCTTGTCTTGTTCCAGATTTTAGCAAGAAGGTGTTCAGCTTTTCACCGTTGAGTATTATATTGGCTGTGGGTCTGTCATAAGTAGCTTTTATTATGCTGAGATATGTTCCCTCTGTACCCATTTTGGTAAGAGTTTTTATCATGAATGGAGATTGAATTTTATCAGATGCTTTTTCTGTGTCTGTTGAGATGATCATGTGGTTTTTGTCTTTTCTTTTGTTAATGTGGTGTATCACATAGATTGATTTGTGTTTGTTGAACCATTCTTGTCACCCTGGGATGAGTCCAACTTGATCATAGGGTGTGATCCTTTTTATGTGTTGCTGGATTACATTTGCTAGTATTTTGTTGAGGATTTTTGCATCTATATTCATCAAAGGTAATGGCCTGTAATTTCTTTTTTGGTGGTGTCTTTGTCTGGTTTTGGTATCAGGGTGATGGTGGCTTCATAGAATGACTTTGGGAGTGTTCCCTCCTCTTCAGTCTTTCGGAAGAGTTTGAGAAGGATCAGTATAAGTTCTTCTTTGTATGTTTGGTAGAATTCCCCAGTGATTGGCTGCTCTTTTTTAAGCCCCACCAACAGTGTCATTGATGTCCGGCAGGTGGATTCATCACCTCTTAGAATGTGAGAACTGGAAGGACACATAGGAGTCACCTGATCAAGAGTCCCGTCTTATAGAAGAGAAAACTGAGGCCTGGAGAAGTGAAGTGGGCCTCATTGAAAGCCAAGGTCAAAGGGGTTTGAGTGCCAGGTCTTCTCCCAGTGTCAGATCCCTTGAATACTGGCGGGTTTTTTTGATGTTTCTCTGCCACAAGCTACTGCCCTCCATATGTCAGGTCCTTCCCTTAGAAGGAGTCAGGCCTCAAGGAAAGGGCAGCACAGTTGTTCCTGAGGCCGTAGCAAGTGTGGTCAAAGATACTCTGAGCAGTCTGTCTTATTACACAATGCATCTGTGAGTCTTTATGACAGGGGTGGGCAGAAGAAGCGACACCAGCACAAAAAGGGGCCTGGGTGCTTGATGTTTGAATCGCTTTTTGGTCTCCCAGTAAGACACTGTCACTGAACCTGGTGAAAGAGGAAAGACTCTGTGTTCTTGTTGCTCATATAGGGTTTCCTGCCAGCCTTGGGGAGTAACTGCAGCCTTTGTTTTTGTGCTTGAAGATATTCTGCAAAGGTAAAAACACATCTGCCACTTGGCTGTGAGACCTCGGAGTGCACTATAACCTTAGAGCCCAGCAGCCCCAATTACTCACATAATCTATCCTTCCAGATATTAGAGGCGGTTTTCACTTTCCTAGGGATTAGTGGGCTCTGGGTGAGGCTTAGGAAATGGAGAACAGCAGCCACAGGAAGCGGGAAGGTAGTGGCAGTTCGGAGGCAGGGATGTGATTTCTATGCTGGGATTAGCTGGGGAGGTTTCTGGTATAGATGCCACCCCTGCTGGCCCAGAGCTGGAAACCAGTGGCTGTGGTGGGAGAAGCACAGAAGCAGAACTGAACCCTTCTCACGGCTTCTGTTGAGGCTCCTGGAACTCTGCACTGAATGTGTTCAGTGTTTGTCTCTCCACTTTGATTATAAACTCTTAAGACAGGATCTGGGTCTCACCACGATGATTCATGGGAAGTGCAGTGCCCAGCACAGAATGGGTGCTCACTAATGTCTGTTGAGTGAATAATTACAGCAGTAGCTACCATATTGGTGGGTACCTGCCAGTCCCAAGCAGTTTATGTGCATATTTGCATTAAAAAAATCTGTACAGTAGCTCTTTGCAGCTGTTATAAAAATGAGGAAACTAAGGATCAGAGATGTTCACTGACTTGTTCAAAACCACACAGATGGTAGTATCACTAGAAGTTACAATAAAAGTAGCAGTAAAAAAAAACAACAAAAAGAAAAAGAAAAAAAGAGTAGCAGTAACTAATAACGATGATGATGGCTACTATCACGTGAGTAATTCTTAAATTTGCCAGGCACCGTTTGAGGTTCTTTCATGTTTTAAGTTATTTAATCCTCAGAACAAACCAGAGTATGTTGTTATCCATTATACTTATCCAAGATCACTTAGGTAGTTAGAGGAAGCGTGGGGATTTGAACTCACATCTTCTGACCCCAACTCTTTCCCCTACATAACACTCTGCAAAGTTACAGGTGCAGTCATCAAGCCCAAAACTCTGGGGTGGGGGTCAGTTCTCCTGACCCTGGGGATAAGGGTGCTGTGGATGGGAGAGCTAGACTAAGCCCTGTGTGTGCGGCTTTTTCACATAGGCCCTCAGAAGCTCTCTGTCTTCCCTCTGCCACCTGCAAATTAGAGAAGTGGTGAAATCATGAAAACTAAAGAGAATGCCATTTTGGGTTCCTCAGTGCCTCGGCCCTTCTGAGCACAGGCTTCTGATGGCCAGACCCCAACCTGGGTTTCACACTTGAAAATGCAACCAAGAAACTCCTCATGGAATAAATAAAAAGGAGGTGGTCACTCAGAGTGGGTGTGACAGTCAAGAAAGTCCACGTCTCTTGTGCATTGCCCAGCCCCACTGCTGCTCTCCAAATCTGAGGGTGACCATGTTAAGAAGGAGATAGGGGCCCACAGGACCTACTGACCAGTCGCCACTGATCCTCTCATGTCCTCATTCATGGAGTCAAGCTTGAAGCTTGATTTCTGCACCGTCCAGCTCTGACACTGAAGACTGCTGTAGATTATTGCCAAGGCTTCAGGAACCAGCTGGTACAGCAAGGATGACGGTGCTAACAAATGTAACACTGGTCATAGTCACAGTGGCTGCTGGTTATGGGGCAGTCACCTCACACCAGGGATTGAAGTAAGCCCTTCATGTGTGTCATCTCGTTTATCCCTCACAGCAACCCAACAAGGGGCATGACTGTGTCCCCCATTTTTCTAGTGAGGAAACAGATTCCATGGAGGTTTAACAGCTTTCCCTGCTCACACAGTTGACCCTAGTGCCATGTTTCCTGAAGTGGCCATGCAAATAATCAGCCCATGAATGGTTCCTGTTGCCATCCTCCTGATTTCCTCGATGGCTCTATTGCCCAGACCCTTCCTTGAGGGCACCATTCAAGTGGCCCTTTCTTGATGTCTTTTCTCCATCAGGGCAGTCCTGAGTTGCCTGTTTGAACCTGATTTTACCCAGGTAACAGGGTGGAGTCAGGATAACAGAATGAAGGAGAGGAGACTCTGAAAAAGGGAGTATCAGGATATGATAACAAGGGAGTCTGTATCGGAACCAGTTTTTGGCTCCCAGATTTGTACCCCCCACTGGGGCCAGGCATGCTGTCTGTGGAGGTAAGAGACTGGAGCCAGTCCTGAATGCAGCATGAATCCTAAGCCTGACTGTGGGCAAATGGTTTAATGGCTCTGAATCTGTTTTCTGATCTATAAAAGGGGATAAGTATACTATGTATCTCATAGGATTGTCATAAGGACAAAGGAGCTAATGTGTATAAAGCTCTTTAGGACAGTGCCTGGCAGAGAAAGCAGTCAGAAAATATGAGCTGAAATAACAAAAGAAAAACCCTGCCTTGCAGGGTAGTGAGGATTTGAGTCACTTGGCTCACTGTAGGGACCCGGTACTCGCAGCTAGTGAATGAACACATAAAAACCTTCAGGGGCTCCTAGAATACTCGCACTACTAGTTCGAATGTGGAAGGTGCTTTCTTCCCTCACGATAACCTTGGAGCTTGCAGTGGCTCCATGGAGGGAAGGCAGCTTCCGTGGATTATAAATTCCGTTAGCCACCTGTGCTGACTCTGCTCGGCACATTTTGTAATGGGTTTGGTTTGCTGTTTGAATCAGTAGAATCTGGGGGATGGTCTGCTCAAAATCTGTACATTCACCCAGGATTTAGTAAGTGCCTCCTTGTTGTCAGGTGCTGCTGGGAGCCCAGAGACGCTCAGGCGTGACCTTCTTTTGGGGTCACCCGCCCTGTTCCTCACAAAACTTGTGTTTTTCACCCCCCAATTTTGGTTCCTGTCACTCCCAAAGTGCTTCCTCCATCCTTAGCTCTCATCCTTCAGCCCACACCCTGATTATTCATTTACACATTTAACAAGTATTTACTGAGTGCATACTGTGTACCAGGCTGTGGAGGTAGAGCAGGAAATAAGATGGACACAGGCCCTACATTCTTGGAGTTTCCGTTTCCTCCCCTGACCTCTTTTACCAGGACAGATCCTGCTGTGTCAACCCTGGAGTGCCTGTACCTGCCCTTTAAGAATAGCTGCACAGATTTTGATTGGTTGATTATTTGTTTCGTATTGGCTCTGTTATTAGCCTGTGAGCTCCTGGAGGGTGGGAATCAAGTACTTAGTAAATATTTGTTGAATGACTGAACCAACAAATGCACAAGTATGTATTCAGCAAGCCCATGGCCCAGCAGATGTTGGCCAACTGGGACCTTAGACCTTCGCTGCTCTGCTCAGACTTCTCCTCTCTCTTCCATAGAAATCTCCAATCTGCTGGTGGCCACCAAGAAAGCCCAGGAGTGGCAGCCTGTCTACCCCATGAGCCAGCTGAGTTTTGATCGGATCCTCAAGAAAGATATTATGCAGGTGAGTCACTGCTGCAGGTCCAGCCCTGGTCCTGCCTTTCCACAGCAGAAAAGCCTGGGGAATGTGGGGAGGATGAAGTCGGGTTTGGGGAGACCCTGGTGGAAGAAGAGCAAGACTTCCGCTTGATAGGTAAAGCTGGTCAGCCAGTTCCCTGCTGTCCAACCCGGCCTTGCTGATGCGCCCTAGAGGCTTGCTTTCTCCTTGAAAGAGCTGGGTTAATCAAGCTTTGCAGGGTTATCTAGGGTAATAGGGACCTTCCATGCCTGGTCTTCTGCAGGTAGAAGTAGCTGGAGAACTTGGTGGGAATGCTGACAGGTCTCCACAGGGGAGTATGGGCTGATGACCCTCATTGTCCCAAAACATGCTGTGTGAAAAAGCACTTCTGAATTTCAGTCCTGGGCTTTCTGATGACGTTTGCAGAAGGAGCAAAGCTGGGGGCACACAGAGCACAGTGAGGGAGCAGGAGATGCACCCTGGAGGAGAACTGTCTTGAGAATCAGATCCCTCAGACCAGTGTCCCAGCCTTGGGAGGCCTTTGCCCAGAGTCTGCAGCCTTAGGCAGGCCCAGTTTCTGTCGTAGCTGCCCTTGGGCCTTGCTAGGGTGTGAGGCCCATGGAACCCCCACTTCCCGTTCTGCATCCCCCTCCCCAGCCCCTTACACAGAGCCACACGCAGGGCGGGGAGGCTAAGGGGGTGGCGTGCCAGCAGCCTTGGAGGGAATGAATCCACATAGGCCACTTACTGCCCGGCAGAGGCTGCATCACCTTGGAGGTGTTGGAGGGGAAATCGTGGGCTCACTGTCATTGAGGAGCCTGGCGGAGGGTGGCAAACGTGGGGCTGGCTTGTTCATTTACTGTTTGAAGCCGGTCCCTGAAATTGTTGGGGAGGTTTTGACGGAGTGGAAGTCCACAGCTGCAAGTGCCTTGCTTCACTTATGTAAATGCTTCACTGAGGGCCTGAGGGCCAGATCTTACTGTTCTGTCCCTCTGGTGGTTATCAGAGCTGTGTCCAGAGATTAAAATAGCAGATCAGCAGTACCCCAGCCTCTTTTCTGCCTGGAACTTGACATGTACTTGGGGTCTTCCTTCTGTCCTTGCCCCTGAGTCTCTGGGCAGATTACCACCCTCCGCACCTGCAGCGTTCATTTAGCCAACAGTGATTGAGCAGTTGCCCATGCTAGGCATGACAGCCACCCTTGGCAGGCTCACAGTCCGGTGGGCGAGGCAGACTCTCGTCTATCTTAAGCAGATAATTATACCACCAGGAGACAAGCCCTAAGTAGGGAAGTATGGCAGGATGTGGGACTGTCAGATGGTCATCCTACCTAGTCTTGCGGGGACAGCAGTGGCTTTCTGGGGGAAGTGGCATCAAAGCAGAGCCCCAGAGGATGGACAAGCGCTAGACAAAGGCAGAAGGCGCAGCGTGGAGGGAGGCTGAGGTGGTACACGCAGGGGCCTCCGGGTTGCTGTGGAATCCTGACAGCACAGAGCCATATGACTTGGCCCTGGAATAAGCACCCCTTCCGAGGAAGAGTAATTATTCTGAAAGCATATGGCTTTTGTGGGATGTTCTGGGAATGCAACTTCCCATAATCTTGATGTATCGCTTCATGACACATGCAGCTTTAATGAATAGTCACAGGACCTTGCCAGGATATAGGAGACAGGGCGGATGTATCACCATTCTGCTATGACAGATGACAGATGGTGGTGTTTGTGCAAATTAATATACCCAGTTAACGATTGTGTACATTTTTTTTTTTTTTGCGGTACGTGGGCCTCTCACTGCTGTGGCCTCTCCCGCTGCAGAGCACAGGCTCCGGACGCGCAGGCCCAGCAGCCATGGCTTATGGGCCCAGCCGCTCCGCGGCATGTGGGATCCTCCCAGACCGGGGCACGAACCTGTGTCCCTTGCATCGGCAGGCGGACTCTCAACCACTGCGCCACCAGGGAAGCCCGATTGTGTACATTCTTGAGGGAGACAGAAATCAGCTGAGGGAGTCAGCCACAATGCATTTTCTGCATTTATAGGTGGTCCTAGGATAATAGAATAATAGAACTCCAAATAATAAGTTTTGTGGGGTTAATGTCGATAGCCTGACAATGCCTGAGTTTCATGAATCACATTTTGATTTTCAAATATTAAGAGTATTTAAACCATAATTATTAAAGCTTAAGCTGGAACGGCCTTAGAGACAGATCATTATATGTTCGGGGCCTTGAGCAGATGATCTCATTTAGTTCTTATGCTGCTTATTTGGTTTTATTATCCCTTTTCATATGTGGGGAAACTGAGGCCTGTCCCTCCAGTCTCTGCCTCTGTCTTTACATCGCCTTCCTCTGGGGATTGCTAGGGCATATGTATGTATAAATTGTATCACTGATTTGAAAGCATGCACATGTGCACCCATGCATCAGATAGATGGATAGAAAATGAATAGTTTAGGTGTGAGAGGGCGATCAGACAAAACACACTGGCCCAGTGGATTGGCTTCTACCCGCTGTGCGCCAGGAGGTGTTCTACCTAGTTCCTCATTTGATTCTTACACCAACCCTACGAGGCAGGTACATTGTTACGTTAACCCATTTACAGAAAGTGGGTGCCGATTGAGCGTGATGAAAGGAGGTCTCGAAGTTAAAAGGCCAGGAAGCAGTAGGGCTCACAAGCCTGTTCTCTTTGTACCCCAGCCTGTGAGTGGAGGAGCCTCCTGGGGGAGGGGGGAGGGAGGTCCTCTCTGAGTCTGTTCTGGAGGCCTGGGTGGGGGCTGATGTTGGTGGCTTTTGATGGCACTGTTGGAAGTTTTGTGAAAGGTCAGGGTTATGTTTCGGCCCCAGGCTGTTCCTGGAGGTAGATAGCGTGTTGCTGTTCAGAGAATATGAGGATTATTTCCTGGGGCCCAGGGAGTGCCACAGCTGTGTTTGGCCAAGTAGCTTTTTGTCACCTCTGGAGGCCTGACAGGACCAGGCACTGGAGAGGCTTGAGCTCCTGGGGCCCCTTTGCCGTTGCCCCATCCCTGCTAATGTATGCTCCCACTGAGGACTCAGTCCCAGACTCTGGCACCACTGAAGCCCTAGGGGGTGGTCACCCTAATTTCCTGCTTCCTCCTTCAGGGCGAGCACCTTGGGAGAGGCACGCGGACACACATCTACTCTGGGACCCTCATGGATTACAAGGATGACGAAGGAACTTCCGAAGAGAAGAGAATAAAAGTGATCCTCAAAGTCTTAGACCCCAGCCACAGGGACATTTCTCTGGCAAGTGTCTTCCTCACAACCCCACCCTCTCCCCTCCCTCATTTCTGGAGCCAGTAGAGCACAGTGGGCTAAGAAGAGCCTTTGCCCTGATTTTGGGCCTGTCCCTCCCAGTACGTCCCACTCTCTCCCATTTCCTTCCTGGAGGTCCATGTGGCAATGCCGTGGAGCCCCAGACTCTAGCTGAGTGGTCTCAAAGTGCCTGATGCAGTCCAGGCTGTCACTTCAGAGTCTGGGAAAGTAAAGCCCAGAGCAGTAAAATGACTTACCCCGGATCCCACAAACTGTTAGAGAGTGGTAAAGCCAAGTCTTGACAGACATCTGCTGCCTTGGTTTTCCTTTTATTCTAATATAGTGTCAAACGTTATTTCCCAAAGTTTGAAGGAAGAGGAAGTGGTGGACATGAGTATCGAATGGGGACGTTGTCAGCCAGCCTATCCCGCCAGCCTGGCTCTGCATCCTATTAGGTTTTCTAAATGAGTCCTATGTCCCAGCTAGATGGCCCTCACAGTTGAGGCTTGGCAGTGCCTCTGGGTAGTTGAGGCCAGGGGAGTAGTTTCAGGGCTTGGGATGAGGACAGTGGTGACCTTTCCTGGGATCCACTGACTTTCCTCTCAGCTGAGCCCCTTTAGGATCAGACCAGTGCAGGCCGGCCCTTGACATTTCTTTGTCCTTTTCTCCCACAGGCCTTCTTTGAGGCAGCCAGCATGATGAGACAGGTCTCCCATAAACACATCGTGTACCTCTATGGCGTTTGTGTCCGAGACGTGGAGAGTAAGTGTATTCTCTTTGGAAGTGGAAGTCGGCCCTGGCCAGGGAGCATGGTTGCTGTGAAGATGAGTGGGAGCTGATACCCCCCTTCACGTCCCCCAGGCTTCTTGCCTTTCTTTTTGCAATCAAGGAATTCAAAGTACTGAGCAGGTCGGTTGCTTACGTTAATAGTGGACATGGAACTAGATCCCATCTGTTTTTCATTAATTTCTTGAGTGTTTACTTCTTGCCAGCTCTGGGCCCCACGCTGTGCTAGACTCGGGAGGTAGGGGGTGAGTGAGCTGAGTTCATTGCCCAGAGAGTCAGAGTAGGAGGAGCTCCAGGCTGGGCTTGAACCCAGGCCCTTCCGACTCTGAAGCACTCTACCATTGGCACCCCCAGGCGGAGTACCAGCCATTAAAGTGAGCTCTCGTAAGGGGATGAGGGAGGGTGCTGTCCCAGATGGACAGAAGGTTGCAGGTGTGGCTGTTCTTGTGTTTGTAGATATCATGGTGGAAGAGTTTGTGGAGGGAGGGCCCCTGGATCTCTTCATGCACCGGAAAAGTGATGTCCTCACCACACCCTGGAAGTTCAAAGTTGCCAAACAGCTGGCCAGCGCCCTGAGTTACTTGGTAAGTATGTTCTGATGTCTGTGGTGGTCCCCATCAGGAACCAAAATGTGGGGAGGCAGGAAGGAGGTACCAGCCAAGCAGGCTGGAGAGCCCAGGCTCTTCACCTAAACACAGGTGTGCCTGGTGCTTAGTGAAAGCCATCATCGTGGGCTGTTCTGTGTGCTTACATATGAATCCTGCTTAGAGGGAAATTTTTATCACTTCAGAGGACTGACTTCCATACTGCAGTGTATAATAAGAGTAGAAATATTACAGTACTTGTTGAATGAGTGAATGAAACTATTAGCATCAATAGTAGCTCACATTTATTGAGTGCTTACCATGGCTCAGCTGTTCAGGTGTTTTTCAGGCTCTGATAATCACTTTAATTCTCACAGAAGCCCTATGAGGCATGCTCCATTGTTATCCCTGGTTCACTGATGAGGGAACTGGAGTAAAGGGATGTTATATAATGTGCCTGAGTCACACAGATCATCGGCAGGAGAGCTAAGCTGCCCGGGTCTGGCTGGGGCTGGGGAATGTGGATTATGACCTGTGGGAAACAGGAGAGACAGTGGGAAGGAGGGCAGCTCCATGGGCAACTTTGCTGAGCTCTGCCTTTTCACTCTGCAGGAGGATAAAGATCTGGTCCACGGAAATGTGTGCACTAAAAACCTCCTCCTGGCCCGCGAGGGCACTGACAGCGAGTGCGGCCCCTTCATCAAGCTCAGTGACCCCGGCATCCCCGTCACTGTGCTGTCCAGGCAAGGTGTGTCCTCCCTCCCTCCCATCTCCTGCCCCACCCATCACCTTCACCCCACCCTTAGCCAGGGACAGGCCAGCAGGGAAGGGGGCTGGGCTGGGGTTCTGCCTCATTTTAGAAAGCACACTTCTGCAAAAGGCGGCTGTGCTTCTGCCCAGCCCTGGGGGCAGGGGAGGTGTCACGCATGCGAGGGTTGGTCCCTGCCCTCAAGGAGCTGACTGTGCAGTAGGAGAAACACAACTGAGCTGGGGCAGGTCTGGTCTTGCGATGAAGGAGCTGTGTTTAAGGTGCCAGGGCAGCACCTTGTTCAAGGGGAGGCCAAGGGCCTGGGGTGGTCAGAGATGTGTCGGGAGGAGTGGGACCTGGGTCCTACCTGTGTTTGTTTTGAAATCCACTGTAAGCAACTACAATAAAAATTCAAAACAAAACAAAACAAGGAATCCACTGTAGTTAGTGAGCAGTATGGGAGGCGCCTTAGCGATTGCTGTGGTCTTTCAGCTTCTCTTTGAATGAGGTCATCATGAGTTGAGGACTCCAAAGGAGAGGGCAGACCTGGGAGCTGAGACACTGGAAGCAGTGCCGCACAGGTCATGCTCTACCTGTAGGTCATACGTGGGATACCAGTGCACCCCTGGGCCCTTGCAGGGCGATATGCAGAGTATGGGGGTAAGCCCGTGCCCGCTCTGCATCTGTCGGCCTCTCTTTCTTAAGCCTTTGTCCATGTGCCCCCCTGTTCTCCCTCCCCAGGGTGTTGGCTTCCACCCTGGGGTGCTTTGCTCTTTCTGAGGCCACAGCTTCAAAGACTGACTCACACGACCTTCTTGGGGAGTTTGTGTTAAACAGACACAGCTGCAGGCCCTGACTCAGACAGATGCATTGGAAAGGCCAGGGCTGAGAGACCTGGAAAACCGCCCCTTTCACAAACTCCCTGCAGGACCAGGGCAGCCATGGTCCATGTTTGGAAAACACTACTTGAAAGAGTTTCTTAACTCCCAGTTCTTGCTGCAATGGCAGTGATATACTCCCCAGGTGATTGCAGAAACTGATCTGTAAATTTTTCTTGTCTTTTCCAGAGTGCATAGAACGAATCCCATGGATCGCTCCTGAGTGTGTTGAAGACTCCAAGAACCTGAGTGTGGCCGCTGACAAGTGGAGCTTTGGAACCACGCTCTGGGAGATCTGCTACAATGGCGAGATCCCCTTGAAAGACAAGACACTGATTGAGGTGAGTTGCTTTCCAGGGTGTGAGCTGAGTGAGGACCCCTTGGACACTCATGGGTGTCTCAGGAGTTATCAGGAAGCCTCATATTGTGGGAGGAGACGGGCACGGGATAGACTCTCCTCCACAAGCTTACACTGCCTGTGTGACCTTGCAAATGTTACTTAATTTCCTTGGGCCTTGGTTTCATCATCTGTAAAATGGGAATAAATAATACCTACTTTGCAGGGTTGTTGTGAAGATTAAGTAAATAATGCGTGTAGAGTCCCAGGTACACAATATGTGCTCAGTAGATTGCTATAGCATTGCAAAATTAACACCCAGATACTTATTGCGTTCCTCCTGTGTACCAGGCGTTGTCCTGAGTTAAAGCTGGGGGTTCACAATGAAACAGACACAGGCCTTGCCTACCCTTGAGGACCTTAGGGTATAGGAGGAGAGTTGGGCTAAAACAGCGATAAGGATTCCACACATAATATCTGAAATCATCACCTTAAGAGCCCTGCATGTTGGGTAGGGCAGTGTCATTACCCTTGTTTTACAGGTCAGGTAACAGATGCAGGTGGCCCAAGGCCCGGGTTCCTTAGCTAGAATGCAGAACTTCGAAGCTGACCCTTTCTCATGTTCACTTGCAGAAAGCTAGTGGAGGCTGTAACTCCAAAGGGATAAAGCAGTGAAAGTTAGAGTGAAGGACCACTGATCCCAACTCACTGATTTGATTATTAGGGTGTGTCTTGTGTCTTTAGAGGGGCAGACATCACTTTGAGCTGGGAGGGAATGATCAAAGTCCAAGGGAGGGTGGCATTTCAGTTGTCTACAGGGAGCAGTTTCATTTGCCTGGAGTGTGGAGAGGAATGACAGGTAAAAAGGTGGGAAGGGTCCTTTGAGGTCGGATTGTATAGAGGCCCTGAATGCCAGGCTGCAGAATTTTTACTGGGGTGATGTGGGGCATTGAAGGGTTTGGGTGGGGGAGCCAGGTGCTCGGAGGCCAGACTGGGCACAGTTCATCTGGATGGTGGTTGGATGGACAGGCTGAGGAGAGGCCTCTTGCTCTGAGGCTCTCAGTGGCGACAGCCTGAACCAGGAAGTGGCAGTGAGGATCCAGAGTGGAGGGTGCACGTGGAGGAGATACCCAAGAGGCAAAAGAACCTTTAACCTGTTAGCCTTTTGCCAGGTAAACATGGTGCAGGACTTGGGAAAGAGGAGTTAAGCTAAAACCAACAGAGAAACCATCACATCCATAGATCTGTATTTAGGATTTTCAGCTGGGGCTTTTGGGAGTCATTTTATTTTTAACTTCCTTGGAAACAAAACAGCATACCCTTTGCTGTCAGTCAGTATTTACTGAGCACCTTCTGTGTACCCAGAACTGAGCAGAATACAGAGATGGTGTAAGGAAAGGTCTGTCCCTTTGATAAAGGAGGGTCTGTCTCTTCTCCCAGGCACCCTTGGGTGGGTTGGGCGACCTTTCCCCCTGGCTCTACTGGAGCCTGGAAGAGTGAGAGACACTCCAAGGCAGGGGGAGCTCTCAGCTCCTTAATTCCAACCCGTCTTCCTCCTCTCCTCTGGGGCCTGCCCCCACCCCACCCTAGGACCCACAGGGACCAGAAGAGAAACTAGTACCCTTGAGAGTCAGCTACAGACCAGAGCCTAAAGTGTAGCAAATTAACTTAATTTTTTTAAAAGGGCATCAATTATTCGTTTCAGAATTTTAAAGTGTTAACCCCGTTGATGAGAATTTAGAAAACAGAGAAAAGTATTTTTAAAAAAGAAATTATTAATCACTATATTCTGGTCACCCCTAACTACTATTTAACACTTTGGCATATTGTCTTCCAGTCTGTTTATATCTCTCTTTTTTAAACAAACTTGGGACCATGCTAGTTATTTTTTCATTTTATGTTGTATATTTTTTCATTTAATGTTGTGAGTACTTTGCTATACGATTAAATAAGTCTTACAGTTTTTACTAATTTGATGTAAGAGTTGTTTCATTAAACTCTGATTTATTTAACTAATTTTATATTTGGCATTGAGGTTGTCTTCAAATTTGTAATGTTCTGTCTAATTCTGCAGGGAATATCTTTAAACATAAATCTTTGTTTCTGACTTATTTCTGAGTCGTTCAGTAATTGCAATTAATGAGAGTTTGAAGAATCTGAAGATTTCTACACATGTTGCCAAATCATATTCCAGAAGGTTGCATGACTTTGCTGTAATACAGCTTATTTGGGACTGGGTGGGATATACTGCCTGTTTTCCTTGAATTCGGATTATTTTAGTATCCAGGACTAAGATTTCCCACAGCTAGAGAAAGGCAGCATTAGCACCCACGTTTATGACGTCTACTTTTAAGCAAAGCTGTTGGGAGTTAAATTAGGGATTGTTAGGTAACTCCTTCTGACCTGGGGCTAAAAGGTCTGTGAGTGGTTCCTTTGGTTTCTTTCATGTGGTCCACTTCTTTGCAGAAAGAGAGGTTCTATGAAAGCCGGTGCAGGCCAGTGACCCCGTCTTGTAAGGAGCTAGCTGACCTTATGACCCGCTGCATGAACTACGACCCCAACCAGAGACCCTTCTTCCGAGCCATCATGAGAGACATCAATAAGCTGGAGGAGCAGAGTAAGACTCTGCCTTGAGCTGTTTAACCAAGACCAGCCAATGCCCGGGGGAGGGAGGGATAACAAGGAGCCTGGGAGGGGCAATCACTCCTTTTTAACATGTTCTCTTTTCTCTTCTGTTAGATCCAGACATCGTATCAGAAAAAAAGCCAGCAACTGAAGTGGATCCCACACATTTTGAAAAGCGGTTCTTAAAGAGGATCCGTGACTTGGGAGAGGCAAGTTATACTCGAGTCTCTGACCACTTCACCTCTATGGATATCTAAAGCTGCTCTCCATTCTCTCTCATTTTGGGTCAAAGTTTATAGGAGAAAGCATCTTACTGTGTTTTCTTTAGGATTGTGTGTTTTTCCATTTGACACACGGTGGCAGCCTGTCCACAGGACATTGATCAGCTCCCTCGGGAGACTTGGTCTCTAAGGGACAAAGAGAATGAAAAGGGGGGGATCCATCCATGGGGGATGGATATAGATATGGTGGAAATAGAGAAGTCCCTACCTCTGACTTTTCTGGGAATACGTATCCTGTGAGGCTGCTTAAATGAGGGATGGATTTATTTCACAGAACACCAAAATAGAATTTTAGCTTTTCCTCTGGACCTTGAATGGCAGTTTCCTGACAGTAAATGTGACTAGAGAAGCTACTGGAATTTGCATCTTTATACAGATTTTCTGTAGTTAATAAAGGCTGTGCCACCTTGAGTACCCGCCATGTGCCAAGGCCGAGTGCTGGCATTCTACAGGCACAGTGTTCCTGCTTCCTCACAGCATCCCCAAGGGTTTATTACCACTGTATACATTGAGCACCTCTGGAGCCAGCTCAGAAGGTGGGGTGACCAGGCTCGAAAGGCTCGAATCACTAGCAGGTGGCTTAGCTGGGATCTAATCCACGTCTTCTAAAGACTCCTCATGCCTTGCTCTTTGTAGCCACATTGTGGTGCCTCCTGTAGCGTGGACCCAGGGCTGTCAAAGAATGTCGAGGTTGTCCTGCATGTCCAGAAATAACCTCCATTTCCTTTTGGGTTACACTTTCGTAGAAATTGGGATTGATGTGTTGGTTCACCAGTCACTTGATCCTTTTCTTGTCTTAGCTCAGTAATAGAAGGAATGGCAGGTAAGCCAAGTGGGGAAGAGCCCAGGTAGGAGCTTGCTGCCTGCAGGGTCAGACTGTGCGTGCACCCCTGCCTTCAGGGGAACAGCACGAGGAGCAAGGCTCATCTTTGAAGTGTGTCCTGCTGGCCCAGGCCGGGGCTTCTCTTTTCAAGCACGTGTATCTTTCCCTCCAGGGCCACTTTGGGAAGGTCGAGCTCTGCAGGTATGACCCTGAGGGGGACAATACAGGGGAGCAGGTGGCCGTCAAATCCCTGAAGCCTGAGAGCGGAGGGAACCACATAGCTGATCTGAAGAAGGAAATTGAAATCTTAAGAAACCTTTATCATGAGAACATTGTGAAGTATAAAGGCATCTGCACAGAAGACGGTATGTTGTGCAAAGTTGGGTTGGTTTAAAGACTGAGTGACTATCTGGGGTCATGAAGGCCAGTGCTGAGCAGGCAGTGCCCTTGGCCTCATCTAGGCTGCCTGAGTGCTAGCTGATGGCCCCCGGAGCTCTAGGGCTTCGAAGCAGCATGCACTGTCAGAACCCTGAGCAGCTGCAGAGCTCCTGGGAAAGCTGCCCAGCCTCCCCCGCGCCAGGCGGGGGTTGATTCCAGCATTGTCTCTCTTGGCTGTTCCTACACCCACACTGGGGATTGGACTTCCCCTGTCCTGATATTTGCACACGAGGGCACAGAAACCAGATGAAACTGATGCCCACTCCTCCCCTTTCCCTGTTCTTTTGATCCAGCACTAAGCAGGGTACTTCGTTTTCTAGTTTTCTAAATCACGGTGGCAAGTAGTGTTTACTAATAAGTGTATCTTTTTTACAAGCCAGTACAATACTCATGTATTATATTTTAAAATTGTTAGTGAGATGATGTGGCTCATAATTTTTAAAAATCATCATTTGCCTAGTGGTTTGCAGAACACTGTTGACTCAGTGAGCGCTGACGACCCTAGGGTAGGTACCCTGTTCACTGCTGAGGATCCCAAGACTCTCAAACCTGCGAGGTTAAGCAACTTGCCTGTGATTCAGGTCCTCTGTCTCCAGATCCTGTGCCCTTCACTCCCACAGTTCCTTCATTTGGCAACCTTAATACTGATGTTTTTTTTGTTTTTTCGTGTCTTTTTTCTAAACAGGAGGAAACGGTATTAAGCTCATCATGGAATTTCTGCCTTCAGGAAGTCTTAAGGAGTATCTTCCAAAGAATAAGAACAAAATTAACCTCAAACAGCAGTTAAAATATGCCGTTCAGATTTGTAAGGTAAAAAGAAAGAAAAAAAAAAGAGCCTGGTAAAAATTTATAAATCAGGCACTCTGTCCTGGGTAATTGGTTTGTAATTAGGCTGCAAGTAGAAAATAATTTCCAATAATTGTACTGAGTTTATTTTGTTCTGCATGATTTGGATTGAAAATTAGCCTCTGCTAAGAAAGTGAACTGATTTGTTAATATGGTTTCTTTAATGTGTATTTCTTGGAATCAGGTTGGTCTAACTATTTTTGCAAAGAAGTAAAAACAAAAGAAGTGGTATGTGAATGAAATGACATATATATATGTTTTTTTGTTATGAAGTGGTAGATACAGAATCCAATCTGAACTGACCTTCAGCAATGTGCTCTGCCTTTTCTTCTCTCCCTCAGGGGATGGACTATTTGGGTTCTCGGCAATACGTTCACCGTGACTTAGCAGCAAGAAATGTCCTTGTTGAGAGTGAACACCAAGTGAAAATTGGGGACTTTGGTCTAACCAAAGCCATTGAAACTGATAAGGAGTACTACACAGTCAAGGACGATCGGGACAGCCCTGTGTTTTGGTAACTGAATCAAACAGATTTCATCAGTGCTTTATAGGGTTTCCACTGTTCTGATAGGTCCTTTCTAGCTATGTTAATGTCTCTTATTAGTCCAGATTAGAAAAAGACTTAGATCATTTGGAATTGACTGATTTTTGCCTTCAAGAAACATCTTATAAGCTGTTTTACTGAAAACAACTCGCAGAAATGCCTGAGCTTCATAGGACAACATCTTCCAAGGAAGAAATCTCACAACGCCCAGCATCTCCATCTTGGCTGGAGAAGGCATTCCTCTGACACAGTTCTTAAAACTGTTAGCAGCTGGAGTAATCACATCCATGCAGAGGAAGTCTGGAGGGCAGGTAGGAGGAGGGGGCAGGAAGATGACAGGAAGGAGGTGACGAGTGGGCATTGGCAGATTCAGGTAGAGCCTGGACATAACAGAGCAAAAACCCATAAGAAGCTTGGCCATCTTCTCATGAATCACCAGAGTGTCCTGGTTGGTGGGCCACCCCCTGACTTTGACCCCTCTCAGCCTGGAACACTATCCAAGGGGGAAGCTGCTGAAGTCTCCACTCTGCGCTGTCCTGTAGAACTGACTGGCACCACGAGGTACATCCTGTATGGACACGACATGGGCCTCTTCCACCCACGGAGGCCAAACCTCCATTTATTCATTAAAGAAATATGTATCAAGGCCCTGCTTTGTGCCAGATACTAGAGATAACAAGGGTGAACAAGCCAACCAAGTTTAGAATTTAATGGGTGAGGCAGCCAATTTCGTGGTACCATAACCAGAAAAGGGTTCAGGCTTGGTTTTCTGGAAGTTCTTTTAAAATAAGGCCTTAAAAGATTGCTGGGGGTTTGTAAAGATGGTTAGAAGACAGCATGTATGGTGGCAAGAGTGAGACAGAGCAGTGGTTATCCTAGGAACTGGAATCAGCTCCGTGTGGCTGGTTCATGAAGGGAGGTCTCAGCGGTTGCCAAGGCAATGCTCTGGATGCTGAGTTATGGAGCTGGGACTCCATCCCAAGAGCCTTGGGTTGCTGTTCGGGGGATTAAGGACAGGGACTTCTGTTTAAAAAGATCACTGTGGGAAGGAGAGGAGCAAGACTGGAGCCAGGGAGTCTGATTTGGCCAGAGCCAGTGATGGTGTGAACTAGGACAGCGATGGTGGGGTTTAGAAGTGGGGAGGTTTGAGAAGTATTTCTCAGACTGGATATGGGGATGCCTCAGTTTCTGGCTCAGGCAATTGGGTATCATTCACCAAAACAGCTGACATTGGAAGAGGACTGGGCAGTAATTCACCGCTGACTCAATCTGAGCTTGCAGGCAAATGAAGCCCGGGCCTGTCGTCATCACCTCCTCGCCCCATCCCCTCCCCATGGAGAGCCTATGCTCTGCGAAATGAGGAGCACAGACTAGTCTGACTGATGTTTGGGAGCAAATGTGTAATGAGAGCCTATAGGGGTATTGTCCACATATCAGATGTGCACCACAGCGGCCTATGTGTGACTGATGCATAATACACACTTAAATGTCTTAGAATATTAAATTCTAAGAAAAACCAGAGCACTGATTTTTCTGAGTGACTCTAATGCTTTTTGGAATATCCTTCCCAGGAAATGAAGTTTCAAGTTCTGCTTTCTTTCAGGTATGCTCCAGAATGTTTAATTCAGTGTAAGTTTTATATCGCCTCTGATGTCTGGTCTTTTGGAGTAACTCTGCATGAGCTGCTTACTTACTGTGATTCAGATTCCAGTCCCATGGCGGTAAGTCTTACTTGTCCTTCGTTTGAATCTAGCACCCACTTAAAATGTGTCCATCCTTCTGCTTTGTAAGTTTCATTCTTAAATGGAATCCAATCAGTGTGTTATAATGGAAAGGAAAATTGTCTTGGACTTTTCATTTTTAAAGCCTTTTTGTTGTTTTAATTTCCAATTCTAGAAATTTTACTGTAATCTATCTGGTGTTTACATAAATATGTACAAAGTAAAATATTTTGTTTCGTTTTATTTTACATAGTTGTTCCTGAAAATGATAGGCCCAACTCATGGCCAGATGACAGTAACAAGACTTGTGAATACATTAAAAGAAGGAAAACGTTTGCCTTGTCCACCTAACTGTCCAGAAGAGGTATTTATGGGCCATTTCACAGTAATAAAACTCAGTTTTTACTGTTTTCACTGCTTGAATTATCCAGCATGGGATTGGAGTGGGGGAGCAGGAATGAGGAGAAAACTCTTTTAAAATAGTTTTCAGAAGCTGAATTTCAGATAAGATATCTGAGAAAATCATCTTTGGGGCAGATGACAGCCACAAGTTTTATTCAAAGCAAGGGATTCCCTTCAGAAGTAGGCTCAACACAGTGAGCACCCTAAAGGAGCATATGTTGGTGTAGCCTTCCTGTGACAAATACATATAATTGCATTTTTGTGTGTAAGTTTATCCCACTTATCACAGCATTGTGACATCCAGTTTTCTGTATTTCTAACTGAACTGAGCCTTTAAGACTAATTCTGTAGACTATTTAAGATGTACTGAATAGTATGTTTAAGCCAAAGAATGAAGCAGCCGGTAAGGAAATTTGGAATCTAAACTGAGGTATAACTTCACCCTTAAACTGGTTTATAGTAATTAATGACCTGGATTTTTTTGCAAGGTCAGTTAAGTCATGAGCTTCTCGAATGTTAAAATGTTATTTATGAGCTATAGATGTGTCACATTTTCTGTATTTTAAGTTATTCACATATTCTTGTTTTCTAGTATTACTTATTAAGGGAAGTCATTCACGTTTTCAAAATTATGTTCTTCTTGGTGTTTCTATAATTTTTTAAAAAAGCTCCTAAACATTTTTACTGTTGTTATTTTTTCTTTTTACAGGTTTATCAACTTATGAGAAAATGCTGGGAATTCCAACCATCCATTCGGACAACCTTTCAGAACCTTATTGAGGGATTTGAAGCGCTTCTAAAATAAGAAGCATGAATAACATTTAAATTCTACTGTGTATCAAGTCCTCCTACCCCCAACCAATACCCAAGCCATTTTAAAAAAAAAAGTGTTCTAACTGGAAAAAGTTTGTATTCTGTCTAAAAAGATACTGGGGTACGTATCCTCGTATAAAGCACACTGTGTGGTGCTTAATATGTGTAAGTACTTCCTCTTTAAATTTGGCACCAGTAACATAGTGACAAATAATGACAACCAAAATATTAGAAAGCACTTAAGCACTCCTCCTTTTGGAAAGAATATACCACTGTTTCATCTGGTTAGTTTACTATCACAATTGAGTACCAGAATGGGATTTTTCAAAACAAGAGGAGCTGACCAAAGTAAAGTCTCAAGATGATTGCTTTTTCTTAGCTGCCAGTTGATGTGAAATGTTTTTCTGGCACATAAATCAAAGATAAAGATTGATGGACTTGGCCAATACTCTAATATGCCCTCAAATTTCAATATCTAAACAGTGATAGATGAAACATTCTTGAAATATTACATACCAGTTAGTATACTGTTGTTGCTATACAAAAAGATGAGTGTATCCCTGTCAACAGTAGGACATAAACTTTGAGTTGTTTCTGCAGTGGCTTAGCTCCTGTCCCCTTGGGTGGGTGACCAGCGGAACCCATTTTTGAGAAAACTGGTCATACCCAGGGGGGCAGCTGTGGAATAGATACTTTGCTGCATGATGTTGATTCTTGAGAACTAAACCTGTGCCAGTGCTTCCCTAAACAGTATACCTTTAATCAGAATTGATTCCAAGAACCTGGATGCTGTTATACCTGCTTTTCAGAAATGTCAACGTGTATCCTTTTATAACTCTACCACTTTGGGGCAAGCTGTGCCAGCATTGTTTTTTGGATGCTGAATGCATGTATACCATGTACATTGCACTGTTCTTAGTGTTTCAGTACTTACCATCCATCTACAAGAGTCGATCACTATTTTGACCATCACCCTATCGCGCAAAACTTGAAAGACCCAGCTAGAAGCACTGTGGAGTTCAGGATCCACTAGGCAGTTTTCAGTTTGCTTGGAGGTAGCTGGGTAATCAAAAATGTCAAATCTCTGATTCATTGTGAACCATAAGATCTTTTTGACCAGGAGTCTGAAAACTTTTTGTTCATGCTGTCTAGCATTTGTTTGATACCATTATTTTTCATCTTTGAGCCTGAAAAAGAGTTGTGTATTGATTCAATGGCAACAGCCATTCAAATTTGTCTAGTAACCCTACATCACCAAGATCTCTGTCAAACCTGTGGCCACCCTACATGCACTTTGTTTACTCTTTATACAAATAAATATACTAGAGACTTCACATGCATGTGCCTTTTAATATTAAGAGTTCATTTTCAAAGCATTTCAAACAATTTGTTTACATAGAAAAATAACAGTATAGGCTGGGGGTGGGGAGAGCACTGGTAATGATCCTTATTACTAACACCACTTGATTTGTACTTATCTGTTGTGTCCCAGCAATAATGGGGCACAGGCCAGTATGGGTGGCAGACCCACACTTGCTAACACAAAATACCTTTTAGTTCTTTCAACCTCTTCCTGCTTACATTTTTAAAATTCACCATCTTCCCTTTCTTCTATTTGTACTGTCATAGAGGTGTGACAAAGCACTGAAGAAGCTCAGTGCAACAGGAAAATGGGAAGAAGTGCAGAGCATGGAGCACCCATTATTCATCTGCTGAGTCACAACTGAGTGATGCCTGTCCCGATCACTTATTTATAGGTAGTATACTTACTAGAAATTATCTAATAATTTAACTTTCTAGCTGTCATTTGCCAATAGAAGTTAACATAGGCAATACATTAGACCAAGTGAAATTCTTTACAAATCATACAACATGTGTACCAATTTTAAACTTCATAATTAAAACAGGAGAGAAACCTTCTATCATAGTCAATAAGTCCCCTAAATATGATATGTAATGATCTTATTTCAAAAAGACTAGGATCACTGAGACCCCCCCCTAAACTCCACATCATCAATTAATGTCTCATAACAAGGGACAAACTTAGAAATTTCTAGATAGCAAAAGGGTTTCTCATGCATTTAATACCAAGGTCTTCAGGAAACGGTGATTCAAAAGTTATATGCAATAAACACAATTCTTTCAAAAGTAAATTGGGTTAAATAGCTGATAATTTTTCAGCCTAACAAACACACTGAAAAAGAATAATAGACAAAGCAGAGAGTGAGGTATAGCTTATTATCTCAAAATGGTTGTAAATACTGTTACTCCATAACACTCCTTCAGAAAGGGCAGGATTGACTGCTTTACTATATTGTGGAAATAGGGCATCTGATGACCAAAATGTGCCCTGTTCTAGTAGATGAATCATCACTATGCTATGAAATTAAGACACAGAAACCTATTGTTCCTTGCCACTTACAAATCTGTTGTAAAAGTTAAAGGTCTTTTTGTACGTGTGAAGTAAAAGGATTAGGGAATTAAGGGTATCAGATCAGGAGTCTGTGAACTTTATAAAGGGCCAGATAGTAAATATTTTAGGCTTTGCAGCCACTCAGTTCTGCCACTGTAGCACAGAAGTTAGCCATACATGATATGTAAGTGAACGAGCATGGTTGTGTTCCGATAAAATTTTATGTATGGACACTGAAATTTGAATTTCAAGTCATACATTTTTTTCCTCCAAACATTTAAAAATGTAAAAAATATCATCCTTAGCTTGCAGGCAGTACAAAAACAGCTGGAGGACTGTTTTTTGACTGCAGGGAGTAGTTTGCCAGTCCCTGAAATTAGATCAGCAAAGCTACTTCAAAAGAAAAAACAACCTTGTGTTTTTCACAAGAGGTATAAATGGTTAATAACATTTTAAGAGTAAAGCATCTGTAGTAGTGTATACCTTGGATGTCACTGTCACTGTGTTTGAGTTTTATACTGTATGACTGGTGTGGGGGTAATAATTAAGTTTATATGTAGAGCATCTTTATAACATTACCAATCACTGCATTGTGTACTTGCATTCTTGTAATTCTAGGAAAAATTCTAAAAATCTGAAATGAGATTACTTCTAGGGAAAGTATCGATAAACTGGAATGCACACTGGCTTATAAGAAATTTATTCTGGGGCTTCCCTGGTGGCGCAGTGGTTGAGAGTCTGCCTGCTGATGCAGGGGACACGGGTTCGTGCCCCGTCTGGGAAGATCCCACGTGCCACGGAGCGGCTAGGCCTGTGAGCCGTGGCTGCTGAGCCTGCACGTCCGGAGCCTGTGCTCTGCAACGGGAGAGGCCACAACAGTGAGAGGCCCGCGTACCGCAAAAAAAAAAAAAAAAAAAAAAAGAAATTTATTCTAAGGCCCAGGAAACAAGAATGTTTCCCATTTATTGCTTCAAACTTTTATATGTGGTGTCAAAATTATTCCCAGTCCTAAACAAGGAATATTGGAACATGTTAATTTCTCCAATGGACTGTAAGTTAATATCACATTGATTAAGATGCATCTAATTCTAGCGGAATATGTCCTCAATTGATGTCTCTTCTTACTGCTACTTATTTTTTTAATTTGGCAATTCTGCCTGCTGCACAACACAGTTCCTTCTGGGAAATTACAAACCCGTATTTAAAGGATATGGCTAGTTTGAATGTAGTTAAGGCAGCAATGAACAGCAGAGATACTGCAAAGAACCTTGAGTTTGTAAGGAGAGAACTTAACTCAGTACACTCGCTTCTTTTTTAAGTAGGTTTCCATGTAATATGCTCCTGTGCCCTGAGAATGCTGGTCAACAAATTCCACTGAACCACCTTCTGGGGCAGAGACGAGATATGATGAGCCTCGCTTTTCATTTCTTAAAGATGACACCTATTAGAAAAAGAAACCATAACTAATGCTAAAATCTAAATTAAAATTGGTTTGTTAAAGATATTTATAAGAAAAGCAATTCTACTGTGGTTTGGTGTAAAAACAGAATAGCAGGATAAATAACAAAGTTATCAAAAAAACTGCACAAAAAATTTCTATACCAAAATCACTTGTGGAACTTCTGAAAAATACAAACCAGCTTAAGGCCGTCTCTCCCCTACTCCCCACATTTTCAGGAAAGAAAAAGTGACACTATAGTTGCTTCTGCTGTTTGTACATAGTTAAACCCCAGTGAATCAGAATACCAGTACTGGATACCAGTATTCCTCTGAGGAAGGAGCATGGCTAAGGAATTGAACTGCATATCAACTTAGATGTTAAGTTCATCTAGTAATAAAAGATGTGGCAAGAGAAGAATAAACCAGTAGGTATGAAAACTAGCAAATGATGTCAACAAAATAGCTAGTGAAACGTTCTAGAGAGCAATATGAACTCAAACTTTAGTCCACAAGTGTTCATGATAAGAAGGGCCAAAATGTTCCTCACAAGTAGTCACAGTACATTAAATCAGATTATGTAGCACAGCCCTATGACCACCTAATTCCTCTGTTTTAGCTTGTATAAATACTGTGTGACAAACTTACTGAAGAATTATGTAACTTACGATACACGAGTGTAGAATGACTCATAAGGAAAGCTTCTAGCAATGCAGAAGAGCCCTCTCACATTACAATTAAAATTACAATAGTATGTGAACCGACAATGGCCACAATTTTTAAAACCAGCTTCAACTTCAGAGGGGACAGATGATGAGTCTGTCTGCCCTTGTAGACAAAGCAGTTCTCAGTCATCCATGTTAAGACGAGGGATAAGGTAGAGATGACCAAGAAGGCTCCAGAGCAGAGCTCCCCTCCTTCCATGGATGTGCCATATGTACAGCTATACCTGGAACAGTTCCCTCTAAAAGAGATCCAGAAACTAGCTGGGCAGCTCCTACATACTAAACAAATGAGAAAATAAATACCCACACCAAAATGGGTAGGAAAGGCCAATATACAGTCTCACCATACACCCCAACCCTGGCACAGCACCGTGCATCAGGAGAGAATTCCCAATTCTTAGCTTCTCCCTGAGGAGTGAAGGGTTTGGATTCCACATCTAGTGCTCCAACTTTTAAGACTCCCACTGGAGGTATGGGTTCCCAAAATACCTAGCTCTGAAAGCCAGCAGGGCTTGTGTTCGTGAGATCCACAAGGCTATAGATAATAAAAAAGCATTCTTAATGGGCACACAGCACGCACTGTGACTGTCCCCTCAGGGCCACGTGCAGAGGGAGCAGGCAGAATTGCCCATCTCCCAGTCCTCCCCCGAAAGAAGTTCATCTGCACATTTTAAAAGCTGCTGCCTAAGGCCGGGCTCCTAATCTAGCAGGTGCTAGGAGCAGCAGCAATCTTCCCCAGAGACTGGGGAAGCTAAAGGACACCTCTCCCACCTTCTCCTTCCAGCTCACTCCAGTCACTAGTATCTCCCTGCAAGGAGCTTGTACACGTCTCTACCATGTCTGACACCCATGGAATAGTCCCTGGGTCATCTGGCTCTGATAGCCAGTTGGGGCCTGCATTCATGAATTCCACTGGGCTGTAGCAAACAAAAATAAATACAGTTCTTAATGGGTGCAGGAGCTCCCTTCCCACCACGCCCTGGTGACTGTACACCTGTGCTCAGCACGAAGGGAACAGGGGAAAAAAAAAATGCCCATTTACTTTTCTCCCTGGACAGGGCTTAACCGTCAATACATACTTTCTCAGCTGCAGCCTCAGGGTCCAGGTTCTAATCCGTCTGCATCTAGGTGCTAATTGCAGTCCCTGCCTTTGGATACACAGACAGGTCTTAGCATACCCTCTAAAAAAGCCACTAAAAGCAAAGAAGGAGGCTCAGACAGTCACAAAAGGTTGAGAGACAACTAAGAGCTCAGGCTGGGCTGAACGACCATCTCCTACAAGAGACCATCCAAGACTGGAAGAGGTGGCTGTTTTATATAATGCACAGACACCAATAAAGGAAGAAATGAAGATATAATGTTTCAAGCAAAAGGCCACGATAAATATCCAAAGCAGAGCTTGACAAAACAAAGTGACTTACCTGAGAGAGTTCAAAATAATGGTTGTAAAGATGCTCACCCAGGTCGAGAGCAATGAATGAACAAAGAATTTGAATAGAGAGAGAAAATACTTAAAACTACCAAATAGAAATCACAGAATTGTTGAATGTAACTGAACTGAAAAGTTCAGTAGAGGGATTCAACATCAGACTAGATCAATCACGGGAAAGGATCAGCAAACTTGAAGACAGGTTAGCGGAATTCATCCCATCTGAGTTGCAAAAAGGAAAAATAATTATAAAAGTTACGATAGCTTAAGGGACTTATGGGACACCATCAAATGGACCAATAAGAGGTCCCAGAAGGAAAAAGAGATAAAGGGGCAGAAAACTTTTTCAAACTATTAATGTCTGAAAACTTCCCTAATCTGGGGAAACACACATCCAGATCCAGAAAGCCTAGAGAGTAACAAACAAGATGGATCCAAAGAGACCCACAATGAGACACATAAATTATATTCAAAGTGCTAAAAGAAAAAAACTGCCAACCAAGAGTACCTGGCTAAGTTGTCCTTCAGAATTGAAAACGAGTTTTCCAGACAAAAGCTGAAGGAGTTCATCACCACTAGACCAGCCTTACGTGAAATGTTAAAGGGAGTTCTTCAAACTGACATGGAAGGAGGCTTAGTTTTCTTTAGTAACAGGAAAACATATGGAAGTATGAAACCACTGGTAAAGATAAATATATACTTAAATTCAGAAAACTCTGACAAAAAAAAAAAAACTATACCAACATTTGTCAATGGATACACAATGTAAAAAGGTACAAACTGTGCCATCAAATAAATGGGGGTGGCAGAGCTGTATTCATTTGAAGTTATCAGCTTAAAATAGACTATTATATATTATATATATATATAATATGTTTTATGTAAGCCTCATGGTAACCACAAAACAAAAGCCTAAAGTAGGGATGTAAAAGAGAAAAGAATCAAAGCATACAATTATAGAGAATTAGCAAATCACAGAGACAGCAAGGGAGGAAGAAGGGAACAGAGAAATCACAAAACAACCAGAAAACAATTAACAAAATGGCAATAGTAAATCCACAACTACATTACTTTAACCCACACACCTATAGTCAACTAATCTACAACAAAGGAGGCAGGAATCTACAATGGGGAAAAGACAGTCTGTTCAACAAGTGTTGCTGGGAAAACCAGACAGCCACGTGTAAACCAATGAGATTAGAACATTCTCTCATACTATATACAAAAATAAACTCAAAAATGGATTAAAGACCTAAACATAAGAATGGAAATCATAAAATTCCTAAAAGAGAACATACGCAGAACACTGACATAAATCATAGCAGTATTTTCTTGAATCAGTCCCTAAGGCCAAAAAACAAACCAAAAAAAAAATAAATGGGACCTAATTAAACTTAAAAGCTTTTGCACAGCAAAAGAAACCATTAAAATGAAAAGACAACCTACAGAATGGGAGGGAAAATTTGTGAATGATGTGACCGACAGGGGGTTAATATCCAAAATACACACAAACAGCTCATACAACTCAATAGCAAAAAAAAAAAAAAAAAAAAAACCAATCAACAAAATAGGCAGAAGACCTGAAAAAACATTTTTCTGAAGAAGACATACGGATAAAAGAGCACATGAAAAGATGCTCAACATTGCTAATTATTAGAGAAATGCAACATCAAAACAATAAGGGCTTCCCTGGTGGCGCAGTGGTTAAGAATCTGCCTGCCAGTGTAGGGGACACAGGTTCGATCCCTGGCTCGAGAAGATCCCACATGCCACAGAGCAACTAAGCCCGTGCACCACAACTACTGAGCCTGTGCTCTAGAGCCCGCAAGCCACAACTACTGAGCCCGCGCACCTACAGCCTGTGCTCCGTAACAAGAAAAGCCACAACGAGAAGCGTGCACGATGCAACGAAGAGTAGCCCCCACTCGCTGCAACTAGAGAAAGCCCGCGCACAGCAACGAAGACCTAACACAGCCAAAAAAGAAAAAAAAACCCAAAAAACGAGATACCATCTCACACTTGTTAGAATGGTTACCATCAAAAAGTCTACAAATAACATGTCAGAAAGGATGTAGAAAAAAGGGAACCCTCGAACACTGTTGGTGAGAATGTAAGTTGGTGCAGCCACCATGGAAAACAGTATGGAGGTTCCTCAAAAAACTAAAAAAGAACTACCATACGATCCAGCAATTCTACTCCCTGGGTATATATTGGAGAAAAATGAAAATGCCTATTCAAGAAGTTACATACAGCCCAATGTTCATAGCAGCAACAATGAATCATTTGGCCAGAAAAATCAAAAGAGCCCAGACATGGGAGCAACTCAAGTGCCCATCAACAGATGATTAGATTAAAAAGATGTGACTATATATATATATATATATATATGTATGTATGTAAGTATGTATGTACATACAATGGAATATTACTCAGCCATAAAAAAGAATAAAATCCTGCCACTTGCAGCAATGTGGATGGTCCTAGGGAATATTATCGTTAGTGAAATAAGTCAGAAAGACAAATACTACCAATATACAAATGGAATCTAAAAAATAATACAGATGAATGTATATGCAAAACAGAAACAGACTAACAGATACAGAAAAACTGGTTACCAAAGGAGAGAGGGAAGGGAGGAGGGGTAAGTTAGGGGTATGGTATAAAATAGATAAGCTGGGCTTCCCTCGTGGCACAGTGGTTAAGAATCCTCCTGCCAGTGCAGGGGACACGGGTTCGAGCCCTGGTCTGGGAAGATTCCACATGACGCAGAGCAACTAAGCCCGTGTGCCACAACTACTGAGCCTGTGCTCCAGAGCCTGCGAGCTACAACTCCTGAAGCCCAGCGCCTAGAGCCCATGCTCCGCAACGAGAAGCCACCACAATGAGAAGCCTGTGCACCACAACAAAAAGTAGCCCCTGCTGACCGCAACTAGAAAAAGCCCGCGCACAGCAACAAAGACCCAACACAGCCAAAAATAAATAATAAAATGTAAAAAAAAAAAAGATAAGCAACAAGGATATACTGTAAAGCATAGGGAATTATAACCGTTATCTTATAATAGCCTATAATGGAGTATAGTCTGCAAAAATACTGACTCACAATGCTATACACCTGAAACTAACAATATTGTAAATCAACTACAATAAAAAATTTTTTAAATGTAAATGGATTAAATTCTCTAATCAAAAGACAGAGTGGCTGAATGAATAAAAATCAAAACCAGGGCTTCCCTGGTGGCGCAGTGGTTGAGAATCCTCCTGCTGATGCAGGGGACGCAGGTTCGTGCCCTGGTCTGGGAAGATCCCACATGCCACGGAGCGGCTGGGCCCGTGAGCCACGGCCGCTGGGCCCGCGCGTCTGGAGCCTGTGCTCCACAACGGGAGAGGCCACAACAATGAGAGGCCCGCGTACCGCAAAAACAACACAAAACAAAACAAAATCAAAACCAAACTATACATTGACTTAGAGTCTCACCTAGCTTAAAGGGCACACACAGACTGAAGGTGAAGGGATGCAAAAAGATATCCTTTGCAAATGAAAACCAAAAGAAAGCAAAGGTAGCTGTACTTATGTCAGACAAAATAAACTTCAAGTTAAAAAATGTAGCAAGAGACAAGGTCATTATCAAAGATAGGTCAATTCGGTGAGAATGGCCATCATCAAAAAATCTACAAACAATAAATGCTGGAGAGGGTGTGGAGAAAAGGGAACCCTCTTGCACTGTTGGTGGGAATGTAAATTAATACAGCCACTATGGAGAACAATATGGAGGTTCCTTAAAAAACTAAAAATAGGACTACCATATGACCCTGCAGTCCCACTGGGCATATACCCTGAGAAAACCATAATTCAAAAAGAGTCATATACCAAAATGTTCATTGCAGCTCTATTTACAATAGCCAGGACATGGAAGCAACCTAAGTGTCCATCAACAGATGAATGGATAAAGAAGATGTGCAACATATATACAATAGAATATTACTCAGTCATAAAAAGAAGTGAAATTGAGTATTTGTAGTGAAGTGTGAGTTATCTGTAGTGAAGTGGATGGACCTAGAGTCTGTCATACAGAGTGAAGTAAGTCAGAAAGAGAAAAACACCATATGCCAACACATATATATGGAAAAAAAAAAAAGGTCATGAAGAACCTAGGGGCAAGACAGGAATAAAGACACAGACCTACTAGAGAATGGACTTGAGGATACAGGGAGGGGGAAAGGTAAGCTGGGACAAAGATAGAGTGGCATGGACATACATACACTACCAAACGTATAAAATAGCTAGTGGGAAGCAGCCACATAGCACAGGAAGATCAGCTTGGTGCTTTGTGACCACCTAGAGGGGTGGGATAGGGAGGGTGGGAGGGAGGGAGACACAAGAGGGAAGAGATATGGGAACATATGTATATGTATAACTGATTCACTTTGTTATAAAGCAGAAACTAACACACCATTGTAAAGCAATTATACTCCAATAAAGATGTAAAAAAAAAATATGTATCTTTCTTAAAAAAAAAAAATGATGTTAAAAAGAGGTCAATTAATCAAAAGGATGTAACAATTGTAAATATAAGCCCAAAACAGGAGCACCTAAGTATATATAAAGCAAATATTGTGAAGGGAGAAAAAGATAGCAATACAATATCAAGGGACTTGAATACTCCACTTTCAACAATGAATCATTTGGCCAGAAAAATCAGCAAACTACATGTTAGACACGATGAACCTAAAGGACATAACACAACATTCCATCCAACAGCAACTGAATATACATTCTTCTCAGATGCACATGGAATTTTCTTTAGGATAGATCATATGTTAGACTACAAGTCTTAATAAATTTTAAAAAATTGAAACCCTATCTAGCATCTTTTCCAACCATGATTGTATCAAAGTAGAAATCAACTGCAAGACAAAAACTGGAAAGTTCACGAATATGTGGAGATTAAACAACATGTTCCTAAATAACCAATGGATCAAAGAAGATATAAAAAAAAATACTTTGAGCTAAAAGAAAATGGAAACAAAACATAGCAAAACTTATGAAATGCAGCAAAAGCAGTTCTAAAAGGGAAGTTTATAGTGATAACTACATGAAGAAAAAAAATCTTGAACAGCTATCTTTACACCTGGAAGAATTAGAAAGAGAGCAACAAACTAAGCTCAAAGCTAGCAAAAGGAAGGAAGTAACAAAGATAAGAGTGGAAATAAATGAAATAGAGACTAAAAGGACAACAGAAAAGATTAATGAAACTAAGAGCTGGTTTTTTAAAAAGATAAACTAGACAAAATTTTAACTGGACTTACCAAGAAAAAGAACTGACATAAAGGTATAAATGAAAAAGGAGATATTACAACTGATACCACAGAAATACCAAAGACCATAAAGACCACTATGAATACTTATATGCCAACAAGTTGGAT